>NC_031472.1:773226-1073226 GCF_000006565.2 Toxoplasma gondii ME49
GGAGTTGTGGCTCTTGGCACACACTGTAGAGATGCGTCAGTCTGAGGCAGAGGCCGCAAGCGCGAACGACAAGTGATGAGGGGGAAGTATTTGTTCGACAGGTTGAGCGAGAGAAGGCGACAATCGGGGACCCAGAGACAGCAGAAGAGGCTTTAAGAGAGACAGAGAGAGGAGACACCCAGAGCGTTTCACTTCTTTGCGATCACTGTTTTCTTCACCCGCACGGTCTGTCTCCTTAGACTCCTTTTTCTGTGTCTTGTCTCTGAGTTCCGTGATTCTCTTTCTCGTGCATTCTCTCTCTTTCTTTTTTCTCTCTGCCCTCGCTCTTCTGTTCTCCTTCTCTCTTTCTCTCTCTTCTTCCTTCTCTTCTTCCCTTTCTTCTCTCCCATTTCTTCGCTTGTCTTTTCCGGTTTCTTCAGTCATGGAGGCCTACGCGCGTAACGTCCGCTTTTGCTTGATTTGCAACTTCGTCAACAAAATTACTCCCGCCATTCAGTCGAGATGCACCGGGTGAGGAAGCCTAGTGAGCCACCCTGTTTCCTTTGTGAAGCCGCTGGCCGAGCCACAGACGCAGGCGAGGAGAACTCAAGCGCGAAGTTCTTCAAAGCAGATAAATCCTGGACGGTGCGAGAAAAAACTGCGGGTCATACGCAACGGAGAGCACAGAATCTGTTCGTTTCGCTCGCGAGAGAGACAGAGAAGAGAAAAACATGGGAGGAGAGAGGAAACAGAGGAGCGCCGCGACTCTGACCGAAGGAACACAGAAGCATGAAAGAGAGCAGAAAGAAAAAATTGAACAAGAGAGCCGTCATTTTTTTCAGCTGTCTCACGCAGTCCAGTCCAGTTCATCACTCTCAGCGAACGTGGTTGTGTGTATCTCAGAATTCTGGAAATGCTTTTAAGTCCCGAATTTGTCAAGAGGGCACGATGAGCGAGAAGAAGCAAGACGCAAACAGAGACACCAAGATAGAGACAAAGATGAAAAATGACGATGAAAAACGAGAAAAAATGCCTCGGCCTTCTCGATACGCTCTTGGTGGCGACATGTCCAAGAGAAGGGTTTCTGAAGGTTTCGAAAATTTTATTTTATTTCTGTCTCTCCCGTGGTTCGCGCCTTTCTTGAACAAATGTGTCTGGTCTCTGTAGGTTTCGCTTCACACCTGTCTCCTCTGCATCCGTAAGCCCTCAGAAACACCGAGGTCGCGCATGCAGTTTTCTATCGTTTTCAGCTGTTTTTTGCTTTCAGCGTCGCTTTTCGGAAGCGTGATGCGTTTTTCTTCTTCTCGTACTCGACATAAAGTCATGACCGGTCGTCTCGTTTCGCTCTTGTCTTCCTCGATCTCTCACAAGAGAACTATCGTTCCTTCGCCAGTCGTTGCAGTGCCTCTGCAGTGTTTTTTGCGTCCATTCCCAGCTGCCTACCTGATTCTCTGTCTCTCTCGATATATTTCACATTCCTATATATTTCGCATTCATCTACTTATCTATCTCTTTCTATCTATCGGTCTACATATATATATATATATATGGATAGATAATTTGGTGTATATATGATATATGTATACACTTATACAGTCACGTCTACATATATGTGGACATTTAGGTATAGACATTCAGGTAAAGACAGTTAAGTATGCGCCAGCTGTATAGTCACGTTTGAGTGAGTGGATGTGCTGTCTGCTGAGTGTTTCTCTCGTATCAATTGCAGTTTCTTCGTTTTCCTCGCGACGCGTCCATGCGTTGAGTTGAGCAAATTGTCTTCGTTCATGTTTTCTGCATCTTTTTTTTTCTGCACTGCACGGAGTCTCTCTTTTTCGAGCGTCCTCTCTGTTCCTTTTCAGCTAAAAACAAAAGCCGCACAGATTGTCCAGGACGAAAAGTAAGTCAAGTCCTTCTTCTCCTGGGACTTCTTCGGACTTTCTTTCTCTCTCTCTTCTTTTCTGTCTTCTTTCTGCCACTGCTTCACTCGGGCGTTCTTCTTGCGCCTTGCCTGCTCGCTGCTCTTCGTTCTTCATGTTCATCTTCTCTACGTTTTCGATAGTTCGTCGACCTCTTTTCTCGGCGTGTGGTTTGCTCTGCGTCGTCCGTCTCTGCGCCTTCTCGCCTCTTCTCCTTCTTCTCTGCATGCCCTCCCGTGTCTCTGTCTCGCATGTCTGCGCAGAATGAAGCTGAGCGACGACGGCTTGGATGCGCTGGTCAAAATCGGTGAGAAACCTCGATGTCTCTTTCCGTCGAGCTCCAGAGTCTCTACACTGTCCTACCGGGTCGGTTGCCAGTGCCATAGCAAAGCGTCATGAGGTGACGTCCAGGCTTAGATACGCACAAGTTGGGCGAGCGACAGATTGAAGACGACGCCTTTGAGCATCGCAAGGATCTTTGTCGAGTGAAACGCAGCTGCTTGAGGAGAAAAAACGTACAAACGAACCGAACGCGAATGTCCTCTGAGCTTCCAACGCCTCTACACACAAAATCAGAGATACATCTACATGTAGGTGTGTGTACCTACAAGTACACATCAACGTGACTAGATATACAGACACCCGTTCTGACATATATATATATATAAATATAATATGTAATATATGATATTATATATATATATATATATATATATATATGTATGCATACGAAGCTAGAATGTATGCACTTCTGTACAGGCGTCTCGGTGTAGTCGTGAGAAGCAGATTCGCGTGGTTTCTCTTTCTCTCTCTTTTCCCTCAAGCTTCCTTTTTCCTCTGTTTGTCGGTGTCCTTCACATGTTCTCTCTGTTCTTTGTCTCTGTTTTCTTGCAGCTCGTGGAGACATGCGTCGCCTCCTCAACTGCATGCAGGTGAGGACGTACCTTCGACCTCGAACGGACGTTTTTTCTTTTCTCGTCGTCACGAATTGTCTTTCTTTCAAACGTTTGAGACTGAGAAGCTTCGTGAGGTCCAGGTGGAGAACAGAGTTCTTGTTTGTGTTTCCCCATTTGCTCTGTTTATCTCTCTGTGTCTCCTCAAGTGTTCTTCGTTTCTTTATTGTTGCGCCTTTGCGTTCTTCTCCTTTGGTGTCTGTTTATCGCTTTGTCTCGTCTCGTTCCCCGGACTTCCCTCCGTTTTTTTTCTCCTTTTCCGTCTCCTTTCTCCTTTCGTCCCCGGTGCGTCGCCGTCTCTTCTTTTCCCCTCCCTTGTCTCTTTTTTCGATCTTCTCCCAGTTTTCTTGTCGAATTTCTTCGTATAGGCTTCACACCTGGCGCACCCGGGGGAGGAAGTCAACGCAGACATTGTGCACCGAACTCTGGGTCTGCCTCCGCCCTCAGAGGTCACGACGATGTTTGAGCGTCTCCTCGTTGCGGACTTCTTTGCATGCTGCAAAGGTAACTGTCGTCCGCGCATGCAGCAAATCTCGAAAAAAGAGGTGCCTGTCCACGCAGGCTTTCGCCGAAGAAACGCCACCGCAAAAGTGGAGCCACAGGGGTGTACAGATAACCGAAGGCGCCGCGATGCGAGCAAACAAGAAGTCGGACGGAAGAACGAAGTCAACAGTTAGACGACATCCCCTTCAAACGATAAAACAAACAAAGGAAACACCAAATCGCAGAGACCTTCACCAGGGGACGTGCCATTAATGCACAGCTGTGTTGATGTGGATACATATATATATATATATATATATATATATATATATATATCGAGACAGAACGATGGAGAGAGATGAATAGGTGAATATATGTATATATATATATAGAGAGAGAGAGAGAAAGAGAGTGTACTCACTGATACGTCTACATACATTCAGTTGAATTGAAGAATGCCTGTAGAGTCAATTTCAGTGCTTTTCTGTCGTGTTCCGTTCATAAGGAGAGATGTCTATCCTCGTTGTCCTGCAGAGTTGGACGAACTCGTTACTGCAAAAGGCTACGCGATGCGGGACTGGGTCATCGGTAAGAAGAACAGTCGTCGAGAAATTTAAAAGTTGAAAATCTGATTAGATGTGATCCTAGCAAGATCACTCCATGAAACCGGAATCTACTCAAAATAAAGCGCAGAGAGAAGACAAGTCCACCTTTTTGAGTTACTCGCGAGTGACACTTTGAACCGAGTGGCGTTTTTGCAGTGCATGCGATCTTAGAATGCTAACCTTCCGCCGCTTTTCCATACGTAGGTGTACATGTCTATACGTCCAGCTGTGTATGCGCGTGTATTTGCGTACACGGATATGCAAGGATACATTTTTGTCTGTAAATTCTTTTGTTTGTCCATGTTTGTATATATATATATATATATACATATATATATACACACATATATATATATATATATATATATACATATATATATATATAGGTGACTGCACCTTTCCTGTTGTAATGACTGTAGAGGAAAGTAAGTAGACATCCATATACGACGTTTTTGATTTCATCGTGGCTTGCTTGTTGAAACATTTTGGGGTGTATTCAGCGTTTCACGAGAGAATCCTCCTCGTCGACTGGCCTGCCAACGTTTTGATCACCTTTGTCAGCCGGCTCGCCGACCTCGAGTAAGTTTTTCGTTTTTTTGTATTTTCTTTTAGCACTGCTTCCTTTTCCTCTTTTCTGTCACCAATTTACTCGCCGTTTTGCCTCTTTATCTTGTCCTGTGGCTGTTTCTGTCTTTCTCATCATCCCTTTTCTTCTCGTCCTCCTGCTCTCTCGAGCGCGAACGCTTGCGGGGAAACCTAACGATTCAAAGAACCGCATGCATTTCCTGAGTTCCTCGACCTGCGGCTCCTTGCGCTCTCCCTTGGATCTTGCGTCGTTTCCCTGCCTCCTTGTTTGGCGTTGTCCTTCGGTCTGGGCGATTTGCCGTCTTCCGTATCTCTCTCTCGCTGCATCTGGCTCATCTTCTGTCTTCACCTTCCCTGGATTCTGTATTTTCTTTGCTCCTTCCGCATCTCCGTTATGCAGGGAACGCCTCGCCACTGGCGCCTCGGAGGCAGTTCAGGTTCGTTCCTCTACTGCCTGTCTTCTCCGATCGGATTTGCCTCCTCTCTCTTTCAATGCATCGCTCTGTCCTTGTTGTCTTGAACCTTTTCTTCTCTCCTGGTCCACATCTCGCTACAGTCTCGTCTCTCGCTCATCTCCCATCTCTCGGTCCTCTTCTCAGTTTCGACTCCTCTTCTCACTGTCGTCAGCGCTCGCCATGCGATGACGGTAAAGTTCTTTCTCGTCCTTCATGTCTCCAGTGCCCCTGTTCTTTCTTAGAAGTAATGGCCAGTTGGTCAAAGACGTCGTTTCGAAGCGGATTCTCCCTCTCCTGTCTCCCCACTTAGGTGTGTGTACTGCACCCTGGAGTCTCGTTTGTGTTTCCTTTTCCTTTCAGATGCATGCAGTCGTCGCCGCCTTCTTCGAAGCTCGCGCCGGCCTCCAGGCAGCCGCTGCTGCGACGCCTCCAATTCCTTCGCAGTGAAAGACGCAATCTCGACTAGAAGTCGGAATCCTTTCTTTCTGTTTTTCTTTTTTTCCATACAAGCAAATACTCATGAAGAAAACAATTATTCGTCGCCTCACCAATGCAAATATATATATATATATATATATATATATATAAATACATTTGTATATGTGACTAAGAATATACATGTGGGTGATATGTCGTCGCCTACGTTTGCACGTGCATATGAGGACAAATACGTATACGTATATATATATATATATATATACATATAGGTATATATATGTATATATCTCTATTTGTGAGGCGATGAACTTTTTGGGTGCACGCGCGGGGAGTTGTGGAGCAGTGTCTGCTGAGACGAGAGAGAAAACCACGAGTGCTGAACTTGTCTGAAAACCGAGATTTTCTCGAAATTTGTTTTCCCGACTGCAAGCGGCTGCTTGTCTTCAACGCATCCAGTTCTGTCTCTCCCTGTATACAGATTCATATATCTGTAAATATGCGGAGAAAGAGAGATTCTAGACGTGTCTAGACAGGTGGATAGATGTTTGTCTTTGCCATGAGTTTTGGGGTCTAGGCTTTAGCTTAGCCGCGACAGCGTTTTGCAAACTTCGGCGACGATGCAAGTTTTTGAGTTGCCCAGAAGGTTGCTGCAGCTTTACGGAGATACAAGAGAGCAGACAAGGACACTGACATGTCGAGAAAAAGAGCAGACGGTCGCCTTCGTCTGGACTGAAGATCTCTTCTTCTTCACCTCGAAGCGCGAGTCACGTCGAAGTGAACTTTCGGCTGTATGCGGAAAGCCGGCGCAACTTTGCCGTCAGGCTGCACAACGGGCGCGTCGTTTGCGAATCTGCGCAGCGCAGAAGTCCACAGAACTCGCCTCTCTTCGGACAGATCTACCGCGCAGCGGTGCGATTCATGCAACACAAAAGAGCCGACACTATCGAACACGCCCTCCTAAACAGCACGGCGTACATACACACACATACATATTCATATATATATATATATATATATATTATATGGACGACATATATATATATATATATATGTGCATGTAGACGTGTAAGTTTATAGGAGGGAATCTGCGTGTTTGTGTACATTTGTGATTCATTGAATGCGTGCTGGAGGCGCCTGAATTTCAGGTCGGTTCTGCATCTGTTTGACCTGAGTGTTTAGCCGCGTGTAGGGCAACCGGAGGCTGCGGAAGGCGAAAGACCTCTCGATGCGTTGTTGTTTCTCACAAGACCTGTGAAGCTGGAGGAAGCAGCAAAGGTCCAGAGCGTCGAGGGCCGCCTCCCGCGCCTGTCATGTTTTTGAAGATGGAAAAAACGCACATCTGCTTACCCTAAAATCATATTCAGCGAGCCCCCGTTCCAGGCGAGGAAGCCTTGGAAATTTCCTTCGCCTCGGCGGCGAAGCATCGCCGTCAGAGAGAGGCTGGGGCGAACGGAGAAGCGGAGAACCTCCCGCAGAGAAACGCCGCCGAAGAGACGCGACTGGCGAAAACAGAACACCCGGAAACGCGCGCACAGAAGAGATGGAGAGGGAAGAGCACTGGAGGGAGAGCCAGCGCGTTGAAGAGACAGTCCAAAGAGAAGAGAGAGGAAAAGAGAAGAGAGAGGAAAAGAGAAGAGAGAGGAAAAGAGAAAAGAGAGGAAGAAGTCATCAACCAGAAGGACAGAAGCAGCTCATGTGACAGAGCAGATGTGCCTTGAAAACGAACGCATGCATCCACTCACGAAAGGCCCTTTGTGGAGGTGACTGCCTCCATTTTTCAGAAACCTTCTGACTCTGTTTTCCTCTCGCTCATCGCGCAGGATGCCTGCTTCGAAGAAAAAGTTCGCCACAAATGCCTCTCTCTGTCTCTTCTGCTCCGCCACTGTGCTTGGCTCTTCCACGGCTCCCTTGTCGCAAACCGCCAGGGAAATGCGGAGGGTGAATCCACACATCAGCAGAGTCGCTTCGTTGACTGTGGTGGAGGCATTTAAACAAACTCAAAGACTTACACGTGTACGTAGAACCGCCTAAACATGTAGAAGACAGAGACGCGACTCTACAAATGTACGAGAAGCTATGAAAACAAAGCGGCATTTCAACCTTCGCATGGAGTCCCGAATGGAAACGCGCATTTGGGCCGCACCGAGACTCCCCAGCGGCATGCGAAGGGGAAAACAGACGAAACATGAAACACTGGCAGTCTTTCAACAGTTCCGCAGCGGGTGTCTGTACACCCCAACATTCACTCTGTGTGCGAGAAGAGCTGCCTCCGTTCTTCCAGACCTGCTTTTTCGCGTCCTTCCAGGTCTGCTTTTTCGACGCACCTGAATTCGGATTTTCTCTGCCAGTGGGCTCGCAACGAATTCCTCTGTCAGCTGGCGGAGAGACGCCGTAAGTTTCCCCATGAGCGTCGCGTGCAGTTGCGCCAGTTCTTCCTCAAAGGCCGCACTGGCGGCCTCCCTCAGACGCCTCCCGACCTCGTTCGCAACTCTTTCTTCGTAAGAGTCGTCGCCTCTCTCCAGACCGCCCTGGTCGTTACTTGCGTCGACATCCTTCTCTTCATCTCTCCCACCAGACTCCCCATCAGCAGAAGAAGAGGAAGGAGCGGAGGCAAGAGAAGAGGGAGAAGAAATCTGGGATGGCACTGAGTCTCGAGAGAGGGTGACGAGAGAGCGCTGCAGTCTCGCACGCACCCAGGGGACACCCGCGAGTTGTTGGGTTAGCGATTTTTTTCGTTCTTGGAATGAGGAGAAGACGCGCTGAGAGACAGAGCAAATTGTCCTCTTGGCTCTCTCTGCAAGGCTTCCGACAGCAGGCAGCTGCCAGGCTCCCCGATCCGCCGGCGAATGACGGAACGAGAGTTCTTGTGAAGAGTTTTCGATCTTGGAGAGGCGAGGCGGGAGCAGCGACGCGGCTTCCCGCGCCAAATCCGACAAAAGCTGGAAACGGCAAGTCAGAAAGAGAAAAAGAGAAAAGAGAAAGTGCTCCACTCTCGCAGGCGCGAGTCTGACTGTATACCAGTACCGGTCGGCGTCGCCCAGTAGCCGCCAGTCGAGACGAGGACGGGGACGGCCTTTTCTTTCTCTTTGTTCTCTTCTAGTTTCGTTTCTCGAGGTATGCTTCGCAAATGCGCCTTCACAAATGACGGGCAGACACAACTGCGTTCAAGGTGGATGTACACCCCACGGGGGCACTCAAGGCCTTTTCCGGATTCGTCTTCCGATGCTTTCAAAGTCCTTTTTCATGGACGAGATATCCAGAAGAACGCTGGGAGTCGAGAGACTGTCGCTCCTCTCCGCAGGCTGTGTGTTCCCCTGCACGCTCGATTTTGAACCTGAGGCCTTTCCTCCTTCACAGCTGCTTGCCTTCGCAACGTCTACGCCCTTCCCGGTGGCACTGGTTCCCTGGTTCCGTCTTTCGAGGCCTCGGCTCTCTTCATCGATCCCAAGGCTTTCTCTGCACCCCACCTCGTCTCCTTGTCGCTGTGTCTCGCTTGTCACCAGTGTCTCTCTTGTCTGCATTGGGACCTACCGCTTCTGCGGCTTGCCGCATGCGTCTGCGCGCCGCCTCGGCTTCCTCAGCCTCCTCGTCCTCTCGCCGCCAGAGCGCTCGGACCGCCTCGCGCGGAGAAGGGAAGGCCTTGAGGGCGGTGAGCAGAGAGGCGCGCAGCTTCGTCCGACTCCGACGCTCGAGCAGCATCAACTGCCTGAAGACACCCCGGCAGGCACGTACCGGCAACTGCACGAGAGCCGAAAAAAAGAAGAGAGAAGAAGAAGAGAAAGAAGCGAAAGAGAGAGGACAAAGGAAATTAGTGTTCTCTCCTCGGAAGTGGAGACTTACTGGAGATAGAGATGACGAAGCTCGTCTTGAAGCAACGTCTGAAGCTCGCGCCGGGCGAGTTGTCGCGCTGGCGTTTGCTGAGGGCAGAACAGGCGCACCACGCTCTCGAGGAAAGCCGTAAGAGACACAGGAGGGAGGTCTCATCGTTCTCAACAGACGACGCAGCCTTCGTTCCTCTCTCTGTCCGTTTGTCTAGCGTTTCTTTCCTGTCTCTCGCATCGGTTCTTCTGTGCTTGTTCCCCTGCTTCCGCCTCGCTCCTTTGCTTCTTAAGTCCTACCACGGCGGCCAGGGTCGCGGCGTCGAACAGGGGCAGGAGCGTCTGGAGGATCTCCGAGCTCTCCTGTCCGAAGTGCGAAATGAGCTTTCCGTCGAGTTCCACGCGCTTTCTCCACTTTTGGAGAATCGGCTGCGCAGAACGAAAAGTTTGGCAAAAAACATTTGAAAAAAAATGAAACCTCCTTTGCCTCGCTTGCTGCACGGAACCGAACCACACACCTCTTCGCTGACGCTAAAGTGGGCCAGCACAAAATCTTTTCTTCTTGCTGCTTTGGAGATCCTGGTCATGGTGCAGTGCATCTTTTTGTTTTTCTTCAGTGTCTTGCCTCTTTCGTCTGCTCGAGGACGGACGTTTTTTCGCATGCATGATCTGCCTCTCTCCAAGTCTCCCTGCTTCCCTTCTTCACCTTCTTCTCATTCGCCGCCTGTCTCTCTTCTGCTTCCCGCTCCTCCTCAACTGGCTTCTCCTCTCGCATTCAGTTTGGCGTTTTCTCGTTGTGGCCTGCGCTCCCTCCCTGTCCGGTCAAGGTCCTTGGGTTTCATCCGTTTTCGAAAGCCGATTTCTTTTTCTCGACGGATCTTCGTCTTCCGTTCCGGCGCGTCCGGTGCCGGCCTCGACTCTCTCTTCGCTTTCTCGAGAGCCTTCTCCTCCCCCTATCCCCCTGTCTCCCTGTCTCCTCGCGCTCCATCTCCCTCACCATCTCTCTCTTAGTCTCTTTTCTTTTCTCCCTCTCGCAACCTTTTTCTCCCTTTCGCCGTCGTTTCTCCTCCTCACTCCCCTCCCTCTTCTTCCTGTCGTTCCTCTCCTTCTTGTGCCTGTCCTCTTGCTTTCCTCACCATCGCTTGAGTGAGGAGCTTCTGCTGCACTGCCCAGCAGAGCACCTCGGGCGCCACGAGCGAGGAAAACTGAAGCTCTTGAGGCAAGACCAGCCTCGCTGCGTCGCGGTCTTCCCGCTCTGCGTCAGCAGCGCTCGAGAATGGAAACAGTCTCTTGACAATCGCGTCTGCACAAAAGGCACAGAGGCGCAAGAGATCCGCCAAGGGTGGCTCTCTACGCTCGAAGCAGGTCCCTGGCAGATCTCTGAGGAACCAAGTTGAGAACGTTCACTCGGAGTCGAAAAGGCAAAGAAAAGATACGCAAAAACGGGAGAGGCAAGAGTCACAAACACAGTAAACACCAAAGAGAGAAGAAAGAACTCGACGGCGTTCTCTACTGCCCTGCTTCGGAGAACAGAGGCTCGCAAGTTGGTCCCTCCCCCCCACCTGTCAGAAGAAGAACTCTCGCTCTTTGTCTCCTCGAGCAAAAGGAGACGCAGAAGAAGATCGGCTTCTTTGGAGACGAACCCCACAGCGTTCTTGTGTATCCTTCCTCATCTGTCCGACTTCCACAAGACGCACTTCGCGTTCTTTTCTTCTCCCTTACCGGGCAGTGTGTCGTAGATCTGATCCCTGAAGCTTGTCCGCTCTTCCGCCCGTTTGTGGGGCCTTGGGTCGTCCCGGCTCTCGTTCTCCTGTCTCTCTCCGTCGTTCGCGGAGACTCTGTCTTCTCCGTGAGCTGCTCGCTCCTTCGCGTTCTTGCCGCCGACTTGCTCTGCCGCCTTCCCCTGCTCCTCTTCGATCCTCTTTGCTTCTCTCTCCACGAGCGTCGCCAGTCGCTCCTGGCGCGCCCTCACTGTCTGCTCATGCTTCCGTCGCGTCTCTTCAAGAAGAGAACGCAGCTCCTTCTCCGCAGCCAAGAAACGCCCAGACGCAGGAGTGGAGGCGCGGGAGGCAGGAGGGAGGGAGAGAACTACAGCAGAGAGAAGAGGCGAAGCAGCAGACGGAGCATCTGGAAACGCAGAAGAGAACGCAGCAAACAGAGCAAGAGCATGCAGTCCGGGGAAAAAGCGAGAGAGGGCATCTGCACACAGGAGACGACGCGACCAGCACGCTCGCTTGCGAGCAAGAAAGAGCAGACACAAAACCGAAGGAAAACCAGTCCTGCTTTTTCTCAAGCTCGTAGCCGTCGCCAGTGCGGCTTCTCTCACGAGGGGAACCTTTCCACCCGCAAAAAGAGCTGCACAAAACGTTTTCTCGCTGACTCGCAATTCCTTCCTGTCTTCTGCTCTCTCGGCGTCTTCAAGTTCTCCGCCCTCTCTCCGAATCCTTCCTCTCTCCGAATCCTTCCCCTCTCCGAATCCTTCCCCTCTCCGAATCCTTCCCCTCTCCGAATCCTTCCTCTCCGCCGCCAAAGTCTCCTTCCGGGGTTTCCTTCTTTCTCTGTTGCTTTTCAGGCTGCATGCATGACTGTGAGGCTGGACCTTCGTTCGATCCAGCCGACCGAGTAGTAGTTGCGGGACAGCGAGCAGCGGGAGCTCCTGGTGTGCAGAGAGCAACCGGACGCCGAGCTGGCCTCGAGGCCCTCTAGGAATCTGCAGGGCAAGACTGAGCGAGGACTTCCAACAGCGTCGCTTTGCACCCTTGCAAACGTCTTGGTCTATGCACCGCGACGTCCGCGAAGCAGAAAGGACCCCCGCAGAAGGGAGAGCGAAACGCGAACCGCCAGAGTGACACGAACGGGAAAAAGCAAGCAAGAAGCCGCCCAGAGGAAAACCGGCACTGGCGAGAAAAAGGATCGCGGACGACGCAAGAGACAGCCGGTTCCCTACCTGCGTGGGCTTTCTCGCCTTCGGTCTGCGTTTCTCGTTTCCTCGTCTCCTCTTTCGTCTCGCGAACTGCAACTGCTTCTTCAACCGCCCGCGTCACCGCCCGAGTCACCAGCGGTGTCCATCGCTCGTCAGGCGCGTCCTGCGAAGAGAAGCAGCGAGAGCGAGGAAAGAAAGGAGGCACATCGACCCCCCGACGTCGAGTCTGTCGCGACCCATTTTATGAGGGAAGACGAAACAGCGTCGTGGAGTTTCCATCCTTCTGGACTGGAATGAGAAAAAACAAGGACTCACGAGCTCGAATCACGAACGAGTGAACAGAGACGCGGAACTGTCTTCATCGAAGAGACCCTCAAGGAGCAGAGACGCCAGCGCCAAGCACCGGTTGTCCTGCCTGTCGATGCATGCGTAACGCAGCGGAGAAAGGGCAGAACGACACAGAACACAAGAAGCTCGAACGACGCAACGCGGGCGACGGCCAGACGCAGCGAAAGACGCACCTATCTGTAGGGACACCGGATTGGAAAGCGTAAGAAAGGAAAAAACAAAAGCCGAATCATCTGGACGCACCAAGAAACGCAGAATCGACTATATTCGTTTCCTGGTGCTCACCATCAAGATAACAACAAGACGAAACGACTCTCCAGCCGCCTCTTCTCGCCTTCCTCTTCTCTCTTCGAGGCCGCGCCCGAGACCTTTCAACATCACTGACACCTCCTCTGGGAGCTGTACATACAGCTCCCGCGTGTCTCTTACTCCACACATAGACTCCCCTTCTTTCTGTGCCGTTGTCTCGCAGAAATCCTCCACAGTCCGCCTTTCCCGCATCGCGAAAACGGAGTCGCAGCGCAGTTCTCCAGAGAAGAGAGGCAGAACTGCCATCGTCCCCACCCGTCCGAGGAGCCGCGCCCAACTACTTGCTTCCGCCGCCGTTCGGTCTCTCGCGAGAGCCGCGAGAACGACGTCTCTCTCAGTCTCCTCTTCGCGGGGGAAACCTCCTTTCTCTTCTTCTCCTCTTTTCCGAGATGGTCGTCCAGAGGCGAAGGCAGTGTCAGCGTAGTTGAGACGAAAAAGGACGGTGGGAGAGGAAGCCGGCAGATGTTCGAGAGAGGCGACGACGACACCTGGAAAAGGGAGCATGAAAGTCTTCAAAAACTTCAAACGTCTACAACGTTCGTGGAAGCACACCTCTCGCTACATGTACACGCAAATGTGCATGTGTATTATACATCTATACATTTCTGTATATATATATATATATATATATATATGCACCTGAATATGTATAGAGGAATGCATGCTCACCAATTTGAATGTACATAGACCTGTGTGTCGATCGATCGAGAATGAAGAGCGCAGAGAATGGCGGACCGCCTCTGTCATGAGACGCAAACGGAAAGAACTAAACATCTCTGCTCAACTCCTCATATATCTGAAAAACTCTCGACAACGACCTCTATGTGCGTCCACCTACAGATATACATACATAGAGATATATACTTCTAAATACATATGTGTATATAAAGTGTTCAATATGAAGGCATGTGCATGCGCATTGAATTCATTCTTGACGAGATTTTCGATCCGTTTTGCCTGTTGCATGCAGCGCTGCTTAGGACAGAAGTAGGACTGCGTTTGGGGAGACTCTGTTGACGCGCATGGAGCTCACTTTCTTCTCGTTCGCGGCCAAGTCTTTCTGCGTCTTGAGACGTCTCCTCTGCGTCGGCGGAACTCTCCTTGTCTCGACCCTGTCGCGGCCTCCCAAGAAGTTCTGAAACGGTTGCGTCCTTCTCCGGATGAGCGTCGCAAAATACTCCGACAACCATCGGCGAGAAGAACGGCGAGAGCGCCCTCTCTATTCGGAGCTCAGCGGTCTCCTTCTCTCCCTCCTCACCGACCTTCGCTTCCCGCTGCTGCACTGTCTCGTCTTCCGCGCCTCGAGCTGCGACCTTCTTCGTCGCCTGCTCGAGGCTCTCCACTGAAGTTCCTTCGGTCCGAGAGAGGCGAGAAGACACGGAGGGACGAAGAAAGGTCTGGAGAGTCCGAAGAACTTGTCTAGGCGAAGAGTGAAGCAGATCTGTCAACACCTGAAAAAAAGGAACCATACACAATTATATATATATATATATATAAGTGAACTGAAACATATATATATATATATATATATATATAAACATATGCGCATATATATATATATATATATATACATGAATATGTATAATAAAATATGTACAGAGATCTACATAAAAAACGTAACTACATGCATCTCTCCAACATGCTTTTCTAGTTGACCCTGCTCTGAACAAGATAAAAGTCTCTGTGTTAGCATGCAAAAGAAAAAATGGATCGATCCGCAGGTCTCCCTAGAGGCCTCACCATCGACGAATCGAAGAAGGGGGACAGAGTCAAGTGGTAGAGGGGCGATGTGCGAAAAACGAAACAACGAATCGAGAATCTGAGACTTTCCTGAATGTGAGACTTCAGTCGTTTATGCCGTGAACACGTCACAGTAGAAAAGATGTATTTGTGGCGTACAAAAACTTACATATTTTCTGTATACATATTCGTATGCATGGAGAAACACATACAATTACAGACAGAGCAACGCATGCATGCATATACATGTACTTGCATATAAATATATATATATATGTGTATATATTTATATATATTTATATAGATGCAGAGGCAAAAGCAAAGAGCAAGGTGAGGGAGATGAGTGAAAAGATATGTTTAGTGAGATGTACCTGTAGATAGAGGGGAAATGCGCATACGTGGACATGCACCGAAAAGCAGATAGAGGTCGCGGCAGCGTGTGACGCATAGAGAGACAGATGAAGACGTCGAATTACAGAGAGCGGTTTTCAGCTGTTTCGGTAGCGCTCTCTGTGTGCAAAAATCTGTATAGAGATCGACCGCCATATAGAGGTTGATAGAGAGAGAAACACATTGGCAGAAATGTAAAGACAGATACACATAGATGGATAAACAAATGACTATCGACAGCTACAGAGAGATGTACACATGGAGATAGCAAATGAAGACAACTGCACGTAGAATTACCAACGACCATCTGATTGCGAAACCGTGTTGCTTACGAGAGGAGCGTGAGAGGACTGGGTGGCGCCTCGGGAGAGCAGCGGAGAAAGAATCTGCCAAAGCACCGGGGACAGATGAGATCAGAAGTATTCCTGGCCTTGCTATAAAAAGACAACTGCATGCATCCCCCAAGCCGAACAGACAGAGACAGTGGAGGCGTTTGCGGAGGAGCTGCGCAGGCACACTTAAGAGAGGCGAGAGACCGCGCGCGAACGGTCTTCCTGTTTCGTTCTGTTTCCAATACGTTCTCACATCGATTTCACCAGGAAAAAACGAAACGCATGCGCGTCTTCCAGTGTGTCTGTCTGCAGGTCTCGTCACATCTCCACTCTAGCCTGGAAGAACTATACAGTCCGGTGCGTCTAGAACTCTTCTGTATTCGTATATCTTAAGAACTACGTGTATTACGTAGACACGGGGATGCTGATTCACTGGTGATGAAGCTCAACTCTCCTTCTGGACTTTTGCACCGCTGAGTGGGCCGCACGGTACGCAGAGGCGCCGGTGCTCATCTGCAGTTTCACCACAAAAAGGCGACGACTACAGACTTGCCAGCGCGGCATTGCCTCGCTCCCCCTCCTCCTCCCCAAGTCCAAACTCCACCGCTTGTAGAGGCGCGCTGGCTGCTCCCCAGCTGTACGTACAGCGTGAGAGGCGGGACGCTTGAGAGCATTTGCGGGAGGCAGCAGCGAATCGGAACCCAAGAGCAAGACGAGAGAAACAAGCGAGAGGAGAAAAAGCATCTTCTTTGTCGGAGTTAAGATGCAGTGCTTGAAGACGCCAGGGTATACGGAGGCTGTCGAGATCATCTTTGAGCCGTCTGTGTTCCCGATATACGCGAAACGCCTTTCTTCGAGGCGCGCCGTCTCGGCGGCTCCTGCGTGAGCGACGGCGGGGTCTCTTCCTTTCTGTTTCGCGTTTTCGCGGCGTCTGTGCGAGGCGCCCGAGTCGCAGAGACACGAGCCTCGTCTCGCCGCTTCTCTGTCTGTGCTGGAAACACGGACAGGACAAAGAAGCGCGAACGAAAACACCACGGCGAAGGAGCGACCCGAGAAGAAGTGGAAAGAGAAAAGGCGGAAGGAGACCCGAAGAAGGACGTTTCAGGAGATGGCAGAGAAGGGGAGACGCGGACTCGAGCTCCTATGCCGCCGTTCTCGACTCTGGAAAGGCTTGAAACACCCGCTTGTCCTGTCCGTACACTCGACGCGGGAAGTCTTCTTCTGTCTCCTAGGTACGGCGGCAGAACTCTCCTCCTTTGCGCCGTTCGACGATCTCTGAGGCGCGGGGAAGCGAGAGTTGAAGCTGGCCGCAAGGAGGTCTCCTGTTGTACATCACCCACCCGTCGCAAGAGGTCTGTTTGCGACTCTTTGGGGTGGCGCGCGTCTTTGCCAACGCATTTGCGGTTTCGAAAAAACGACTCGACGCTGCACAATTTGCTGGAGAACTCCTTTCAGGTGCGACTACACAGACGTATTTTTTAAGAGGTGAGAAAAAAAGTCTCGACGGGAACGTAAGCAGGGAGCAGGAGAACCGCCTGCGATCGACAAGCTCCTTCGAGGTGTACGTACACTCGACTTGAGACGGGTGTTTCCGTGGCGAAGAGCATCCAGGAGGAGGAAGAGCACAAAAACGATTTCATGAAAACCTCGAGAGATCCAGGAGAAAAAACGGAAGGCCTGACTGCGGGCCTCGCTGTTCAGAGCGGCATATGAGGAGACGGCTTGCGAAGATGGAAATCGCACCAAGAAGCGAGGGAGAAAGAAGCGAGGGAGAAAGAAGAGCGAAGAAGAAAGAGCGAAAAAGAGTGAATGTGAGGGAGACGGTTGAGAGCACGATGCAAAGGGCAGGAAGCAAATGAAGACAGAGGAGACGAAAGCAAGACAACGGCAGGCGGCGGGAGGCCCCAGAGCTGGACAACGCGCCGAGGAGGAAGACAGTAGAACGTTTATGAGAGGAAGAAGGAGAGCATGCGAAGAAATTGAGAACATGTAGGACTATTCGAGGATGAAAACTCACTGTTTCTTGACCTCCATGGCAACACACGAGAGTTCCCGGTCTCCCACTGGTGTTAACTGCATGCGTCACATGTCTTCCAAGAGGGAGGAGACGCACACACCTCGCGTTCTAGCGGGTTGACGCCTCGCGGAGATTTTCTTGCATTTTCGGAGATTATTCGAAACAGTTTCAAATAACTCTCCAGCAGGCATTTCATGTTGACTTTCTAAAACTAAAAAGGAAAACAAGGCTCAGTAAAGGTGAAAGGAAAACCCAGATCCAGGACGCAAAAATGCCTATACACGTGATGGTTGTCTTCGCTTTAGCGTTTTTTTCGCGTCTCCCGCGGTTCCTATGTTTGCTCTCACTCCCTGAAAGAGCGCGTAGAGTCTTCCATGTGTGAAAAAACGAAGACACGAGGAAGGAGACCGTCAAAGGAAGTCTCGTGAAACTTGTAGAGCGCGGATACACCTGGTGGCTCTTCAGACAGACGTTGGGGACTGGTTTGCCTCGTCTGCAATTTTTTCGAGGTGCAGAAGAGAGAGAGTTCAGCGTCAAGCGGTGTTGTCCGTTCCTCTTGAAGCCCGGAAGAAACGAACAAATCAAGGATCTCGCAACTGCACTGTTTTTCAAATGTATTCGAGGAAAATGTCTCCCCTTGTCGATGGATGTTTGCCCTCGTCGAAATCTGTTTACCCTTTTGTCGAAAGCGCCGCCTCATTCACGAGACGCGTTCTACCCATGTCAGGAAGAGAGAGAGGAGTCTGAACGAGCGCTTCAGTCGGGTGTACGTACACCCCACTGATGCAAACAGTTGAATGATCGTGCTTGTTTCTTGAAAAAAAATTCTCATCGTCAAGAGCGGATCGTGCCTGTCCTTTCTGGATTTCTCTGAATCCGGAAAACGGAGAGGACAACGGCGCAGATGTGTTTTTGCTGTCATTTTCTCGCTTCTAGCTATGATGGAGAGCTACATTCGAATAGCCGTGAAGGGACGGAGACGTGAGAGTATCTCGTCCAGATGTAGTCTAGCGTTGAGACGCACCCCAGATCATTTGGAGTGTGATGTACACCGCTCTCTGGACTGCTCGAGACGCACAGACCCGTAGAAGAGAGAAAGGAAGTCGCATGCATTGTTTCTTTCGACACATTTAATGCTTTTGACAGTCATCTGAGGCAGTAAAAAGTACCGAGGATATCCTCATTGCTGGCGGGCGTACGCGCAGAGGAGATTTCCCCTCCCTGCCCCTCCCTGAAAGGCAACAGTTAGGTCACATCTTGCGTAACTTTCTGCAAGTGACGCTGCATCCTGCGCCCTTAGCTCGCGAGAGAAACGAACCGATTCTGAGTTTTTTTAAAAGCAGAAGCGACAGCAGCAACGGCATGTCTTTCGATGGAGACGGGCGCACGGTGCGTTCGTTTGCGCGTCTCTCACGCAGGTGACTGCTTTGTTGATTCTCGTTCGTGAAGCGAGTTCGGGGAGAAGGCGAACGAGAGCCATACACTTCTCTCGCGCAAAACTGCAGTCTCGGGGGACAGCTGAAAAGCTCTGACGAAAAAACAAAAGCTCTCTTTCCTCGGGTTTCACTCGGTGATCCCACGAAGTTTCCCGACCGACCTGAAAGAGTCCGCGCTTCTGTTTGACGCCGAGGCATTCGAGCAGAACTTCACAACCTTTTGCAGGATTGCCATCTGGACGTCGAGCAACGAGAATCGTCAAAGAAGTTCAATAAAATGGTGACGCCTTTCACCTCGACAGCGCGCACCATCGCGCACTGCACAAGCGGCGGCAGAGAGAGAGAGCTCGCGAGGCCTTAGACACGATCCGCATCAGGGAGTTACCTAGGACACTCTGCATGCTCGGGGGGAGACTTGGCAACACGTTGATCTCGGTATGAGGGCGTTTAACTGCATAAACAGTGCCGGTAAATTGAAAAACTCGAGAGATCTACGCAGAACAATCTTCCCTTTCAACCTGGACGGCCCTAAGTCTTCATCATTGTTCCTCTCAGAGAGATAGCCAAGTTGACTTTACGTCGAAACCACGCACTGAAGTGACACATGAACGCTCTCTACATTTACTTGACAAAGGTATGACACAAACACTCGAAACACAACACGACATATCCACTTGCTGGTTCTACGTGAACTTGACGCGACAAATATCACGATGCCCACTGTAGCAGTCTCCTCCGCGTTCGCGTGCATACGCAAGAGAGCGTCAGCTCCTGGAAAAGGACTTCCGGACCGGCAAGATACGGTGGTCCGAAAATAGATTTTTCCTATTCTCCGTTCAACGTGTCGACGCATCGGATTCTTGTTTCGCACACAAAAGCGGTTTGTTCGTTTCTGACGTGCTCGGGCAGGTGTATATACACCTGGAGAAACAGACGCATCCGACTCCCGAGAACTTCCACTGACCATGCCTCGTCTTTGCTCCCCCACAACGGAGAGAAGACGACGCAGTTTCTCCGACTCGAGTCTCCTCGAGCGAGGTCGACCTCTGCCCTTTGCGTTCCTAATGCTCCCGTGTCGAGGTTGCCCTGAACGAGCGCGCTTTGAACGAGGTGAGAATGCGCACCAACGGCGGCTGCTGCGGCCTCTGTGTCTCGGGCAGGGCGCATGGCGCGAGCGCCTCCGAAAAAAGGCCTTCCCCACCCTGCAAGAACTCCCGCAGACCGGCGCGTGCAAAATCGCCTCGGCAGTTCCGCGACGTCGTTCGCGTTGACACTCGCGCGCGGTGGATCTACACCCCAGCAGCAGTTAGAGGCAGCGAGGCGGAGAGGCAGGAAATATCCGCTGCAGGAGACTCGCGGTGAACCGACCTCTCTGGGAAGAGACTGCAGCGTTTAACTGACAAAGGAATGAAAAGCAGAAAACTCGAAAACAGGAGAAAGAGCACAACAGACAACAACGACACAGGCACCTTGGGAGACACGCGGGAGGGCGCCCAAAGTCTATCAAATCTTCCTCCGCTCTCGAAAACATCCTTGATGAAGCAACCTCGAACTCGAAGTAGGCGAAAAAAGGAGCGAAGAAAAGATCCGCACAAACGATATGACACTGTAAATCGCAACTCGCAAGTTCAATTTCAGCCTTTTTTCCTGAAACGCCAAACGCGCAAAAGGCTCCGAGACAAGCACAAGCAGCCGCTGCCGCCAGGTCTGCCTGCAGCCGACGAGTCTGCACTCGGCGCTCCGTATTCTGTTTTCTTCAAGGGCAGTCACACATCAGGGGGGTGCGGTGCAGACGAAAAACGAGAGGGTCTACAGGCGAAGAAGGCACAAGAGGAGAGAGTGAGGAAAAGAGAGAACGAACGAAAAAAAGCGAGGAAACAGAGACCGTGCTCAGAGATCGAAGAAAATACCGGCAGCAGAGGGACGGAGAAGATGAAACGAATCTTCCGTCGACAGAGACACGTTTGTTTTTTACGAAGACATGACGAAAGTGCGAGGCTGTGCATGTGCGTCCGGCAAACGAACAAAAGGCTGTTCGTCGTCTCGTGCTCCGATCCGTTGTGACTTTCTCCTCGCTGGCCTCTGTCGTGTCTCTCTGCTTCTCTCTTGTTTCGCCGCTGCTGTCTTTTCCCCTTCTCCCCCAAAGCGTTCCTTCTTCTCTGTCTCCTCTTTTTCTGGGTCCCTCCTCTTCCCCTTGCCCTTTCTTTCTTTGTCTTTTCGCGGCGCCCCTCTCTTCCTTTCTGAAGCGAGACTCCCGGTGTTCCCGATTCTTCCACTCCCTTTTGCCCTGCTTTGGTCTCGGTTCCTCTGTCGTCTCCTTTCTCTTCCTCTCTCGCCTTGTCGCCTGCTTCTTATTTCACATCAACCTGCCAAATAGAGTGCCTCCGTTGATCTCCCTGCCTCTCCAGAGCGATGCCAAGCTTGCGGCGAAGCTCGCCGAGGCAGCAGGCGCGTCGCCCCGAGCACCTCCTCCTTCTCGGACGAAGGACGAAGCGTCCACTGTCTCCCTAGACGCCGCCGACGACGAAGAATACGAAGGCGAGTAAGAAAACGAAGCTCGGTTGTGGGGGGCGCGCACGAGCGCGGGAGATCCTAGGGCGAAGGAGGCGTTCCGGCACCCGCGTCTGTGTTGGAACAGAGTCCAGAAGGACTGTGAGGAGAGCGGCTCTCCACATGCGTAGCAGAAGCGACAGCCGCACCTGAAACGACCCGTCACACAACCGAATACACAATAGACACGGAGACAGCACAAGCGATCGAACAGAGGAACCAAAGAGTCGCTGGAGACACCGAGCCGAGGCTCGCAAGACACACACTTCGGTGCATGAGGAAGGGCGCACAGAAAGGAACTGCCGCCTTCCCCTTGAGCTCTCCTACACACAGAAACCGCGTTTGTGCGTCGCTGTTTCTCCCGTTTCCTCTCTCGCCTCTGTCGCGCGTTTCTGTGCTTTCGTTGCTCTCGTTTTTCACCTCAGAGTTCGTCGAGGACAGACGAACGCTTCGGATCGCGGCCCTCGAGTGGAGCTTGAGGCGTCTTCCGACTCGCCACAAACGTCTAGAAGACAGGGCGACAGGTAGAGACACCTTGGACAACTCGAGCAGATATCTCTCCAAACACCGCCTCTCCACTCCGCTTCTTCCTCTCGAGAATCTGTTCCTCGCATCCCCTTTCTCTCTCTCGCTTCTGTGTCACTCGGCTGTCGTTGCTGCGACCTCGCTGCTTCTCCTCCTTCCTCTGTTTTCTCCTTCTTTTCTTCGCTGAAGATACGCACCTGCAAACGACATCGTCGAGGGAACCGACGCGCTGAATGGCGATGCCGCAGCCTGGACATCTGCGGAAGCCGTGTACAGACATGTCCTCCTCGAGCAAGGCCTGCTGCCTCTCTTGCTGTCTCTCTGCATGGCCTGGCGGGAGGAGAAGCCTCAGCAAGTCATCCACCGACTCTCTGCGTCGACGAAGAACTCCACCACCTTCCTCCTCTCGTTCTCCCCTCTCGGCTTCTTCTCGCTCTCGCCGTTCGTGTGCTTCTTCCGGCTCTTGCGCCTCGCGTTCTCTCCGCGCCTCCGAGGCAGACTGGAGAAGGGTGGAGGAGAGGAGAGAAGAGAGGCTGCCGTTCGAGTGAACGAGGTCTTCGTACCGCAGCCACTCGCCGAGCGTCGCGGAGAGGAAGCGCACGACGCTCTCGTCGAGGTATCCCGCGCGACACACCGGGCACTGTAGAGACACCAGAGAGACCGAACCGAGGACGTGAGGCATGAGAGAAGACGGCGACGCAGAAGAGAGAGGAGAGTAAAAAAGTACGAATCGGAGCAGATGAAAGGCGAAGACAACAGCGACAGCAGTGCGACCGTAGAGAGGGGAGAACGCAGAGAGGGGAGAGGAGAGAGAAAGGGATAGAGAGGAAGAGAGAGAAGAAAGAAAGGCAAAACGAGAGCGGCAGCAGAAGAGAGAAGAGTGAGGAAAAACACAGAGGAGGAGAAAAGGAAAAAGAGCACAGCGAGACGATAGAGGCGACAGACGCAAGCATATTCATGGAGAAGGACGAAGGAAGACTAAGTTGTGAAAAAAAAGTCTGCACCGAAGCCGAGAGAGAAGTACCGGCTGCCGGGGAGAAGGAAACGCGAGTTCCGAAGTCGCGCGTTGACGACGGGAGGAACCGCAATCTATCCAGAACGCGGAGTCCAGAACGCGGAATGTCGAGAGAAAAGCGGAAGGACCACAGACTGGAGAGGTCGCCGCCTTAGAAGCTCAAAAACGCAACCCAACTGCCGACGTAGAAATCGACTCTGCGCGTCTTACCGTGGCGGGCGCCACACTGCTGAGGAGTTGATGCCTCATCCACTCGCCAGCGCAAGACGAGCAGACCTCGTGGCGGCACCGTCCGGTCAAGGAGACAATATCGGGCAGTGCAGTCTCCGCGTCTTCTCCTTCTTCGCTCCCCGCCGCGACGCTCTGCACGGAGACTCGTCGACGATCAACTGGCCGGCTGCCCGGTGGGGCAAGGGCGCCAGTGCTCCGGAGCGGCCTCGCGGCTGGGCGTTCGGTCGGCACCGAAGCTTCGTCGCCAGCGTCTTCTCTGGCGGACCCTGTCTCCTCGGTTCGCGCGAGGCGCGCCGACGCGACATCCACTCTTGGCTCTCCGCCGACGCTCTCTTCGAGACTCTCGCGCGCGGTCGCGGTGCTCCGGTGTCTCGCCACCTCAGAGCTGAGCCTCGGGGTCGGCCGGACTGGAGCTGTCCATGCTGAAACGTCGTGGACTTCAACGGCTCCTCTCTGAAGAAACCGCTCACATGCATTGTCTCGTCCTGCCTCGTTTCTTCGCGCCTCTCCTCTGCCCGCGATGCAGACGTCAGCGGACGCGGTCTGCACAGTCTCTCCTAACCCCCCGACGTCCCTCACCTCTTCCCGCGTCCTCGCGTCCTCTTCCCCTCCGCGTCTCTCACTTTCTCCGTTCCTCACCACCATTCTGTCCACAGAGCTCTCTGTACTTCCTTCCTTCTCCTCCACTTCTGCCGTTCCGGTCCTATCTTGTACACTGGCAGCTTCCGTCGCCCTGCTCTTCTCCCCGCCCCTCTCCTCCCCGGCGCCTCGACCCTGGGCCTCGGCGGGCATGAAGGTCTCGAGGCAAACTGGGCAAGTGAACGGCTCGTGCACGGCCTCGAGGCTCTTCAAGAACCCCCGCTGCACGCATTCTCTGCGGCGCTTGGCTTTGGTCGCCGCCCAGAGGATCTCGACGCTCTGCGAAACAGTCCAGAGCGAATCTGCGTCTCTCTCCGTCCCCGACAGACCTCGAGCGGAGAAGGCGGGGAGCTCGACAGCTCCTTCTTCCAGCGCTCGCGCCGCAGCGGCTGCCGCAGCCCTGTGGAGCTCTGTGGGGGCGAGGACAGTCAGGACCGCCTCCAGGTCAACAGGCGACGAACTGGAGGCCTCTGCTGTCTCTCGTGTCTCCGCGATTGCATCTGTCTCCTGTGCGCGTTCCGCTTCGCCCTGCGTGGACTCTGTCTCCTGCGTTGCATCTGCTCGTCGCGCGGCCTCTCTCTGTCCTCGTTCGCGAACGCTGCGTTCGCCTTCTTCGTGGGCCTCTGCCACGAGGTCCCCGATGGCGGAGAAGAGACGCGACACCTCCACGCTTCTTCGCTGGCGACGCTCGGAGCTCAGGCCGTCGTGGACGACCACTGCTCTCCTTCCTGTGCGTCGACGCGGAACCGAGTCAGCTTCTCGCCTCTCAGGCGACGCGGCGAGCGAAGACTCCAGTCCCAGTCCCGCCGCAGTTCCAGCCGGTGGATGTGTAGGCTCTGGCAAGACACCGGGCGCGCGTGGAGACGCTCGCATCCCCCGAGTCAGTTCGCGCGCCGGACGCGAGACGGTCGACTGAGCCCCTTCGAATTCGGGACGCAGGAAAGAAAGCAAATCTGCACTTGAAGCCAAAGGCGCTGACGCAGACAACACGGGCGAAGAGACGTCGGCCGCTGTCTCTTGAGAGAGCGACGGTTCTTGAGGAAGAGACGGTTCTGGAGGAAGAGACGGTTCTGGAGGAAGAGACGATTCTGGAGGAAGAGACGATTCTGGAGGAAGAGATGGTTCTGGAGAGAGCGACGGTTCTGGAGAGAGCGACGGTCCTGGAGAGCCGTGCGGCGACGGACAGAGCGCCGGCAGAGCGCCTTCTCCCGGAACCTCGCTCGATTCGTCGAAGGAGGAGAGAGCGGCCGCCTCAAAGTTTTCAGGGGTCGACGCGACAGTGGACGAACGCAGGCGAGGTCTCTCTCGACAGAAGGCATTCTCCGCCGCCAGAGGGTTCTGCGGATCGCAGGAAGAGAGCGACAAGTCAGAAGCCGCTGGACGCGGAAAGTCAGTCTGAGGCACCCTTGGGCTCTGGAGCCTCTCGGAGCTGTCGTTCGCCGCCTCCCGGTATTCTCCGTCTCCCCCACGGTTTCTGAAGCTTTCAGCGTCTCCTTCCTCCGCTGACGGAAGGAGTGCGGGAATCAGCGCTGCTCTCTCGCGTCCCTCCTCGAGGGCAACGGGCGACGCTGACGACTCGACAAAAGACAGAACCGAAGAGCGACAAGGAGTCGCCGAAAGAATTGAAAACGAGCAACGCTCGTTAAGCAGACCCTGCATGCTGTCTTCTTCACTCTCATCTTGACTTTCGTCTTCACTGCTCTCTTCGCTGTTGACTCCTTCCTCGTCTTCTCTTCCTCTGTCCGTCTCTCCTTCCCTGTCTCCAGCTTCCCTCTCTTGATCGGCGGACGCATGCGCAATACGACACCTTCTGGAGATACCCAGGCGTTCGTCTTCGGTTGAAGTCGCTGCTTCGCCGGATCCTTCACCCTGACCTTCCGGCTCGTCTCTCTCTTCGTTCTCGCGTTCTCTGCGCGTCTCTCGAGAAGGTGCAGGAAACGAGCTCGCCCCGACGTTCTTCGCTTCCGAGTCGCCTCCCGGACATGTCCTCTGTCCGCGGGTAGAGGCCTCACCTGAGGGAACAGTGAAGGGCAGAGATACTTGGTGAGCAACTGCCACCCGAGAAGAAGAAAGCGAAGATTGGCGGCTCTCCGGGGCAGCCGTTTTGAACTTCAAACTCCATCCGCTCGTGCTCGTCTCAAGCGCCTCGTCGCCCTCGGGACGCTTCAAACTTCGCAGCCTCTCCGCCGTTGCGTTCCTGAGACGGCCTCGCCACGACACGAAGGGGACGGAAGAAGAAGGAGAAGAAGGAGAAGAGGATGGAAAAGAAGTACAAGAAGAAGTAGGAGAAGAAGGTCGCTCCAGGACAGAGGAAGAGGCCGGCGTTTTCCAATGCATCACGCTGCGGCTTCCTCCACCCACTTCTGATGACTCCTCCGCGGCTTCTCTGCTCTTCTGACGGGTGTCTCCCTCCTCTGCGGAGTCTGAACTGCCGCCAGGAGAAGGCCTGACAGAGAACGAGAGATCCGTGGTACTTTGTGGCTGTCTTTTGCGAGCGGCGATTCGCCCGGAGGAGCGAAGCAGCGACATAACTCTGGTAAGAACACCGGAGCCGCCAAAGCGGCTGTCCTGCCCACGTCGAGTACCACACAGTGTACCGACACCCGAAGAGAGGCGCGACAGTGGCCGGGAGGCGGAAGGCGACTCTGGGGCAGAAGACGAGGACGTCGCGGGGAGGTCCGCGCCTCCGCCTGCAGACCGGCTTGACTTGTGGAGGGCTCTCACGGAGACAAAGCGCCCACAAGCAGGGTGAGAAGCGACGGAGGGAGACAAGCCATTCAGAGGGTCCGACAGAGGCTCTTCCGCACCTCCCGCGTCTCCAGAGATCCCGGGACGCTGCTGACTCCTGGCGAGCTTCATCGTGGTGGGCGACGAAGAGACGGCCGGACGCGGGAGCGCTGGAGACGGCGAGAACGGAGACGTTGACGGACGGCTTCAGAAGCAATGCGGTAGCAAACTGTGTTGGCAGCAGCCCGGCGACACTCCGCCTGTTCAAGCGAAAGACATTTTTGACGCGTTTGTGGCGCGACGGAGAGAGAGAGGCTTTGACGCGACACCGATGGCACGAAACAGGTGACGAGGAGGTCGATGACAAAGTGAGTAGCCCCAAAGAGGCAATCCCCAGCACGAAGGGGGCGAGAAGAGGCTTGTAGAAGCAAAGACAGACGTTTCTGGAGGCAAAATGCAATGGAAAAGCCGAGAAAGGCCACAGTCTCCGGGTTGGAAGGAGATAAAGGGTCGAGAACCTCGTAAAGCATGTACGCGTTGCCCGCAAGCGGAGACGCAGCGGGGGTTGCTCACAGAGGCGACAAACGTCTGGCGCGCGAATTAGCCAGAAATCGGGAAAGTGAAGGAAGGAAGGCGTGAAGCGCGACGGAGACACACGCGAGGCGGGCGGGAGACAACGCGGGAGATTGGCCAGAGAGACTGGCGAAGAAAAAAGGTTTCAGTAGCGTGGAATGCAGAGAAGAAGAATTTCGGCCTCTCGAAAAGGCGCCGAAAGTCAAGTGGGAGAAGCGAAGCTCTGTAGAGACAAAAAACGCGTGCGGAAATACCCGCAACGACGGGAAAAAGGAGCGAGGAAGCGCGCGCGGACTCGAGCCGCTGTGGAACGCAACGCACCGGGTGTCTCGGCCGACAAAGGCGAAAGCGATAGCCTTGACACGGCCTACTCGAAAGGACAACAAGAATCACCGGGGAATCCACCGGAACGCAGCTTTCCTTTCGATACCCAAAAACGCGTTTCCTCCATCGACCTGGACGCAATGCCTGCGAAGCGCACGGCAAACCCCGATGTTCAACTTCTATGGAAAACGCGTGTTTACGTTCACGGGAATTTCTTTCGTTTCTTCTCACGCAATGACCGCACGGAACGACACTGGACACGCAAACATCGTCGTGGGAGGAGAAAATGCGAAGGGATAGAGAGTTGACACAAGAGTGTCCCGCCAGTTCCGCGCCGGCTGCTGATGTGGCGAATCGCGGCTTCCGGCTTCCCTCCAGCGCCTTCCGAGCAAGAAAAACCCCTCACCCCGGGAACAGGACTTTTCTAACGAGAGCTTGCTTGAAGACACGACACAAAAACACTGCGTTCAACAGAAAACGCAGAAGGGGAAAAAGCATCGTCCAGTCTCCGCGCGCAGCAGACTTGGACTGGGTGCGACACCAGTTGAGTGGGGGCAAATGCGTCCTGTCCCTTGTTTCTAGCTTTACAGGGAAGCAGTACAGAGCGTGCGCCCACAAACTGGAAAGAAATCCGTTTGAGAGATGTGATTCTCATTTATCAATTTGGTACGGCGAAGAATCAGGCGTGTAAAGCGAAAAGAGTTGCAGGCCCGACGTACCCACGAACACCGCGGCCGACACCTTGCGCGCTGCGGGCACACCCCGAAACCCCCCTTTTTAGGAGCGACACGAAAATGCCACAACAGACCGCAGTTCGCGGAATGTTGAAACTGAACGCTAGAGCTCTCTCTGTTGCAGCAACGAAGAGAAGAAATAGCCTCACTACGAGGGTCGGTAAAAGCAAAAGCTGCAGCCACTTCCGCAGCGCCCCGTAACACCGGGATCTCGACTGGTGAGTCGCGCTAGTTTTACAGAGTTCCGGAGCGCCCCGGATCCACCGAATACCAGCTAATGCAGTGTATCTGCTACCAAGACAGATTTTAGAGCTTGCTGAAGTGGTGAGGTGAACAAATGTAGGGAACTGCCTGTCTTCAGGTCTCCTCTCGAGCTGCGGAAAACGTGGTTTTCCTGAGGTCGCGAGACTGCGGCGCCACACCGCGGATGTTGAGATGAGCGGGCGCCTCCCCACGGGATAACTGCTCACAGAAAGCCAGTGTTTTCGGCGATCAGAAAAAACGTTAGACAGAAACGCTGGAAAGTGGTGCAACGCACACCTAACCATGGAAGGCGCCGGATTTCCCTGAATGTGTAGAAAACCGAGACGCGCCTAACCCGTCTGAGGCGGCTGCGATGGCAGGAATCTCGTACGCACTGGCAAGCCTACGAGTCGAGACATTCTGAATATCCTATAAAGTCACGAATTTCCAATAGCTATCACCTCTCTTAGACTGCTAGTTCCCTCCGTGCTTCCGTGACTACCCGCACACGGGGATTCAAAACCGCCAAGAGTTGAACCTCGCGGAGCGATACGGTTTGAGGGGGGTAGCATCTGTGAGTCGGTACTTGCTCTAGTTGTTTCGAGTTCCTTAAACTACAGGAGCATTCTGTGTGCTCGCCTCCGTGTTATAACTGAAGCATTCGGACCTAGTCATGTCGACGAACGTGAGAGGGAATCATTTTCGAAACCAGTACCGCAACACCGACTGCGGACTGCGATGACAAAGGCTGGCGGGAAAGTCCTAGCTGAGCAGCAGACCACAAGGGACAGAGGCTTTGCGCGCGCTCGTGCTCTCTTCGATTTTAAGCCGACAAAACCCCCAAAGCGGAGTAAGTGAGAACGGAAGAAGTGTATGTATCCTTTTGCGAAAGAGAACAGGGAAAGGCGTCTGGGCCGCGCGCGCGACGGGTTTTAAGCCATGACCGAGAGAAAGCTGGTTCTTTTTCTGCTTGGTTTTGCGCACGCACTGACAGCAGACTACTCACACACACGGCCGTCAGAAAAGCGGCCGCAATGAAGGCCTGATTTCCTGGGTGGAGAAAAGAAAAGGAGAGAGGGTCGTGTCTTGGAGCGTTCTCCCGAGTCTCCACTGTTTTACCTTCGCCGGAGCGTGTGTCGGGGAAATCCATCTGTCTCGTGAATGTATGATCCGCTGCACATCCGCAAACTTTTCGGGTGTACGTACACCGTATAATAAGCTTTCTACATAACGAACGAGCCGTCCAGTTTTTGGTCTCGTCCCTTCGGCTCTGGACGAAAATTTCGCGGGTGACATCGCCGAGCCACTTCCGGGAGCAGGCCTTTTCTTGTTTCCGTGCTCCGCCACCGCAAACTGTGTCATCGTTCTGTCAGTTCTCTTGTTCTCACCACGTTTCCTCAGGGTCTTCGAAAACGTGTTTCTGTGCGTATCCGCATAAGCCAAAAAGGCTTGCGTCGACCTAAACCGCCGTCTTGCTGAGTCCCCGTGTCTACCTCCTCCAGTGTTGCTGTTTTTCTCCGTTCGAGTATCCTTTACGTTTCACTCTGACTTCTCTTCGAACGGATATTTCCCACCTCAGATGCAGCATTATCTCTAATTCGGAACCGTAGGCACGTCCGCTTGCCCGTTCCTCCGTTTTCCGCAGTAGCGAATCCCGTTTTTTCCCTCTCGGCGAAGAACCAGTTGTCTTGCATTCTTCGCTTCCCACGTTGGCACACTCCGCGTTTCACCTACCTGTTGGCTCCGGTACGCCGTTCGTCAATTTCGTCTCTTCACCGTTGGTCCTCCTCGATTTTCTTTGACTTTCTGCCCTTTCCAGCAAAATGGACGGTGACTTCGGCGCAACCGGCGGCGGCTTCGGCGACATGGCCGACTTCACGTCTTCCCCGGGCCTTTCGCTGAACGCTCCAGTGTTGTCTGCTGACGCCTCGTCGCCTTTCTCGCGTTCACCGCGCCATGAGCAAAGACAACCGCAGCTAAGTAGCGGGAGCGGCGGGTATGAGGATGTCAGCTCCTCGGTGTATTCGCAGAACGACTACGGCTGCCTGAATGGTGTGCGCAGCTCGCCGCAAGACGACGACGCCTTTTTCGCGGAGGAACCACCTGTCAACGACTCGTTCCTCGAGGAGAACGACGTGTTTGCCATGGGCCGGGAGAACAGAGAAGTAAGCGACGGGTATTCGCCGCCGTCTCTGCAGACAGGGAGCGATGCGACGCAGAAGAGAGACACGAGCTTCGACGACCGCGTCGGCCCCAACGCTCAGGCCAACGGTGTGTACGGCCTGCCGCAGGACAGCCCTCTGGGGGAAGCCACTCACGAAGAGCCTCCAAAGAGCGCGCCCGGCCAGCAGGCGCCAAGGATGGCCAGTGGAAGCGTCGAGGCAGAGATCGACGAGCAAGCACGCCAAGCGGCAGAGGCGATGCAGGAGCAACTGAGGCAGGAGGTCGAAGGCCGGAGGCGAGAGGAGGAAGCGCTCAAGCGTGAACAGCGAGAACTTGCACAGGAAGAACTCAAGGACTTCTACGAGCGCAGAAAGCAAATGATTGAGCGAAGAAGCAAGGCCAATCAGTACGTTAACAAGACTCCCAGCGAGACACAGAAAGAAATACGCGAGTTCCTCCACGCGGTAATGTGCTTCATTGTGGTGCTGGGGCGTGCGACTCTGCAGAGGGTTGTTCTGGAGTTCTTCAAGTGGCAGCGAGTCAAAAGAAAGCAGATTCCGAGCAGTCACGTGGGTCTCCTAATACGTGTGTCTGTACATACGGTACGTGAATGCATGCATAGAACGGCAGGTGTCTGTCGGTATCTCCTACTTGAGTGGCCATCAGGTAGGTTCCTCGTACCCGTCGTTGGCGGGCGGAGTCGAAGGGGCTCTGTTCCTGCAAAAGCCTGGGATTCTGTCACGTGTGTGCTTTGCGTATTGCATTTGCTCGGCGTTTCCTCTCTGTGTGTTCGCCGTTTCTTTTTTCCGGTGCTGGTTCAGGGCGAAGGAGAACGAGACTCCCAACGGTTTCGCGGACAACCGTGAGGGCAGCTGGACGCGCGTGATTCAGCTGATCGACGCAGATGACAGGGTTCGCTCGCGGGCAGGCAGCAGCGCTGGAGCTGCGACTTCTGCAAGTGCAACTGCTTCTTCCAAGGATCGGTGTAAAATGAGGGAGCTGCTCGTCGAGTTGAGCGCCCAAGAGAAGCCTGGAGAGTCCAACTGAGCAAGGAAACGAAGAGATGGTGAGCTGAGTCGCGTGATCCTCGCAGAGACGAAAGGGAGTGGCGACCAGTGAGGAGGGAGAGGCGGCGGCTAAGAGTTCTCGTAGGATTTTAAAGGTCGGCTCCCCAGTCTTGCAGAGGTTGTGGGCTTCGACTGGTGGTTGCGAGGCCTGCGGGGAACGGTGCGGGTGGAGAGGAGTGGAGAACAGGTGGATCGGGGACTAGGGGCTGTCAGGGAACGCGAAACAGACACTGCGGGACACTCGGTGTGGTGGGGAGAGGAAAGCATCGCTGCTTTGCTCAAGTGAAGAGACAGGTTTGCGTCTCTTTGTGGACCCCGTTCCGTATCGACATGTTTAAAAACCGGAAGAGAGTGGCGTGTGTGTGTTTCCCCGCGTAGAGGCGTTCTTCAAAACACACGCCTTTGCTCTTGGGCGTCGCGCATGTTCAAGCAAAAGTTTTCTGTGCAACCAGCACGGGTGTGACGGCACTCCCTGATCTCACGAGTTACAGAAGTTTTTTCTGTCGAAAATCCGCCATGGCTGACGCACAGTTGAGCCGACACGCGCCAGTCTCTGGGACACCGGCGAACGCCTCACCATCAGCGAAGCGGCCGAGCTGCTCTGCTATCGAGCAACAACCTTTGACCCGAGAAAATCATGTTTGTGGCAAGTACTTCACCTCACAGAGGAACGCCTGCAAACATGTGGGTACAGAGGGAAAAGAGACATGCCGTAAATCGGCAAAAGTGGGTGAATCGGATATAGGGGGCGTAGACGGCGAAGCGAGATGTGGACTTCTCAAGTTGCTCGACAGGCTGACGTATGATCCACTGTTCGTTAACACGTATTCGAGGAGAGAGACTGCATCTCTATCACCCGCTATGGTGTTTCGCTCTTCCACATGATAACTGCGATCTGGACGTTTGAGCATGTGCACCTCTTGACTGTTAGAACTGACGTTCCTACAGGAGCAAGGTTCTTTAACGGGAGAGGCACCCGGCGGCCAGAATAGCTCTAACGTTAATTCCTATTGGTGTGCTCCATCCCCGCTCTGTGTGTTATGGTAGCTCATTCTCGGGAAAAGCCGAGCGGTCGGTAGAAAAAACTGAGGAAACGGCTTCTGAATTAAGTGAGAGGATTTCCCTCGGTATCGGCATCTTCCTTTGGACTGCCTTTCACCCGGCACTGTACCAATCTGTGGTGCGGAAGTCATTTTCCTCAAGAACTAACGTCTGGAGGCCGTCGCGAGCTTTGTCAATAGTTTTTTAGCTCGAAGTAGAGAATATTTTTCTTCAGTGGAGGGCACTTCGGTGCCTTACAAAGGAACTAGTCGTTTGACGGGGTTAGTTGAGGCAGAACTGTCCTCCCTATCAAATGCAAGATTCGGAATATAATGGATCGGATATGCAGTAGGTGATTGCAGCAGGACGTTATCTTTCTTTTCAAGGAATGACGGCGCTGTCCCTATTAGCTGCCTCAAGAAAAATATGCATAGTGTTACGGTTGCCAACAGAACATAGGGCATGCGTTCTAATTTGTAAAACAAGAAAGCTTCAGTGTCGGTCATGGCACTGGTGGAAGGTCGATGCACCTGTACTCTGTTCATCTTTTTCTACCTGTCATACTCGTTTTCCGACGCTGCAACGTTCGTTTATCGGCCGTTCTCGGGCGAAACAGGCAAATTCTGCGGGATTGCTACGTGGGCGGTGGCGGATTACCCATTTTCCTCGGATTCCTCGCCCGCTGAAGAACGCGTTTTGGGTTCTGGGTATCCTCTCTAATCTTCAATTCACGAAAACTCTTCGTTGTATATTTCGGTAAACCTGAAACGGTGGTTTGTCTACGAGGTACGGTGTGTCAGTTCATGTGTATCCAGTGTCTTATCCCAGAGAAACGAGTTCATCGGCCGTCCTGACGCGCGACGAAAGGACGCCAACTGTGCTGCCTTTGTGCCGGCAGGCGGTGCATAGTATCTGATGAAGACCCCTGTTGAAACTTGCCTAAGGGAAAGCGGCCTAACATCCCTGTGGCAACTCACCAGGCGATTTCAGGCCTCCACGGAGCAAGCAGTATCGCCCAACGCCACATGAAATCGTACGAGAGACAATTCGTTTTATAAAGGATCCTCGCGTGCAGGGAAAAAAGAGCACCCTTTCAGGCCAACTGGAATCCCTGTTTCCACGAGTTCATCTAGATTCCCCCAACGTATTGACTGTTAACGAAAACAGGACAGCCGAGAGGGGGAACCAATTTTTATTTCATCAAGTCAGAGAGAGCAATATCTTGTGGGTATGCATTTCAGTCTCGATCTGTTGTTCTGCTGAGGAAAAAGTGAAGGGCACGACTGACCGCACACGTCTCGTATCCTTACGGAGACAGCTACAAGCGGCGTTTCTGTGTCTTCTGGGCAAATTCTCATGCGTTTTATCTGAGTACGAGAACCCACTTGCATGATCCCAGTTCGAGTATTCCTATTCCTTCATTTTCTACGGGTATCCTAGTGAAGAGCTCCACTGTAGAGAAAGCATTGCCCCGGGCTGAAGAAACCGACGCCGAGGAACAAGCGGGCATGTCCAGGAGAAAGTGGTGGACCTACGGATGTCTTCTGTTGGTTGTCTACACACTAGAAGATAAGCACCGGATCTCTCTTCCCATACCACGAATTCCACAACTGTTTTTCTAACGGCGTCCTCTCCAAAACAATCCAAAACAAGCACGCTGTCGCGGGCCTCTAAGAAAGGTTGCTTTCGTCTGTGTCGCCGTCCGTGCGCTACCGCGCCGCGCGTAGAACCGGGCCGGCTTCTCTGCGGCTGTTCTCCAGCGTGGAAGAACGGAACGGCGCTGAATGTGCGTGAATAATTTTATTTTCGTATCCCTGCTTGATAGAAGATAGCATTTCTCCTAGTTCTGCTGCATGCTTTCCGTTTTGCATCGCGTTTTCGTGAATAATAAACGACGGCGTCCTCCCGTTCTGCTGATGGAAGACGGGGAAAGCTGTCCTTTTCGGAAAGTAGGTCACGCAGCTGGGCAGTGACAGCGCTCTCTGGTGTGTGTCTTCACGACAGTATGACTAAAAGGGCGATCCCGGCAATTTCTTGATGCGCATTTTCTCGGAGATCCATGTATTCTTCGTGGGTCGGCGACAAGGAGAAAGGCAGAAGACGATCCATACCCAAAAGCGCCCGGAAGAGGCGGCAATGAGGGAGGCGGGCGATTTTGCCCTGAATAGGAGATGAGGCGAAGAAGAAGTGGCGGACTCAAATCCGAACCTTGCCTCTCATCTTTGTTTCCGTGTTTCTGGGTCCGGAAGCGGCGTTTTTCTCTGAAACACCTCCAAATGCTCAGTCCGTAGCTTACCCCCTGACGACCTTGCAGCTGTAAAAGGCGACTAGTCGTGCATCTGTGACCAATGGCAAGCCACGTTTTCCTTCATATGATGTGATTTTAACGTCTTTTCTCAATTTGACCCAGTAGTTTAGGGCTCGACACGCCAGGTTGATGTTCATTTTGCGGTCGAAGGCACAAGTGACTTGGCCGTCGGATTCCGTGGAATCACGGCTGACAGGAAGAACGCGTTCCCGCGCGCTTGCTTGGAAACAGGCTTCACAGTTTTGCTGCATCCCAAACGTACCATATTTCCTGTTTCTGTCAGTTTCCCCAGCCTTACGCTCTAATTGAGCGTCTCTTCTCTTCCTGATTCGTTTTTTCCTGGCATTTTCCCCTTCACTCGCCACCGCACACATGGGTCTGTGACCCTGCAAACCCGGTCTGCAGCTGCGCTTCCCGGTCGCATGAATTCGGAAAATCGTCATGCTTTAGCCATTTCTTTGCGTGCGGTTTCCGTTTTCCTCTCCATTCACCATGGCCTCTCTTCAGCTGCCTGTCGGTCTCTCGCACTCATCGCTGGCGCATCCGGCCGTCGACCAGCAGCTTCTGCGCACGGAATTGCCGCCTGCTGCTATGCTGCCTTCGGGTGTATTGACACCCCAGCGGAGAGCCACGCTGCCTGCTTCGCGACAAGGCAGCGAACGCTGGACTTCCACCGTTGTTTATCCATCATCTTCCGCTCAGCAGACTTCGTCCGCACAAACGCACGCGTCTTCCCTTCCTTCTTACTCCTCGTCGTTTCCTTTCGTTTTCCCGCCACCTGTTGGGCCGAACCCCGGTCTCTCCGCAGAACCTGACGCATCTGCGCACGGGTGTCGGCCTGCGGTGCCGGCGGCTCCCGGAAGTGCGGCGTACATGACCTCTGCACTTTCGTGTGTGTCTTCGCTGCCGCCGGGTGCGGTGCCGACTGTCTCGGCACCTGCTTTTCCGTATGTCGTGTGTCCGGACGGGTCTCGCGCACCGAGCTTGTCTCGCGTCGTTCCCATAATTTTGACGAGTCCGCTGCGCAGGAAGAAGCTGACAACTGCGGTCACGCGCCGGGAGTCCTCACACGGAGAGGAGGCGACTGCTTCCGCAGCGAAAGGTCCAACACCCTCCCTGTCCAGCGGCCAAGGCCGAGGCGGTGCCGCTTACGCGGTCTCTCGGGACCGCACCCGCGCGGCGTCTGCGGGGTACAGCGGTCGCACTCAAGGCGAGAACGGGGAGGGTGCGTCTCCGAGTCGGCAAAACATTGTGAGAGAGTTCTCCTCTCCCCTCCCTTCAGACAGGTCTCCACTAAGGGCCGCTTCCCTCGACAGGTTCGGCGGTGTGCAGCCGCCCTCCTCGCTGTTTTTTGTCTCGCCTTCTGCTGTTACAGCCGAGAGACCCCGCCGGGCGGCCGGAGACGGGGAACACAGTGCGCGTGCAGACCACACCGAGACCGAGAGAAGCATGGTCTTCCTCTCGAGCCCCTTCCACCGGTCGCTGCCGTCTTCGCGAAATAGCCACATTCGGAGTTCGCACACCCGCGGAGGCAGCGGCGAGGCGTCTTTTGCCGGAGTAGCTCCTGTCCACGACCCTGAAGGGTCTCTCCACTCGCATTCTGCTCCGCCTTCGCGCCTCGTTGCGGGACTGCATATCTCTTCCCACCTCTCGTCTTCGAGTTCTTCTCTCACCGGCGGGACCTCGTCTCTCCAGCACCCAGGGGCGGCCGCGGCATCTGCGGCTTCCTTCTCGAGTGTTTTGGGGAGGAGCGAGGAGGCGCCTGCCGGGCCGGCGTCTATGCACTCGTCCTTCTCTTCCGCTCGCGCTCTCGCGCGACCGGCGGCTCCCGCCTTTCTGTCGCCCCAGAAGTTCGATGCATCCTTGCCACCCCGCTCATCTGCGCTTCTTTCGTCTTCCGGAGGTTTGGCGCTCGTCGTCAGCGAAAATCAGAAGAGCGACTTTGCGGAGATTGCCCCCAACCGATGGGCGTGGGGCGTGCGACTGGGGGAGCGCGCCTGGGAGGCGTATAGACACCAGATGGCCCTCACGTCTCACTTTGCCGTCACGAGCGACGAGGTGGCGCGCACCCTGCTCCAGGGGAAGTACCCTGAGAGCCTGCAAACGCTCGTCTCGGCCTCGAAGTATAACGAAGACCGCCGCGAGGAGGCGCCGCAGAGACAGGCCCGAGAAGAAGGCGGCGCCCGGGAGAGGGCGAGCCCGAGGCGACGAGGGCAGCGGGACGGAGGACTGGAAGGCGTAGAGCGACAGCAAGCGAGGTCGCGACGCAGGTCTTCTTCTGAAGAGGACCGGGCACTCGAAGACAAACTCCAAGAGATCTCCGATGAAGACTCTTTACCCTCCCAAGGCCGCCCCGGCCGCCCCACCCCGGTCTTCCCGGGACTCTCGTCTGTGTCGCGCAAAGGTTCCCCAGACGAAAACGCCGTCGAAGAAGGCGGCTTCCTCGATGCAGCGCTCAGCTCTTCGGACGAAGAAGACGAGAGAAGGACGCGAGCGCCCGGAGCACATGCTCCAGAAGGAGATGAAAACATTCAGGCGGACGAAGCAGCGAACCAAGTCGCTGTTGAGCGGAAAGAAACCCGCTGGTCTGTGGAAAACCTGCGAGACGCAGCCGCCGCTGCGAGCCAGCGCCTCGATGTCCACCTCGTAAGACAGACGAGAAAGACAGAAGAACAGGTGCAGGGAAGACGATTTGAAGCCAGAGACGGAGAAAGTCGGAGAACGGGGAAGAACAGTGGGGCGGGGTGAAAAAGAGGCTAAGCAGGCGAGGGTGGGGAACAGGGAACGAGAACAAGAAGAAAGAGAAAACCAGGAAGGTAGCGTTTGAACGTTCGGCCTGTCCCTGGCGTGTTGGTGGAAAAACCACGGGATTGGCAGGATCCGAGTAAGGCTGTCGTTTTTCTTTTGTCTCGCAGACGATGGCTCCCCAACTGGGAGCACCCGTTCAACCTCCGCTTCGCGACGTCGTCGCTCGAACGCCTTTGTCTCTGGGGGCGCCGCACAAAGCCCGCAGTCGCCCCTCTGTGCAGCTGAGACTCGACCGGGAGGCGAAGGCCACACATCGCTCTTCTCAAGAGAGAACCAGCGAAGGTAAGAAGCCGGTCTCCACTCCGGAAGAGCTGATGGTGAGGGGACGGGAGGCGGAATAACGAGGAAACACCTCGTTCTGCGTCTTCTCAGTTGATGTTGACAAAAAGCGGACAGTGCCTGATCTTTGTTTGAGTCAGTCGCGAAAGAGGGCATCTGCTCATGAGAAGGAGAGACGCCAAGGGAGAAGAAAGAAAGAGAGACAGGAGATGGAGAGGGTAAATTCGTGGCAGTGGACTGGAGTGTGTATGGAAGCGGAGCACCGAGGCTCTCGCTCAGGCACCACCGAGGGAAGAAGGTGGAAGCGGGCATTCGAAACGGAGACGGGGATTTCGGGGGAAACAGCAGTGCTTCTGTCCGTTTGTCTTGCCCCTCTTTCTCTCTTTTTTCCCTCTCTATCCTGCTGTCTTGTGTTCGATGCTGCTGTGCAGGCCATGTGGGGTCGCGGCGAGAAGAGGCTGCGTCCCCGTCGTCTCACCCCACGGTTGCTTCGCCTCACGCCTCGGGGGTCCCTCGCTCTTCTTCGGAGGCGCCTCTGTGCGAGCCCGCGTCTTGTCGGCGCCCCAGAGGGCGAGAGGACGACCACTCATTGAGGAGACACTTCCCGGCCACCCCACAGTCGCGGCGCTCTCACGTCCCGCATGCAGGAACTGCGGAAAAGCTCCCGAGCTCGCATATCTCTGCCTTTCCGCGTCCGTTGCCGCTCCTGGGCAGAGGAGCCCAGGTGTCTCTTCCGCCCCCCACCAGCATCTCCTCTCCCTCTAGCCGTCGGCGAGTGCCTGCAGGAGGCTTGGACGAGGCTGCGCCTCGCGTCACAACCGCAGAAAGGACAAGAGACGACGAGCGAGAAGCGCGTTTCTCGGGTCGTGTTGAAGGCGAGGAGAACTTGCGGGATGAGACATATTCGGCAGGGGGAGAAGAGGACGGGGACGGACGACGAGAGGAGACTGCCTCTCCGGAGAGCGCCAAGAATGCTCCCGCTTTGCGGACGCGGAAAAGCGGAACTGTTTTCGGCAAACGGGCAAGGCCAACTCTCTCGACTCCTCACCTCCCGGAAACCGAACGGCGGCGGGCGAGTGACCCTGGGAGTCTCTCCGACACGGGTGTCTCCACCCCACACGACCGCCTGCTGTCGCCTCGCGCGCGGCCCAGGCGAAGAAGCGACGGGAGCCTCGAGGGCCACAGAGGTGCGAGGAGGAAGTCGACACTCCTGCGGGCTCTAGGCGAAGACAGAGAATGGGGAGACCTGAGAACCGTGGAGAGACTTCAGGCTGCGTCGCCCTCCAGCGCGCTGCGTGCAGTCCTGCGATCGGAGAGAGAGAAGAAGACCGTCGCATTTGTCGAGGAGGAAGTAGGCGAGAGGCGAAAAGACGAGAGGGGACAGAGAGAAGAGGAAGAGGGACGGAGACAAGAGAAGAGACAAGAGGACAGGCAAGAAGACGACCAAGCCCGAGAAGACGCGATGCCTTCTGGAGACATCCTCGAAGCGCTGGCGCGTCAACGAAGAGACGCAGAAGATAGCGATGAGTTGCAAAGTGTCTCAAGTGGAACTTCTCTGGAGGATTACCTCGCTCGCAGGAACCCCTTCCGCGTCTCAGCAGACAGCGAAGAAAAACGACGCAGACATCGCGAGCCGGACTCGACTCTCCCTGATCCACATCTCAGTGCGTCTCGAGTCGACAAAGCTCCTTCCCCGTCGGATGCTCCCTCTTATTCTTCGCCGACGTCTGCGATTGCTGAGCGGCAGTTGGGAGACGACGCCTTTTCGTCTCCTCTTGAGTTTGAGGGCCCAGGCGACTTTTCCGGGGATTTTTTCGATGCAGAGCCTGCGAACGGCGAGGGAGAGGATAGGCAGGAAGCTCCGGGGAACTCGTTGCAGCTTGCCGTCGGTGACGAGGCTGCGGGGAGAGATGTGGGCTGTGGGCCTTCGCCTCCAGGTGGCGCCCTCACGCAGGATGCCGCGACTCCGGCGCGTCTCCAGTTGGCACTGCCGAGCGACTCTTCTCTTCACCTGCGTCCTCCGTCTCCACGCACGCCTCTGGCGTCTGCAGGCGCAGTGGCTTCGGGCGAGGTCCTGGAGCGCCCATTGGTGTTGCCCCCTGCAGTCGCGTCTGTGCAGCGCGGCATCCAAACTTCGCTGCCTTCTTCGCCAGAGACGCGCGCCTCTCGGCGGGGGCGCGGCGACCACGGCCGGCGCTTCGGGCGACCTGCGTCTGCGCGTTTGCCGGTGGTCACAGTTGGCGCGCGTCTCGTCGAGGAGCCGATCTCTTCGACGCTGGAGAAGCAAGGTTCCGAGGGCGAGGAAGAGGGCATCTGTGGGGTCGACTCGGCGTCTCCGTTTCGCGAAGGTGGAGGGGCCTTCGCGGCCTCCCCGGCGCGGTCGGAGGTCGGCAGCAAGCAGAGGAGATATCCCTTGAGACAGCGCCTGCCTGCCCTGAAGCCCTGGCTGGGCGAGTACGCGCGGTACGGGTACAAAGACGGCGAGTGGGGTCTGGTGGGCGTCTCTCGGTGCGTCAACCAAGACGCCTTGAGGACCGTCGCGAGAGACGTAACAGTTGACGGTGTCTTGGGGGCCGTCGGCGGCCGAGAGGAGAAGAAACGACAGAAAATGCTGCGAAACGGAAGGTTGCTCGAACTCGCTGTCGACGAAAGACAGCAGATGCACCGACACGGACGACCCTTCAAACTGGCCGACGCCGGAGAAGAAGAAGGAGAGGGGGTCGAACGCAGCGGGGGGGAAGCAACTGGCGAAGAAGGCGTTTTGGTACTGCCGGTGCGAGACGCCGGAGAGAAGAAGAGCAGTCGGCGCAAGAGGGTGCGAAAGAGAAGACGCGAGCCACCGGAGAGACAAGAGGAGGAGAGGGGAAAGCGAGAGCGACGCCACAGAGACGAGGGCCGACGAGAGGAGGTGGGGGAGAGAGAAGAAAGGAGACGCGGGCGGAGGAGCAGTGGAGAGCCGGAGCGAACACGCACAAGCAGTGAGCCTGCACAGGACAAGGCCGGAGGCGAGGCACAGGGGAAAGGGGACTCCCGAGAAGAAGATAGAGAGAAGAAGAGCAACAAGAAGAGACATTCGAAGAGCCAGGCGGAGGAAAAGGTCTCAAGTGACGAGAGAGAGACTGAACTTCAGAGAGGACGTGGTAGAGGCCAAGGAGAGAGAACAGAAAACACCCGAACATCCGATCTGACCAGCACCACCTACGAAGAAGGTCAAGACGGAACCCGCAGACTCTTCACCTACAGTGCGTCTTTTTCTTTGCTTCTGTTGAACGGAATGGAAGGAGAAGAGCGTTTCTCTACCATCGGGCCGTTATTTCATTTGCTTTCTGTCGGTACATGTGGATCTTTGCATGCTCGGGCGTTCGTCACCCTCTTGTTCGTGGTCCTTGCTGTGTTGTTGTTTTTGATTTCACCGTCTCGTTTCGCTTTCTTTTATCCCGACGCACGTTGACAACCGCCCGCAGTCCTCCGTTGGATCCCCGGGCCTTTTCTGGTCTCGCGCGTTTGGAATTGGAGCTTCTCCTCTTGGCTCCGACTTCGCCACGTTGTTCTTCTGCGCGTCTCCTCGTGTTCCTCGATCTGTGTGTCTCCGTACCCCCTCCCACCGGTTTAGTCGTTTTCGCTCGCGTTTCCGCCTATCTGTTTCTCCCGTTATGTTGCTGGTTGTCCCAGTCTTCTTCTGCGCGCCGCACAGACACGGCGATGATTGCTGTCGCCTCTCTCCTTGTCTCTCTGCTGCAGAGGCCGTTACCCTCCCCAGCGAGTGGGTGTGGATGAACGCGAACGCGGAAGGAACGCTCAAGGTAGGAAGGTGTCTTTGGATGCGTCATGTTGAGACATTTCGCTGACACAAGCTCCACTTTGCGTTTCCCTCTCGGGTGCAGGGGCGCGAGCAGAGTTTTTTACAGACCGCGAAACAGCCCAGTAAACATGCGCTGCGGAGCTGAGCATCTGTGCGTCGTGCCAAGTTTCTTGTGTGGCCGCGTGTACGCCAGGGGCTTGTGTCGAGAGAAACATGCGTTTTTTCTCGTACCTTCCTGCTTATAGATTTCTCTGGAGGAGCGTCCTACGGGTCGCTATGCCAACTTTCGATTCCTGTCTTCTGTTTCCTCCACTCCGTTCCTCGATGCTGTGTCGCGGAGCGCACTGTTCTTCTGTTTTCTCGAGGCGAGTCTTCCAGTTCTTCGCTGTCCAGTCTCATTCAGTTTTTCGATGGCGTCTTGAATCTCTCTCGTTTCACAGGCCGCGTTTTCGGACTGCGGCGCTGTGTTTTTCTTTGGGATTTTCCAGTGCTTTCGGTTGCTGTGCGTCTTCCTTTCTCCGCAGACGGCTCTTCTAAGTCGGTGCGGAGCCAACAGCCATACGCTCCTCCTTCGTCTCGCGCCTGGAGAGACAAAGCCGCCTATCGACAGCGGGGAGTTCGTCCATGTAAGATTTGTTTGATTTTTTCTGGATCCCCCTTTCTCGCTCATTTTTCTGTTTCCCGAGTCCTTCTCGGTCTTCCTTCTTTTCGTTTTTTTTCTGCTTTGACCCTCTTCGTAACCGTCTCGGCGTTTCGCTTTCTCGATCTCTGTCTCTGCGGTCTTCTCCATCGCACGCGTCGTTCCGAATAGTTGTGTTTCTCTTTTTTCGCGGTATGTTTCGTTTCGTCTGTCGTCCGGCTTTTGTCGACAGTACGGCGTGGTCACGATGGGGAGCGGCCTGCGGGTGAGAGTCGGAGAGAAAGAAGCTGTCCTGGACGCGGAGGGAGTTTTCTTCATTCCACACCACACGGTTTGGAGTCTCTTCAACGCCAGCAGGTTCGTCTGGGGACAGATGGGAGCGGAACGCCAAGCGACCTCCAACAGGGACGAGAAGTGTGAGGGAATGGCAGCGCGAGTCAGAGCCGTGAGATGTCGTGTCTCTGACCAGCTGTCGCTACTGTTTGCTTCTGGGGAAGGCGCGTTAGGAACAAAGGACGAAAGGCACGGAGGGGAAGGAAGCGACAAGAGGGAGAGGCAGAGGCAGCAGACAGGCAAAGCACTGGTTTGGAGTTGCTCGAAGAGAGAAATGAGACGGAGAAGGAGGAAGGTGGGGCGACAAGGCTGGAGACAAGCGGGGGAGATACTTCGCGGCGAAGGTTTAGATATTCTTCTGTGGAGGAGCGGCTTGGTGCGGTCTGCGACAAGTAAAAAGCGTAAAGGAAAGAGTGTATGTTCTCGTTTGGAGATCCTCGTTTAGAGTTTAGAATCCAGCATTCAGAGAACAGGGTGAAGTCGTTTCTCTTCACTGTGTTTTTTTCGTTTTTTTATGTGCTGCAGAAATGGCGAACACATCGACGTATATCTTACTTTCTGGAAAGTACAGTAAACAGCTACGCAGGGAGTTTCACAATGAGCAACCCGTGAGTTTCGGAGGCGACTCCTGTTTGCCTTTTCTCTCGTCGCTTTGCTGTCTCGGCGGCTCGTACTTCTCCGTGTTCTTTCGGCTTCTCTCCTCCGTTCCTGTCTCGAAGAGAAACGCGGGAGTATGTGGAGTTTCCGTCTCACAGCGTGAATGGGCTGTTGTTGGTGGAGGAGGCAGGGGCAAAAAGAGATTCTGCGAAAAAGAAGGGGAGAGAACCGCGGTGGGAGATTTACGGACACAAGCCCGATTCCGTAGACGGCACCTCCGTGCTTTCGCGTTCTCTCGCTACCGTCTGAGTTCTGTCTTGATACTTTCCGTCCCTCAGGTTCCCTTTTTTTCGCGTTTTGCTCGTCTTTCGTGGTTGCTCTTGAGTCTTTCTTCTTACTGGTACGCTTCTTCCCGCTTGCTTCGTGCTCTGCTCGTTCTCTCTCCCCTCTGTGTCTCAGCCGGTCTCACTCGTTGGCCTGTGGCACAGAAGAAGAAGGAAGTCTGCAATTTCAAGTCACAAATGAGAGACAGGGCCTCCTTCTGGGGACCTTTCTGGATGCCCGGATGTGACGAGTTTCCAAATTCCGTATCTCCGGGCCAGCTTGTCAATAAGATTCATTTTGGTGTGGAACGACTCTCTGCTTGAGAAATCAGTGATCTTGTCGCAGTTCGTGCTTCGTGGTGCCTACTTGTTTCCCTGCGAGCGCCAGTTGACGAATGGTAACTTCATTTGAAGAAAGAGAAAGGGGAAGAGAGCCGATGGTAGCGAGCCAACAGAGCGTAGATGAGCAGAGATCTAGTGCAGGAGTCGTGCGTCTTACGACGAACGCGGAAGATCTGGTGGTCCCGCGCAGCCACAGAAACTGCACACGAGTCCGGTTGAGACAGAAGCATAGTGCCCAAGACGCGACGGCGAAAATCGGTTGTTCTTCGCATCCACCGGTACACTCCGATCTGGCAAAGTCTAGCTGAGACAGGAACGGAGGAAGAAATGTAAACTGTGACGCCGCGCGATTCAAGTGCCGCGCTAACAGCGACGTACAATGTCAGACGCCGGCGAACGTGGGTGCACATACGGCACGATAGGCGTGAACAGATTTCGGGACAGAAAAGTTGCCGCTGTCGACTTCTTGAAGCCAAGCCCGGTGCCACGAGAGAGGTGTTACGATATGTCAGTGAACAATCACATAGAAGCGAGAGGGAGGGATTTTATTACTAGTTTTGTGCGTAGGTGGTTGTGATTTGTTCTGCTTCCCGACCCATGATGACCTAGAATGCTGAGGGCACTGTCGCCGTGATATGGCTGGTATTTGGTGCCAGTCCTGCGGGCATAGGCTCTTCACGCGCTCAGGGTTACGGACCAACAGAGATGCATCGGGACATCGTCGGACACAGTATTGTCACTTCGTTTATGGAGCCACTAAAAGCGCCCAAAGCAGAGGCCGTCTCAAAGAGTGGCTCAGCACTGACAGGATATAGGAAAGATTGAAAGTGTCACTACGCTCGGCAGACGCTTTGAACGTGTAGTCCTTAGATTCCTTAGATCGTGTTGCCGGCCCATTCTCCCAGGTTGGCTGTTCGTTGGGTTCTGTTGTAAAAACATGGTGGCAGTGGTATGCTCCTTAGAGAAAAAGTTGTCCTCAGCAGCTGTCCTCCAAACTCAAGGAGTTTCATCACCGTCGTACAAGAGATTTGCGCACCCCATTTTGCTCGCCCAACTGGACTATTTACACTTCTTGCGACGTTTTCTGTTTCTCATTCTTGCGGAGCTACCGATATTCGGTAGCCGGTTTGCTTCTGCCTCATTTACTTTGAAAGGGAATATTCATTCCCAGAGACAATAGTAGCAAAGGGTCGTCAGCAAAACGGCTCCTGCCGAATGCTGCCACCGTTCTTTTCTGGCATACGTTAGTATGTATTAAAGCAAATATCGACTCCCGGGTGACTGAGCGGCCCGTGCGTCGCAATTGTTTGAGACTGCATCGTTAGTTAAGCAATTGGAAAGGGCACCCTTCGCAATTGTTTGAGACTGCATCGTTAGTTAAGCAATTGGAAAGGGCACCCTCCTGTCGACATGTGTTTTAGGAGCACGCATCCAGGTTCGCATTTGTGTTACGCTCCTAGACATCAGAACCGGTATGTCTTAACCAGAAATAGACAGGGTTCTTCGACGATTTCGAACCCCGTCCAGTCTGCGGGTTCCCCTTCTGCTGAGCAGAGGCAGTACAGTGTATCAGGAACAGTCTAGCGCTTTGCGTTGCATTTTAGCAGCGAGCTTGCCTCAGAACGATAACACATAGACAGCCGGCGCAGCTATCCGTCATGAGACGAGCTGCATTCCTGTGTATTTGCCAAACGCAGCACTCTAGGACAACACCACATGTGAGACTGCTCGTCTCCAAAGGTAGCAAGCAACGCGTGAGCAAGCACTATGCCTCAAGCACCACAAGCGACAGAGGGTTTCGACGCAGTCAGCCCTGCCGGAAAAATCCTTGCTTGATTGACATCGAAACAGCAAATGCCGGTCCAGTCGCCACTGCGCGCTGATCCAGTGAGACACGTAACTTCCCTCCATCACAGACATCGTAAGTCAAATAGAAAGTTTCTGTGTAGAGCTTGTGATCGATTCCCGGGGAACTCGGGGGGGTGGCTGACTAAAACAGCTTTTCGACTTGGAATTTGACGATGCCACGCGTAAGTCATTCGCCTGATGATGTGGGTTTTTATTCATCGATAACACTCTACGTTGAAACATTTCCTAGCAAAGGCTTTTGAGCTTTTTTGAGCTTCTGCACCGCTCTGGGAGCTGTCACAGATACTGAACCACTTAAACTACACCTTGGCTCTGCGATGTCGTCGCTGATGTAGATTCAAGGATGGTGCCCGTACCAAGTGGCCGGATTTTTCAGGGTCTTCGTTGGCAAGTATTCACACAGTGCGCTTGCCTTTGCATGGTTTTGGAGACATCACAGTTGCTGTCCACTGTCGCAGCCAGCGTCCTTTCACTAGTCTGTGGCATTCCCTACTTGGCCGCATATGCCGACAACTGGTGCGGGTGAAATGATGATTGTTCTCAGGATGCCGTCGGACCTAGAGACAATGCGGGCAATTCAGCGCCACATTCCTGCAGGATGTAGTTTCCTCTGGTTGATTTCTACTGCTCTGTGGCTGATCATGGCAGTACAGACACGTTTCGTCGACGGTGCCTCAGAAAATCCAGACATTGTTCTTTCCTCTCGAGTAGCGAATCTCCAACAAGCAATGAGAGGAGTACGCGCAGCAGCGAGACAACTCACAAATGCACGACAAGCTCACGCCGATACCTTTCAGTTGTTTATCCAAGAAAAACGGTCCATGCAAGCTCAACAAAGTGTGGATTTGGCGAGACTGCAGTCTCTGAGGGAAGGAGTACAGAGCGCAGCGGCCAATATCACAGAGAAGAAGATGCAGCTGGCCAGCAAGCTAGGGGAGCAAAAACAATGTATGGAGGCAGCTAGGGTCGCGGTCGCGACTGGACGCGCCGAGCCCGGACTACGAACGCAAGCCCTGCGACAACTACGCCGCGGTCATCATATCGCAAAAGAAGCCGAAGACACCCTAATAAACTCGACATAATTTTGAACTTCGTAACGGCACTCCTCAGCTTTCATATCGTGCACATCACTGATGTGCCATGACCGAAGGAAGCTGGTCGGTGGGATTCTTCGACAGAACATGCAAACCAGTGATACTCATGTTTTCGTTCCGGCTCTCCACCAAAGTGCAGAGATGACATGGGATCGGCAAGACTCGTCTATTTTGCAGCAATGTTCCTGTGGACAATTCATGGCAACTGCAAACGAATGCCGAAAGGTATTGCGCCAATTCGAGTTACGTGTCCTCGACACAAATGGACCGCCGCTCACCGTAGTTCTGTACAGTACAATGGCATATGCTCGTGTGGTGGGCGGTCTCGAAACCATTGTCTGACGGAATAAGTTCGTCTCTGATCTGAATTTGGTCGTGTGCTTGTGGTAGTGGAGTGAAAATGGAACGATAGTTGTCGCAGATTGCAGTTTCCGCCACCTTGTATCACTGCGTAGGGGTTATGTCTCGGCTAGTTCATAGCCGGGGTCTGTTTATGAAGATGTGTTGATGCATCGATGCCGGTGCTGTCAGCCTGCGACCTGGCATTCTTATCCGAGCTGAACTGCCGAGGAGGGCATGGCTGAAGAAGTGGCAAAAAACGAAGGAGGATCGTGGACGCGGTCGTCCCTAACAAGCATGCAAGCGCTTGCTGCTTCAGATGGGTTATCAGTGATGCTCTTTCGGCGTTGTGCCCGAGAAGCAACCGTCAGTGTTGGTAACTCAGCCAGGGTGGGCTGTTAGATGCAGTTGCATATGCAAGATTCAATCGTTCAAGAATCGGTCTGATTATGTTTAACGGTGATTGTCATAGAGCGACTTACACGCTGAAGCGGTACTGCCTGACGGCATTCTGAATTCATTCGACTGCCGTGGCATCACCTATGCCCTGTCGTGTACGATATCGAATAGCCTCGTACCTATAATACAACTCGTTCCATTTCGGAGCGTTCGAGTATGGGAAGATAAGAACATATTCTGCCAAAGCCCCATACTCTGCGCCCCAGCGTGGCTACGGTACAGCCGATTCTTATCGGAGTGTGTGCAGCTAAGGCGTATGCTCACGCATTTCTCACTAACAAAGAATGCGCAAGCTTCTGACAGGATCGTTCCCGTGTGCGTTAGAAACAATATAATTTGCCCAATCAAGACGTGGGAGCGATCGGCAAGGTGAGAGTGTATGCGTGCCACAATTTGGCAACAACCAGTCTCATACAATCTTTTGAGAATTCCTGGATCGGATGCTACCGCTGTTAGTGGCGGGCATTCCCGACTTTAGCGCATTTGTGAAGCCACAACACCAGAGCAAATACTTCCCCTCTTCCAAGCCGTGAGTAAGGACTCGTCACCTACAGGCGACGTTATCGTCAAGAAGGATGTGGAAGATGCTTGTTCATGAGGAATGGTCCGAAGAAGAGGCAAGTGGAAAGACAGACACGAGCGTTCCTCTGAAACGCCAATGAAAATTGTATCTATAGTCGCGGGCGTCTCTATACTCACGAAGAACGCAGGCTTCCTCATCTCTGTTTGCCGTAGGAAACATGAACACAAACATTCAGCGGCACAGCGGCATCCTCTTGCATCGCTTGAAAGCAACGAATCCGCACTATGATTTGAAAAGTCGGAATAAACCCACGAATTGCTTTCTAATCGCGTGGATACGCCGTATGACTTAGCATTTTACTTTGGGAAGGCGGTCGTGTGACGCCCGTGACGTCCCCAATGGACTTGAGTATGTAAAAAGAGTTATTCGACACAAGAACACGGATTAAGTCTGTCGTGACAATATTCCATCCAAATGATGTGTGAAGGATGGAATGATGGGTAAGACAAGCCGCAGCTTTTGTGGCTGTCACAAGATTTTCCGTGGCTTTCTCCACTCATATTACCATGTACGATGAATACGTAGCATCACGGTCAGCGGATCGTCTTTGGGTTTAAACACATATAACTTCACGAGTCTTCCGAAAACACGTTTTCGTCATCTGCAGAGACCGCGTACAGCATGAACTGTGCCGCGCGTGAGATATCCTATGATTCCTTGCGATGTGCGCACCATACTGGACTGGTTGCCCTACTTTACTACAGAACCGCTTAAAGACGCTTTGAAAGATATAGGCATGAAATTGCATATGTCCTCTTGGGGTTATTTGCTTCGGAAGATGCAAAAACACAGTTGCCTGTGTTGCCTGTGTACGACGGCAACAGCTTCGGTGAGTATTCCGACGTCGACGCTCCATCCCCCCCGAAAATAAAATGCCACCGTTTAAAAGTTCCGCTTGAAAAACAGGGTTTCGATGTCCAGTTAAGCACATCTCAGCACAATTTGCACAGTTCATCCCTCTATCAAGCCTTCTACACCATCTCATTCAGCGAGCTCCACCACCATATTCAGAAAAGGCACAGTCGATTCCGTTATTGACTGTCTGAACAGACGGCAGTACGAAACTGAAAGCACTTAGTTGCTCATTGAACATGCATATCTTGAAATTTGAAAGCGCCGAGATGCCTGCCGTGCTCCCATTGGAGCAAGCGTCAAGATGAGTGCGGCAGCTGCCTGCGTTGCAGCCGTGCTCGATCCTAAACTCTTTTTGTGGTCCTTTCCACTCAGAACCTGTTCACTTTTTCCAATGCGTGCTTCCCGACTGCGGCACTTTGGGGAGAGATTTCTTCATCCTTCACAGAGCGAATGCACGACTTCTTTCCTTTTTCTTGGCTCCTGTCGAAGTTTGCCCGGAACCCCAACACACTCCTCCCTCACTGTTCGTCAACAAGTTCACTTACGGGCCTGCTCGTACAAGTGTTCCGGACTCTCAACTGAGCAGCTAAATCCCCACAACGGGGACGGTTTTTGTCCTCATGCTGTTCCTTTCACCTGTTGCATTCTTCCCTTCTTTGCATGAAACACAGAATTCTGATCTGTCGTTGAACATCGCAACACGCGTGGCCATTGAAGGACACAATTGTCTCGCAGCCGTCGGCAAACCACCATTAACGGAACACACGCCTGCGCTCTGCAGCCACGCAGACTGCAAAGGAACTTGCAGGTGTAAAGCTAGTGCCGCTTTTCCAAAACAGGAGCTGGAAGAAACTAATGAGGAATCTCGAACCCGTGACCCGGGTTACCCCAGCGAGCCTCCTGGAAGAACCAAGACGTCGATATACTGACGTGACTTTTCTCACGCGTTTGCCGCGTGTCGGTCCTGCGAGTTTGTCGCTTTCTCTTCGTTTCTCGTCTTCTTGTCGTTTCAGCATTTCTCGGGTGAGTTGGTCGGTCGCTTCCACTCTCGCTTTTCGGGACAGTTTCTCCCCGTGGAGGGGTCCAGCCGAGTGTTCTTTGGTCCAGGGGCTCCCGCGTACATCGTTTTCCTGCTACGAAAAGGCGTTTCCGTCCGTTTTTAATTCCGTCTTCTTTTCGCGTCAACCGCATCTATCCGTTTTGCTTCTTTGCATCTTTTCAGTGTCACTCTCTCTTTTCCGTGAGAGGAGCTTAGGAGGGACGGTTTGTTTGAGCCGAGTTCGCAGCAGCTGGCGACCCCGCCGACTTTTTCACGCGCGACGCATGCAAGCGCAGCGATCTCCGTGTCGAAGAGTTTTTCAGGACGCCAGAATCCTTGTTCTTGAAGCTTTCTTGACACAGAACCATCACGCGTGTGTGTTCGACACTCTTTCGCCTTCCAGCAGCCCAGGACTGCGGCGTACAAACGCCGCGCCGACGCCCGTTGCCTTTCGGCCGTTGTTTGACTCCCCGCCGACTCTAACTCTTCCCATCTACGCCTCTGTCTCGAACTTTCGTACCGGTGAAGAGGAAGCGAACAGGAAGGAGGCCAACCTCTCGATTGACAGGAGAAACCGAGAGGAGTTTCGTGGTGGGGGCGCGGGGCCGAAAAAAAGTCAGCCTAGCAGGGGCTCGCCGCGTGGAAGGCCGCACTCCGACACCATGGACAGGGAAACGATGAACGCAGCTTCGTCCCTGTAGGTGGACAACGTCTACAGCAGCGAACATCCAGAAACACAAGCGCTTCGTCCTTTTGTCCAACGATGTGCCGACTGACATGCGTCATCACGAGCGGCCAGCCGCTGCTTCTGGCGGATATTTTGACGCGCCCTCGGATGGGCATTATCCACCAGTCCTTCAACTGCAAGGTAACTGAACCCCCATTTTTCGTCTTTTCTCCCTCTGCATACTCTCTCTGCTCTCGTCTGATTTCTTTTCTGGCTGCGCTGTCGCTTGCCTTCCTGGATCTCCTCTCGCGTTCTTTCGGTGTCTTCCGCCCCGCCGGTTCGTCTCAAAAACTGTCATCCTCCCCTTCCCTTCTCTTTCAGTCTGTCTTTCCATTCCTATGCTGTCTCTCGTCTGCCTCCTTGCCCTTGCATACGCTGATGTTTTTCTCCTCATCTCCCTATTCTTCCTTCCCGTCTCCAGATTCGTGTCTCCATCTCCACTTTACCTCTTCTCCTTTTCTGCTTCTCGTCTCCACTCCCCCCTATCACATATGTGGACTCTTCGAAGCCTTTCCGGCTTCCCCGTCCGCCGCCTTGCTTCTCTACCTTTCTCTGTCTCGCTTTCCTCTCGTCTCTCTCTGTTTCTCCCTTCCCTGTCGTTCGCAAAAAAAAAGATGTCCTGGAAAACAAGAACTAAAACAGGTGGGGCCTTAGCGTCCAGATACAGTGCTCCAGAAGCATCTTGTGCATTCGATAGCGCTCAACCGCCAGTCAGCGAAGGAACACGGTCGCAATAAATAGCGCGTTGCTGCTGCTACGAGAACTTCCAGCAGGCACAAACCGTACGAGGATTACGATCTTCTTTGTCCATCTGCGCATCTTATGTGACACTCGGTTTACTCCTCAGGAACGGCTTCCCCACCGAACTATCCGTCAAGCGTATCAGCAGGCGTCTCTCAATGGAGACGGCTTCGGAGTAGGGTGGTACTCGTCGCCTTCTTGTCTTGCCCACACGGCAGCGTGCTACGAGGAGGACTCCTTCGACTCTCACGCCTACGACTGCATGCGGGAGACAAGCATTTCGGCGAACGGAGACAGAGCAACTCCCGCCATCACTGACAGGAACGACCCTGGAGAGCGACGCCGAACTCAGCCACTCACCTCCGCAGCTGTCGGAGACGCAGAGCCCTGTGTCTTCACTTCTCTCAAGCCTGCGTGGGCAGACCGGAATCTCTTCATTCTCGCTGAGAAGGTGAGTTCCGAATGCAGCATAACTGCCGATCGCACCTTCTGTGTTCTTTCTTCTTTTCGACGACGCGGCTTCTTGGTGTCACTGGTTCTTCGCTTTCTTGCCCCGACCTCACCTGCATCACAGTCCTCTTTTCCTGAAGCGCTTAATGATTTCTCTTTCCTGTCTTCTCGCCGGTTTCAGCGACATAGAGGCAGCGATGTCGTACACCCCTTCCGCCGCCGTGTGACTCTCTGCCTTCTCGCAGCGTTTGGTTGCCTCGCAGGCGAAAGGGAACGTTCGATCTGTCGTTGAGTACACTCGTGTCTCTGGTTCATATCCCTTCTGTCTCGCTGTCGCATTGTCTCCTTTCGCTGCTTGCGTGCGACTTTGACAGATTGCCAGTCGCCTCATCTTCGCTCATGTGAGAGCTGCGAGCACCAATTTGACTGGCAGCTGCGCGAGCGCGGCGGCGAAGGCGATCTCTGCAGGCGAGGCCGAGAGCGGAGGTTTGCCTGCGTGGGCGACATGCAGCAGCAGTGTCAGCACCGAGCTCTGTTGCCACCCTTTCCGCTGTGGGAGATTTCTCTTCATGCACAATGGCGGCATCGGGGATTTCGAGAAAATTCGAAGGCAAGCCACCGTGCTTTCTCGTCCGTGTTCTGGTTCCATCTCTCCCTTTGCTTTTTCTCTCCTCCTCGTCCTCGTAGCTAGAGGCCTCTGTTTGGCAGGTCATGTCTGCAGAAAATTGGTGAGGATTTAGTTTCTTGTGTTGAGTAACTTCTCTGAACGGCGTCTGATTCGTCTTCCTATGCACAACGCACCAGCCCCGCGCGCTGTAAGTGGACGGGGACTTCGGTTCTTTCCTTTCTCTACCTTGTTCTTCCCCTCCATCTCGTCTCACCCTACACCTTGTGGCCTTCCACTTTTTACGTTTCTCTCCTTTCTTTTCTGTGAGGTGTCAAGAGGCTTCGTCAGAACACAGCACCTCCCGTTCCTGTCGCGCGTCTGGATTCTCTCGTCAGAGGCATGACTTCCAGAGCGTTCTTCGTGGGAAGCTGAGTCCTTTAATGTCTAGGGCATCTGATGTTCTGCGTCTGCTCAGGCCGCTGTTGTCGCTGCTTCCGGACCCCTTTTTCACTTATGCGATCACGAACAGCAGCATCGACAGCGTGTGTTTGTTCGCGCTCTTTCTCTCGCTGCTGCCCCACTCGCCTCTAGAGCCTTCGACGCCTGCGACGATGCGCAACGCTGTCGAGCAGATGATCAATGTGACATGCTGTCTTCTTGAAAAGTACAAGTGCACCTCCATCACGCTCTTGAACGTCGTCGTCACGGACGGCGCATGCGTCGTCGCGACGAAATTCGTCACGCGCGGCTGCGAGAGTCCGTGCGAGCGTTCTTGCCGCGGTCCTGAAGCTGTGGGCTCCAAACAGGGCGAAGCCGAGACTCGAAGGAGACACCTGCCGGCCGGCGGCGCGCGCGGTCCTGGGTCCGCGAAGCCCAAAGACGAAAAGCTCCCGGCGGTCTACTCGCAGTGGTATAAGGCGATGCTCGAGGCGACAGACGCCTGCGGAGAACAAGAACAGACTGGAGAGTTCGAGGAAGATGGTTGCCAAGCCGCGAGTCTCTACTTCGCCACGGGAACCTGCTGGCAGCAGCAGGGAGAAGACCCCGAGAGCTTCGTCATGACACACTCCGACAAAAGGTATGCGCAGTTTGGTGGGCCGCCTGGAAAGGCGGCGACGGCGTTGTGCTGTGTGGACCCTCGGGAAGACAAAGCGAGCTTTTCAGGTGCATGCACGGCTTCGCACCTGGAAATGTCTTTTTCCTAGCTTCTTGCTCCACTTTAGGTTTTTTCTCTGTCGTCATGCGCCTCCCCTCGACACCTCGCTGTCTCGCGTTGCTTCCTTTTAATCAGCATCTTTTCATTTAGACGCGCTTCCGGTGGCACAACCCTACATACATGTATGCATGTTCTTTTAATATGACGTCCTTCTCGATTGGCACTGTCGCTTGACCACGGCTGTTCTTCTGTCGGGAGGGCGTTGTGTCTCACGGCGTGAGGTGTGGGGCTCGCTCGGACTCTTGGTCGCGCGTTACGGAGGCGGTTGCATGCGTTTATTTCTTCGTTTTGCGCCAGAAAGTCTGGGCACTCGGGTCTGACGTCTGAAACTCGCCTCTTCCTCGCGTGTTTGCAGAACCGACATCTGCATCGTGACGAGCGAGCCGTTGACTGCGAATCCCGACGACTGGATGGCGGTGCCTCGAAATCACCTAGTTCTCATCACGCCGGCGATCGATTTGATGCTGCACCCCATCACGGTGTCGCTGTCGATGCCCCCGTATTTTTTCTTCGCGTCGTCTCCGTCAGTGTCCCCCTGGACACCGTCTCCCTTCGCGCATGTCGCATGCAACTCGCCCTGCGGCCCTCTGGTCCCTGTGAACGCGAGCGGCGCCTGCATGCGTGTCTGTCCGTTCCCAGCTTCATCGCAGTATGAGACGCACCTCGAGACCTGTTTCCTGAAGCAGGAAGAGCCAGAGTCCGTCGGGGACTCACCTGTCCCTCTATTTCCGTGTGGGGTGAAGCCGCTCTGTAGGGTCGAGGCCCCGCGCCCGGTGCCCGCTTGCATGCTCTCCCATCCCCAAGGGCTCGAGAAATCGGCGAAGTCTAACGCTTCTTCTTTGTTCGCGACCGAACACACAGACGCACGAGCCAGCGTTGTGTCCTCCCTCCCCAGTCCCGTCCAGACGCCACCGCCGCCTGTCGAGGACGGCCTCGCCTTCTCTCCAGTGCCTGAACAGCCACCGCATGCATGGCCAGTGGTGTGCGCCTCAGCTTCGAGGCAGGCTGGGGGTCTGCAAGCGGCCTGCGTCAATGGCGTGGACCGCGAGAAGACTTCGACGAAGCCTCTCGCTGAGGCGTTCGCAGCTCGAGAAGGAGACCGGGAAATGGGGGCGTCGCAGGGCGACCGGTTTGGCCGCTTTGGGGTCTCAGCCGCGAGTCGTTCGGATTCGAAACGCACGCAAAGGCGTCCAAGCTCTGGTGTCGGCGCCCTCGCACTCGACGCCTCGCCGCGCCCGTGTGAAAGTTCAGACTCCTTCCCAGACGACTGTTTGCCTGTCTGTCCTCAATCGTCTCCACCTTTTTGTTCAACTTCTTCCTCTTCACCTTCTGCGTCGTCTTCATCTTCGTCGTCTTCTGCCGATACTGTAGGGTCGACTGCACTGCAGTGCGGTTGTTCCGGGATCGTGCCAGTTGCGCGTGTGGACTGTGTTTCGGCGGAGGAGGACCTCCCGGCATTTTTTGCATCTTCGCCTGCGTGGTACGCTGGGGCGCCCCTCTCCGCAGCTGCCTCCAGTTTTCGAGTACTGAGTTCAGAAGAAGAAAATCTCCACGGTCATCGCGCGTTCTCGCCGTTGTCTCAAAGCGTCTCGCTGCCGCCCTTCCTCTCGTGCCCCTCGCCCCTGGTCTCGCTGTACGCACCCGGCGCGTTTCGCTCTGCGGCCTACTTCCCCCTCGTCCATACTCTCCGTGTCAGCCGCAGCGCCATTCTGAGCATGACGGCGGTGACCGTCCGCTTCCACCTTGACACTTGCAGCTGCGCGTGTGGGGAGTCCTTCTCGCCGCTCGCGAGTGAGGACGCGACCTGCCTCGAGCCCGGAGCCGCGCCGCGCGCCGCGACGTCGGTGGAGCGCACGCAGAGCTCCGCCTCGAGGCTCACGCAGGCGAGACACACCCAGCAGTCCAGAGGTCTTTACCTCACTTGCAGACTCCTGATTGCGGGTCGACAGGACGGCAGCATCACCGTCGTCGAAACTCCCTCTGCGTGTCTGTCGCGCCGCAGGTGCTTCCAAGCCCACACGGGCGGCGTCCTCAGCTTGAGCGCCTTCGCCGTGACTGCTGTTGTAGGGCCGACAAATGCGTCGAGAAAGTGCACGAGCGGGCGGCGGCGGCAGCCTCAGGACGATGGCGCGTCCGCCAAACACCAGAGAGAGGGCATGCGGAGGAGTTGCAGTGGAGAACGTCCAGAGAGAGAGGAGGGGGCGACGGAGACGCAACGGCTGCCAGAGAAGGCAGAGGCGACAGCGGGGCCCTCGAGCGATTCAGGGTATGTGTGTGTGTGTTGCCGGCGACTCCTTCCAAAGATTTATCTCGTCAGTGGAAGCAGTGATACGTCGGTCGCCCTCTGGGACATCTCCTCCCTTCTCCTCTCCTCTGCCGCCGCTGCGGCTGCCGCAGCCGTCGCCGCGCCTGTCTGGACACCCGCGATGGGCGAAGAACAGAAGGGGCGGGAGTTGCGGCGAGACAACACGAACCATATCGAAGACGCAGAGACCGAGCTGGACGCGAACGACTTGTTAGCTCTCCGGATTCGCCTCAGACCCCACCAGGGAGACGTTCTCTCCGTGTCCGGGTACCCTGCCTTCGCGCAGTCGAACGAGCTCCTGGAAGTCGACGAAGGACTCGGCTCGCGGGAAGGAAGGCCGCGCTGTCGGCGACGGCGGCCTCGTACGGGCGGTGAAGAGGCCAGCGGCGGCGCGTCGCGACATGCGGTCCAACGCCTCTTGCGAGAGAGACGTGGTTTGCATGCGCTCGACTCAGGCGCAGGCTGCGTGTACACGTACTACCACTGTTCGCGGTGCTGCGACTTGTGGGGCCGGAGGCCGACTCGGGCGTTGCGGGGCGGCCCGGACGATGCACATCGGTGGACAGAGACTGCGCGATCTCAGTCGTTTTCGTCACCCTTCGTCGCAGTGCCTTCGAAGGGCGCCCCGACGGCCTCCGCGCGCATGCCCTCGGGTCTGGACGTCTCGCCGCTCTTCGTCTCGGCCTTCTCGGCGCCTGCCCTGCTGTTTTTAGGTTTCCAGTCCACGAAAGTTGGCGTCATTTCGATCCCCTCGTTGTTGCGGTACATGGCGTACGTCGACGCCTTTCTGATGGTTCTCGACCGCCTCCTCTGCGGCTCGTCGTCCTCAGGGTCCGGCACCTCCTCCGCCGCCTCCTCGCGGTCATCGTCGGAGGTGGGGCGCGCCGCGCCGCACGCGGAGAGCCGCGACGAGATGGACCTGCATTGCATTCGACTCCGCCACGAAGAAGAAGGCAAGAAAATCTTTGCACTCGCTGCAGCGCTGCTCAGAGAGGCAGTCCTCGTGGACACGCAGGACCGCACTGTGTACCCGCGGAAGAAGCCGAAGCGCGGGGCGCGACATCCCGGGCACCCTTGCTGCTTCTCCGGAGGTGTGTTTGCCTGCAAAGCGCCAGAAACCTTCGACGTCTTCCCCCTCATCAACGCCTCCCTCCAAGAGGAACTTCGACGCTCCCTCAGGCGATACCGGAACCTCTCGCTCCTCGAGTCCTTCGCGGAGACGCGCTCCTTCGACGAGTGCGCCGCTCGGGGGCGACAGGAGAGCAGGTCTCCCGCGACCTCCACGAACCCCCAGGAGAACACCGGAATCCAGGAGGCTCACAGGGACGAGCCGGAGGACGCGAACGGTGTGGGGTCTCGTGGGGGCCAGGACCTGCGCCGGACGACTCAGGACGAGGCGACACCCCCGCGCAGCCACTGCTTCTCCGAGGCCATGGTGCTCCAGGGCTCCGCGGGTCCGTCGCTGGCCGGGGAGACCGCTCATGGTCTGCTGCTGGCGCGGACGCTCAGCGAGACGCTGTCTCCGCAGCGGGCCTGCTCGCTCTTCGCCCTTTCGAAACCTGCGTACTGCTCCGAGAGGTCGGCGGAAGAGGATGCGAAGGCTGCTGGCGAGCCGGAAGCCTCGAACGTCTCGCTGTCTCCTCTCCACGCCCTGGGCTGCTCTCTGCTCAGCACCCGCGACCTGCAACTCGAGTGCCGCTTCCTGCCCTTCGCGCCCGAACCGGCCTCGGCGTGTGTGCCTTCTCCGGGCCTTCGGGATCGGACTGAGAGAGGCGCAGGCGAAGAGAAAGAGATGCTCGATCACCTGTGTCTCTACCGCGGGAGCAGCTTGTCCCCTCTCCCCGGCAGTTCAGAACGTGGAAAAGGGTCTCCGTCGACCGCGTATTTGTCCTCGCCGCCTTCCCCGATATCTGTCACTTCGAGGGGAGGCTCTGGCGTTTGGGGGTCGCCTGGGGAGCCTGAGGTCCAGGGCGTCTTCCCGAGCGGAGACGGAATCGGAGACAGCTGTCCAAGTCCCGAAGGAGGAACTGCGCGAGACCCCTGCACCTCGCCACAGGACTCCGGGCCGTCCTCGCCCTTGCTGCAAGGCTGTCGAAGGGTGGAGGTCGAAACTGGAACGAGCGAGTTGACACAAACACCGGGGACAGAGTTGCGACTCGTGTCGTCGTGCGCAGCGGGCAGTGGCCTCGCAAGGATCGCCTGCATGCGGGGGCCTTCGCCGGCGTCCCCGACCCTGCGAACTCTCCCAGGGGCAGCTGACCCGCCGGGCCATGTCGGCTTCGTGGAGTGTGTGGTGCCCTGCGGACCCTACCTCTGTTCGGGCGGCGGCGACGGTCGCGTAGTTGTCTGGAATCCACGGACGGGAGCAGTGCGGGGCGAGCTGCGCGGGCACCGCGGTGGGGTCCTCTGTCTCTCGTTCTACGCGGAAGAATTGCAGTTGGGACACAACTCGGCGCCGCCGAGGCAGGGACGCTGGGCGCGCCTGCGGGGGCGCTGCGGCTTCAAGGCCTCTCCTGTCGAGCACCCGAGCTGCGGTGGGGCGTACGCGAGCCTTTACGCGGAGACCGAAGCGAGGGCAGGGAGGCGCTCGGAGACCGTGTCTCCGTCGTTGAGCGAGGGGACAGGTGCCGGGCGAGGCGACGCGTCTCCCGGTTGTGCGGAGCCGGACCGCAGTCGCTCCGGTAGCCGCCGCGAGGCGGACGGGGAGAGCGAAGGCCTGCTGTTTTCCGGCAGCCGAGACAAAACGATTCGCGTCTGGCGAGTCGACGACATGGTCTGCGTGCATGCGCTCCTTCAACACAGCGCGGAGGTCATTTCGCTCACGTCAAGCAGCGCCCACGGGCTCCTCGTGAGTGGAGCTGCGAACGGCGAGATTTTCGTCTGGTGCGTGGAGACCCTCGAGGTCGTCTACGCCCTCAGTACGGCCTGTGTCGGAGAGACGCGGCCCCCCTTCCTGCCTCCCATGTTTTCGCAGGCTGTTGGAGCAGCCGGCGAGGCAGACGGCGCCGCAGCCGACGACCTGCGCCCGGCATCGGCCGCTCGCCTGGCCCGCGGGGGTGGCCAGGGCGTCGCAGTCACGGCGCTGCTGCTGGTGGGGCGAACAGCCGCGGCGGAGCAGTGCGGCGCGCGCCGACGCCGGAGTCCCGGAATGGTTCTGTCGGGTGTAAACCCCCAGCGCAGCGGCGACGACCCGCGTGGAGAGAAGGACGAGGCAGCCGCAGCTGAAGGGCGCGCCCCACAGACGGCCTCGAGCCGGAGTCGAAACCGCGAATCCCTCGGAACGCTTGAGGCCACCGAAGCCGGGGAAGGTCATCAGCGGAAAGAGACGCATTTCGCGGCGAGGACCGAGGACGGCAGCAGTGGGGAATCGAGTGTAGAGAGCAGCAGCGGGCAGAGCTCTGACGACGACGAAGAGGCGAACATGCTTCTAGAGGGAGACGGCACCGATACGGTACAGCTGTGGGCCGCGACGGGCAACGGCCTTCTGCGCGTGTGGCAAGTCCCCTCGCTAAAAGACCGGGGGAGACACTTCGCCGTCCTCGCAGCCCTCACGGAGACGTCGCAGCCTGCGGGCGACGCCGAGGCGCAAGCTGGAGCCCAGAAGTCGCGGCGCGAGAGACCGCAGCGGGCGGGGTCTCCAGAGCTCAGTCAGGCTAAAGAAGAGACAGAGACACAACATCCTCCCACCGTGGCCAGCCTTGCCGTCGCTTCGCGAGGCCCACGGGTTGCGGCCGTGTCTCCAACTCCGCGTTTCAGTTTCCGGTACCTCCAGGATTTCCCGGACGCCTCTGTGGCTTTCGGATCCCCTGTCGTCGACAGAGCCTTGGTGTCGTCTTCGTCCTGCTTCATGAATCTTCTGCGACGCTTCGTCGCCCTGCGCTCCGTCTCAGGCTCACCCGCCTGTGTGATTCCAGGCTGGCAAGCCGCCTCCTTCCTCGCCTCCTGCTTCGAACGACTCCTAGGCGCCGAGGTCCAGCTCCTCCCCACTTCCCCTTCTGCTTCCTCTTCTTTCTCTTCTTTCTCTTCTTCTGCTTCTGCGTGCACTCGCTGCTCTGCGTCGGAGCGCGCGGCTGGGGACGCCGGAGACGGTGCCCCTGGTGTCTGTGGGGGCGGCGTTGGGCCTCGCAGAGAGACAGGCTCCTGTTTCTTGCGTTGCGGACCGCAGTCGGCTGCGGGAGAGACAGCGGGCTTGCCGATTGTGCTTGCGCGTTTGGGGCGCGACGCAGGGAAGCCCACGGTCGTCTTCTACTCGCACTACGACGTTGTGGGGGCGGAGTCGAGCGGCGAAGAGCCTGACTTCCGGGTGCTGTGTGGGGCATCGCCGCGCGAGGGGACCCACCGACAGGGTCCGGAGAGACACGGCCTGCAACCGAACGGAAACAGTGGCGGGGCCGGACGCGAGTCGAGAGGCGCCTCGGGGACCACGAGCGAGGCGAGCGAGAGGGAGAGAGACGCTCAGAGTGTCTGCTTCTGGAGAAGCAATCCGTGGAGCGTGTGGGGTGAGGACGGCTACGTTTACGGCCGAGGCGTGAGCGACAACAAAGGCCCTATTCTCTGCACGCTCTTCGCGGTGCGGGCCTTCGTTCGCCACCACCGGAGACGGAGACACCTCGAGCTTAAAGCAGAGAGAGAGAGGAGGGAAGGAACTGGAACCGCCTCGCGAGAGAGGACTAGACGGACGCAAAAGGGCCTGCCTTTCAACTTCGTCTGGATCTCCGAAGGCCGAGAAGAAAGCGGGAGTGGCGGCTTCGAGGACGCCCTCAAAAAGCATCTCACCTGGATTGTCGGAAACAAATTCTTCGTCATCTGCACCAACAGCTACTGGATCGACGACGTCCACCCCTGCCTCGTGTAAGAAACAAAGGTCTACGACAAACCGTACAAGTCCCGCATCCTGCTGTACACACATACATTCTATCGTAGATATAAAGACATAAGGGTGCTTTGGTAACGCATATATATATATATATATATATATATGTATGTATGCGTTAGTCGAAGTAGCTGTGTGTGAGTGTCTCTCTCTATGTGTATGCGTTTTTGCAAATGATATACATACATGTATATGTGTATGTATAGGTGTGAGTACGGATATAGAGAGTTAGGTCGTTGCACGCCTGAAGGAAGGACGCGTTACACGAGACATTGCAGGTGACCGCTTCTGCGTCTTTTCATTTCCACGGATGAGTTTCCATGTGTGCAACTGTCTCTTGCCCAGGTACGGGATGCGGGGCGTGGTCGACGCTCGGATCGTGGTGAAGGGAGGCGAAGAGCGTACCGGGCACCACTCTGGGGTGCATGGAGGGGCGGTCGCGGAGCCTCTCCAGGAGTTGCTGCATGTCGTCTCCAGTCTCACAGAGGTGAAGTCGGGGCGAGTGCGTGTGCCACAGTTCTACGACGACATTCTTCCACTTTCTGACGAAGAAGTATCGTCACTCACGCAAATTCCTCTCGACGCAGCAACGTACGGCGCGTCTGTCAAACGCGCAGGCCTCAGAAGCCGCGATGGACCCACCCTTCTCCGAAAGAGGTGAGGAGAAAGGCCATTTTTCGACTGTAAACAGAAGAGACAGCCTCGTCATCAGAGCTCTTCTCTTCTTCGTGCCTCTTGGTTTTCTGTGTTTCTCTGTGTGCGTTTGTGTCTCTCCATGCGTGATTCTGTGTCTGTCTCGTGATCCGCGCATCTCCTCTCTGGGAGCCTTCCTGTCGTGTGTGTCTGCCGTCTTCACTCCCCGATTCCTCCTTGCTGCCGCAGGCCCTGTGTCTCTTTCGTTCACTCAAGGACGCCCCCGGATATCTGTTGCTTTTGCTAGGTGGCTAGAGCCGTGTCTGTCGGTCGTGAACATATCGTCTTCGGCGCAGTGTCTGGTCGACAGCGCAGCGGCGGTTTTCTCTTCGGTCCCTGCTCTCCCGGGGTGTACAGACACCCCTGAGCACGCGCGCTGCGACCACGCCCATGCCTCTCGCGACAGTCTGGCCATTTCTGGAGGCGGAAACTTCCGCATCATTCCCGCCGCGGCCTTTTGCGACATTTGCATTCGCCTGGTCCCTTCGCAAAACCCGGTCACCGTCTTCCTTGCCCTGAAACGCTACGTCGAGGCACTCGTCCGAGACATGCAGTCGGAGCACCAGGTGTTCGTCCATTTGGTCGGCCACGGCCAAGGCTGGAAGACGAACAAGCAAAGCGAGAGCGCGAAGGCGCTCTTCTCGGCGGCTCAACAGGCTGTTCAAGAAGTAAGTCGAGAAGAACAACTTGATGTTTCGTCTCGACCAACATGTCACGCGAGAGTTGGACATTTGGCAGGGGCGATGCGAGAGGTCTTCTGGTGACTCGCATCCAAGACAGACAACTCTTTCCAGGGGCGCCTGAGGATCGCCGTTGGGTGTGTCGGTTGCGCCTTAAGAGAAAGCGCGTCTCTTTTATCTCTGTGTTTTCGTTTGATGTTCTGTGAAACGCTCTTCCCGCGCGTTCTTCGTCCAGATTTCTCTTCTCTCGGTAGTTGCCGAGCGCATTCGCCGTCGTGGCAGTCCTGTCTCCAAAGGTCGTTTCCTTCCGCTTGATCCCGCTTCGCAGTGTCGCCCTCCTTGCTTTCTCTGCGTTCTTTGCTGAACCTCAGATTTGCTCCTCACCTAGCTTTCACCCGATGTTCTTTTCCGTGGTCTCCTTCCCACGGTGCTTCCCGAGCAACTGCAACGACCCTTCTACGTATACAAATATATATATATATATATATATTGTATATACATATAAGTGAATATCGTACCGAAACGCAGACATTTATGTATGCTCATATATATATGCATATATATTTTTCTTTACTTGTGTGATAATATTAGATGTATGTAGACTTCTTTGTACTTCTTTGTAAGTGTGGCGCTCAGGTGCGTGTCTCTCTTTTCTGAGTTGTTCTGTGCCTGTCCTTTGAGTACAGATCTGGGGCGTGGAACCTCTCCACATTCTCGAAGGAGGATCGATGCCGGTGATCAAACTCTTGACGGATCTTTTGATTCGACACATTGCCCTTTCGAGAGGATCTTCTGCTTCGTGTCCTCCCCGTTCTTGTCTCCGTTCTCCTTCTTTTTCTTCTTCTTCTTTCGCGGGGCTCGAGAAGCAGCGACGCGCGAGCGAGAAGCCGGACCTCTCGGCGGGGAGTCTCCAGGGAAACGAAGGACAGGACACAGAAGGACAGACCGAGGAAGATGGAAGCTTCGACGACGTCGTCGCCATTCAGATTCCCCTCGGCCAAGCCAGCGACAATGCTCATCTGCCCAACGAACGCATTCGCGTCATCAATCTGTACCGCGTAAGAGAAAACAAAGGTTAAACGCAGCCGGTTTGCAGACACAGTGAAATACACATATGCATACATGGAACGTGAGCAGAGACTTATCATCTGCGTAGCAAATTATATACATATATATATATGAATAAACATGGATATCTTCCAAGAGGAGGACTACAATAGCTGCAGTCATATATATACTTATATATATATATATATGTATATATGCATGACGGTGGAAGTCTCTATCAAAGCCGTGTCAAGTGTCCAGCGATACCTGCATCCGTGCATATGCAGACATCCATGAGTGTGTGCAGATTTCGGTGCGGATAGAAAGAGAGAGCACTCTGAGTGGTATTGGTGCACTGGTTTCCGAGGTGTATATTACAGGTGAGGAGGTCGTTCGCTCAGGAGACCTGCGTGTGACGATCTGTTTGCCTACGAGTTGCGTGCAAAGAGAGCTTGCGTTGTCTCGATGAAGAGACGCAGCCACTCATCGACTTCCGGGGGAGAGTCTCGTTGCTTGATATGACGTTCGCGGCCCCGGCGGACTCCGATTCCTCGAACGCCGGATTGTTTTGGCTGTTTTGTTCTCAGGGTGTCAAGGTGTTGGAGCGCACGCTGGATCTGTTAGCTCAATTGCAGAGGAGAATCTTGTGTTGATTCGTTCTCTCTGTCTTCGCTGTCGCCTCTGTGTTTTTGCCGTCTTGGGTCTCGGGGGACAGCCGCCGTGCGAGACAGAACCGCTGTGGGGAGGTCCGCTTGCGCCTGTGGGCAGAAATGGGGAAAAGGCAGGTGACTCGACGGATCGACTGAAGAGGGAACGGGTGGCTCAACGGGAGACGCGAGACGTGACCTCTGAGCAGAGCGGGAAAGAGGATGAGGCAAGCCTTGGGGGGGGGGGGGCAAGGAGTCAACGCAGGGCTTGGGTTTCCGTCGAGAAAAGAGGTCACCACGGCGTACGGAGCACTTCAGCTCGGGCGTCCACAGTCTGCGTGTCCATTCGCTTGTCCTTGTTTTAGTGCACAGACCCCAGTGGTACAGATGCACATTCCATTCCGTAGAGGCATACCGTTCACGGCTGTCCAGTATAGATGTATCGCAGTTCGTGTACTCATACCACATGTTGTCGCTGCCAGATAGGCCGAAGTGAACTTAAGATGCGCGTCTCTGGGCGCCTGCAGGTGTCATTTCCGAACGACCGTCGCACACCGATCCTGACACAGGACACGATCCGCAAAAGGGCATGTGCGTGGACTCTAAATTTCTGCAGGAGAAAAGGGAAACACCCAACCGTTTCTCCGACATAGATCTGCCGTCCTTATCGTCACTCACTCGTAAATATTTACTTTGATGTCTACATGTTTTTTTATACAAATATATATATATATATATATATATATATATATATATATTTTGTTTTTCACCTCAAGGAGAGGAGGTAGAAAATGGAAAGCGTGGGCATCGGAGAAGCAGAGAGCCGTGGGCGTGCGGGTACGCAAGTGACGTACCTCTGGTGCATTTCTGTACGGTGAATCGATGTTCGCCTGCCTACGGGACCTTCGGTGAGGCGAGTTCGTTGCGTTTTTTTGATGCGATTCACCGCAAGGCACAACTGTGCCAAAAAGAAACTGCTCACACGTTGGCGTAATTGTTCGACTGCCATCTTCAATCCTCATTTCTTCGGGCGAAACACCGCATTTTCGGTGTGCAGTTAAACCAGCCGTGGTCGACCGGGACCGCCGCGGGTTCGCAGTGAGGTTCATGCACATAGCTGTGCAGCGGGCATTATGTGCACCAAACAAACGGCGAGTTTTTCTGACGTAGACGCGGGTACGAGAAATGCCCTCCGCGTCCGTTTGGTGGCCGTCCAGGCTGCGTCCTCTTTTTCCGTAGACAGTCAATGTACGAAAGAATCACAAGGTCGCCTTGCGCCTCCTATTTATTGGGTCGCGTGGCAGCTGTCGCTGTGTCACACTCAAAAATTCAAGCTTGCACAAAAGCTATCTCGGTTGCCCTTAGTAGTACACCTGTGTGGTCCAGAGTGCTGCTGTTGGGAGCGTCTCAACGGTCGTCGCGTTCGAGTTGATTCTCTGTTCGTTCAGGTGGCGTTCTCCCGTGGAGGCTTTCTCGTGTACGCTCGGTCCGGTCTGTTTCGACATCTATTTCCGTTCCCTTCTCCTTTCTGGGAGGACAGACGCAACGGTTTTTCCTTCGCCATGCGCGTTGGTTCCTTCGTTCACGCGCCGCTGTACTTCCTCGGCGGATTCTGGCTATTGCGAACATCGGTGCCAGACAGTGGCTTCCATGTGCTCGACGGTTGCGTCCATACTAGAGAGCCACTCACGCTCGCTGCTGTCCACAGGGTATGCCTATGAACTCACTCATCACTTTCCACCTGTTCATGTTGCCAGTTGGGTTCATGTCGCACAGCGCATCCACCGTGCACACAATGGCGAGATTTTTTGCCTTCGAATGACTCGGCTGAATCCCGTCCACGAGGCACAACTCCCACTACGGTGGGAACATAACGCACACACCACTTGACACACCACTTGGAAATGCTCGATCTTTTTTTTCTGAGTGCGGCGGTTGAACGCATCACAACGCAACTGCTCTGCAGATGTCGCTGTTCAATTGCGAGAAATGTGCCGGCAGACACGTGTTGACTTTGTACCACATTAGGCGGCCACGGGTACACAACGCTTGTGGCCTGCCTGTCAGGAGATCTGCAGCTGCTGCCGGAGATAAAAATACTTCCAAATGCCCACGACCATAGCAGCTCAAATCTGTTTCGTGGCATGTCGTTCCCCAGTTTCCGTTCATACAACTCCTATTCGTTCCCCGCATGTGACGCGTGGCTGTTAGCAACGAAAACCACGTGTAGACCACCTGCGAGTGGCATCGAAGAAAAATGACAATTCCTCTGTGAAACTCTTCCCATGGGTCCCAAACGCTGCCGAAGAGCTTTAGGAATGCACGCGAGAGCGGCTGTGTTTCGCCTCTGTTCCTACGTACGCTGTGCCCTTTCAATTGCCTGCATGGCTACCAGAACATGCTCGGGTACCGGCTCTATACCGGGAGGTGCACGTAGCTGAGCAGCCTGTTCTTCAGGAATGCCGACGCTGAATGGTATCTCTCGGACTACACGAGCCAAGTGGTGATCGACTGCACTGCCAAGCCGGGTTTCCTTCTTTTCTCTGAGGTCTCGCCGTCGTCTGAATAGCTCCTCGGAGCCAGGTTCTGCTCTCTCCACCTCCTCTTCCGCTTCCACTATACCAGGCACATATAGTTCTCTCAGAAGGTTAGCTTCACGTGAGGTCGATTCCAACAGTGATCGAGCTTCATCGAAACGTCCTTGCCGCACAATCTGAAGCTGTTGCTCCGGCGTGAGTCTCCTCATGTCTTGCCTGGTGATATCTGCACCCACCATATCTGCTGCGGCAGCTAACCGGACGGAAAGTGTTTCCACTTCCTTCCGTTTTTCAGTAAAATACTCAAGTACATCCTCCAAGGCTGCCGTCGTCTCCATCGCTGCCTTCGCGTCCTCGTCGAATCTTGCCCTTTCATATCTTTCCTGTTCGTGTTCGTGGAACCTGATTGCTTCTGAAACCCTGTCCATCTCATGTCGGAGCTGCTGAGCCAGACTGACAGCGGCATTCCTTCGCCCAGTAAGATAGAAATACGCTGAAGCATTCCTGTTTCTCTCCGCACGTATCTCAGCATCACGATAGCGCCGATAACCGTAGAATGACAACAAGGCAAGAACAGTCCCTATAGCGAGACCAATAGCATACCGCAGTCGCCTGCACGCCGGCCGAGTCAGGCGCCTGGTTTTCGCCTTCCCAGGATTCTCCGTGCCAATCAGCGAGCGTGAACCATCGCGCCACCCTCGTGTGTCGCTTTCGTCAACCACATTTTCTTGTCCGTTCGAGAATTCAGGCTTCCTGCCCTCTGCCCCGGCTAATGGAGTGGAGGGGTCCTTGGTTTCCCCTGGTTTGTTCGCAGTTGCTGTGCTTTTGTTTTGCTTCGTCCGTGCCGCAGTCTCGCGCTTTTCCTTCTCATCTGGACCTCGTGCCGAGGCCTGGTCCCCAGGAGTGTCCCCTCTGACGCCGACCGCCTTTGCGGCTTCCTCTGCTACTGTTGCTGTTTTTGCGCCAGCGTCTCCGGAAGCCATGGAGTGTTTTCGTTGTTTACGTGGGTTCTTCGTTGGACTCTGCATGATGATGTGTGGCAAGCTGGAAGGCAGCACGGAAGGTCCCGGCGCGCTTCCGGCACCCGGCTTCGCCTTCCGGGACCCCAGGGGCTGCCCGTCTACGCGGCCCAGAACAGCCAGAACGGAGACCACCACATACACTATCGAATGCATGCTGCTGTGTCCAAATCTGGAACTCGACACACGCTACAAAAGCCCCGCTCGTCATCTAACCAGTGGCGCGCCTGCGCTTGAGGCAGACGACACGCGCACACTCTGGCGGCACACCACCACGGAAAAACACGGCGACAAAGCAAACCGGGCACCTGAGCGGCTGGAAAACTCGAGCTACTTTCCTTCAGAGCACATCCGTTACACGGCACTGAACACGGCAAAACTCTGTTCATGGAAATCAAACAAGCTGTCACAGACTGTAGTTGTGAAACGTGGTCAGTTCACCTAGGCGAGACGATCTGGGTGTCTCGGAACAACACTGTAGCACCCCAGAAACTCAGTCTGACCCTGTCGTAGGACGTATCAGAGGGACGAAGTGGAGAGTACTTACAACCTTCACGCCTCCTGTCGACACTGACCGGAAGTTCAGTGCTGCGAACCCCTCCCAGCGCAACCCACTGGAGCTGACATCGGAAGGTCAAGACTCTCTCAGTTTGGCCGCCGTTACCCTGGCCAGTGACTGTCCGCCCCACATTTGCTTCGGCTCGCCTTTTCCTGAGGCCGCGGCCGCAAAACGTCCGTTGTCACTGGCGGCGGGGACTATCGTGGACTATGCAGGCAGTTCAAAATGGAAACGACCTCGTGACACGCCAACGGAATTGACCAGACGGGGTCGTCGGGGCTACAGCCTAAGAGGGTGCACCGCGGAGTACAGACCGCAAGACAGACCAGACCAACCCACAGGAGACTACGGGGAACGGTCAGAGTGTGCGTTGACATCTCGAAAGAGCAAGCGCCAGAAAGGCAATTTCTGCACCGAAATAACGAAAGTACAGAGCGACAGACATCCGAAAACTCCATACTCGTCGCATCCAGATTGTGTGTCGCCCGCTCGAGCAACGCGGAGTTCTCGATCGCAGTGCGTCTCGCCGGACGACCACGGAGCAGACGTAGTGACTACGGGGCTGGCTGGACAGCTAAAACGCGATTCCATGGTATCTGTAAACTCCCTCTTTTTGCGGAGTAGACACTTCGAGTTCGACTACGGTGAGGTCTCTTCTTTGGCGGCTTCGGTTTGATGGCACGCGTTTTTCAAACGCCGATCGTCGAAGGAACAGCACACATGCTGCTTTCAACACGGGCTGCCGCTGAGCGCCTGGCCAGTACCGCAACTGAACGGTGGAGCAATCAGCGAAAAGCGCCCGCCCTAATCATTGTAGCAGCCAGACTGGAAGAAAAGTCGAGAGAACCCAACTCGAGTGTGCGGTGTAAATGCTAAAGTGCGATTCTACAGTGACCAACGCAGGTGGCATTCATTCTCCGTTTTGTCTCAACCCCCGATCTGACCGCTCTCTGTTCTGACCGCTCTCTGTTCAGACCGCTCGAATGCGTGCCGAATGGAGTGCCTCTAGCGCAAAGCTGGGGAACGCTACAGACGAGAAGATTTCTGACAGAACCTCCCGTTCCCGTGCGGTCGGTTAAGAGGTGGAAACCGAGTTTGTGTCACCTTTTTGGGGCGTGGACACAAAGTGTTTGTAGGAGGGAAAGTAAACTTCGGTCGAGTTAGCAGTTCAAAGACACACTTAGGCGCGCTTCAAGATGCGAAAAGCTGTCAGTGGAGAGGTGACTGTGTGGGTGTTTAGGCTGATCGGCTTCTCCCACGAGACAGGGGAAGCTTCCTGCGAAGACCACCCCCTGTGACCCCCCAAATGCAATGAAAACACTGCCTCACTCCCCGGAGAGCTGGAGACGGGGAGGCGTTTGCAGCGGGAAGTTAAACCACCGACGTTGTTCTTCCTGGAAAACGTCAAAGGAGAACTCGCGAGGCTTCAGATTGAACTCCAACACCCATCTCGACAGATTCGGGTCCGAGTAGAAGAGCAGCAGAAGACTCAGCAAGTGGCCGCCCTCTGCCTTCGAGAGACACTCACCCCTGAGAATGTCAGCCTGGACCAAACTGAGATTCTTCTCGGTCCCCAGTTCGTCGAAAAACGTGACGACGAGAAATGGAGAGGGCTGACCTGGATTCTGCAGTAACGACCAACACGACGTCTCAGGCATTCATTGCTCGCGAAGGCAGAGATGCCGAAGGACAGGGGAGAGCATGAAAGGGAAACTGAAGCAAGACAACTAAATACTGAGGGAAGAAACGAGGAGGAAAAGGCGACGACCGTGGGGGGAGACACCCAAGGGACAGAAGCGGCGGTAACGGCAACACTCGAGGAAAACAGGATAACGGTGTGCATTGGGTGAGAATACAGAGGAGCCGGACTAGAGACGAGACGATGGAGACGGCAGAAGAAGAGGCAAACAACCACACAGCGAGAGGATGGGCAGCCGACGGGCGAGCGCATAGACTACAAAGGCACCCGTGCAACATAGACGCGAAGAACTGGAGAACACAGCGGTTGCACCGATAGCGCCCACCAAAAGCCGGAACACAGCTAGGGAACTCGAGCCGATATAGACATATACATATATATATATATATAAATATATGTATGTATATATATGTTTGTGTACATGTTTATATGTGTGTGTATCGGACTACCTATTTGCATATACACACATGATGCGGGCGCAGACACACAACGACATGCGAGGAAGAGACACCCCGTCAGATTCCGCGGGTCACGTATCGACAGGTGAAGGCCGAGTGGGGACAGCAGATCAAGTTGGAGATACAGCCGAGAGAACTGAGCAGAGTTCGCGTCGGACTGGTCCGTCATGCATACGCGCCGAGAAAGAAACACACAGAGATGTGAGTGTGAGTGTACAGACACAAATTTGCAAATGAACATGCGCAGATGCGCAACACCGGCGCAGACGGCACGGTTTGTGTTCAGCATCGGAAAGAAAAGAAGACATCGTCTCGCTGTTTCTTCGACCGCGCGCGTCCACCACTTCCATGTCTCCTTCGAAAACGCAGACAAACCGTAACCTGAACGCTTCTCCATCTAGCCGGACATAAGTGTACATACACGCGCGGACAAGTCTGCACAGACCTGAGCATTTGTGGGTGTCTTCACCCATGTACATATATATATATATATATATATATATATATATATAAATGTACATGTGTGTCTTGATCAGCCGATAAGGACTTTCCTAAGAATGTGCAGACGGTCAGAAACTGAGTAAGGAGGACCTAACAGTTTGTGAAAAGTCGCTTCGTTCACCTGAGTGTACTCGTGGAGAGAAGTGACTAGGCAAATGCGTGGACCTTGGAACTGAATGAAAAACGTTTCAAATGAAGCGCCGCCTTCTCCCCGGGGAAGAGGCACAACGAAGTGAGGAGCGACTTGCGCGCTGAAAAAAACAGAGCAATCACGGCATTGCCTCCGCATCATCCACATGCGCTGTTCTCTCTTGATCTCCCTTGTTCTCTTCCCCGCAGAGTTTTCGCACTCCTCAGGACGCATCCATTTGCGGCATTCTCGCTCTCCTGGACGTTTTCTGTCCGCTGCATCCTTCAGAAGATCTCTGCCTCCACCTTCCTATCCGAGGAATCCCCCTATCTCTCTCTTGTTTTATCTTCTCCTATCTCCCTCTTGTTTTATCTTCTCCGTTTTCATTCACTCTTCAGCTCATCTTCCTCCTTCTTGCCCACTCCTCTGCCTCGCTGTCGACTTCGTTCGTCCGTTTCAGTTCGCTGTCGCTCTGGATTCTTCTCTCTCTTCTTTCTCACTTTGCTGCGACGCGCTCGAACGCGTCGTGGGCGGTGCTGGCGGCGACGCTGAGAGGCTTTGAGTGAAAATGTTCCGCCCAGATCTCCGCAATTTCTTCGCGGCTCTTCAGCCGCAGCAGAGGCAGCTTCACGACGTCGCTCAGCTTCTTCGGGGACGGTAACGAAATGCAGAAGGACCGGCTCCGCGTGGACGCACACCAGAGAACGGCGGCCGGCTCGGCGGCAGCCAGCGCCCCTCCCAGGGGTCGGCGAAGGCCTGGCAAAGCGCAGACGGCTCTCGGAGAAGAGAACCGCGCAGACGAGGCAGAGGGAAGCAGCTGGGGGGAAGAAGGAGAAGGCGCCAAGCTCGGAGACAGGCGAGACGAGACGGAGCGCGCAGGGGAGCCGGAGGAGGCAGAGACTGCAGGCGATGAAAGCCAGCTTCGCCGCGCCTGCTGGAGAAAAGGAAAAATGCGCGACACCAAACGCCTTTCCTTCGCAGGGGAAGCGAGCAGAGCTTCGCTGCGAAAGAAGACATGCGCGATCTCCATGTCCTCACTTCGAGACACACAGAGAAGATGTCGGTGGAGAGAAAAGGAGAAGCTGAGAGAGGGAGAACGGAGGAGACAGCAGAAGGGAGAGCGGTGGGGAAACAAAGAGCGACGCAGGAAGACAGCGAAGGAGGAGCGCGGCCGGAGGACGAAAACGAGAGAGCAAGGGTGAGACACGGAAACAAAGGGACAGAGGAAGACACGGAGAGAAAGCGAGAGAGGAAACTGAGGCGAAGAGAAACCAAGAAGAGAAGAGAGAGAGGACGAATCACTGCCGCTTGGTTTCTACAGGCGAGGAGCGAAAAGCGCGGACAAAGTGGCGGCTGCCAGCCGTACGCAGAAAGAAGTTCGCCTTACTGCCAAACAGAGAAGAGATGAGCATGAGGCCGAGAAGACCGTCAACAAAAGAGGAGAAAGGAAAAACAACGCGTGATGGCGAAGGGCCTTTCTCCTTCAGCAAAGGAGACAAAGAAGCGCCGAGAGCAACTCGAGTCTCTCAAACACACGCTGGGTAGCGAGGGGACGACCAGACCGGAGATCTCGATGTCCAAGTTGTTCACAAAGAACGTAGGAAAACGCCGACTGCTCAAGAGACAAAGACAGTCCTTCTGAGTTCTTTTGTGGATCTCAGAGAAGCAGAGAGCGAAGTTCTTTCTCAAGTCTTCTACGTGTGTGTCTCGCAGACGCGCATGCAGCGAAGCGAACTGTGCACGCTGACTGGCCCAGTGGAGGAAAAGGCGCCGCGAAGAGCGTTTTCAAAGACACGAAAAGTTTCGCGAAAAAAACGCTTTTTGCCGTGTGTCTTATCGTTTCTGGAGGAAACCGGAACACAACGGAAACTGCACAACTGTTTTCTTCAAATTCTCTCGTCTTGTCTACGTCCTGCTCGCTTCCCTCTCCATATCGCCCTGGCGACTCCTGTGTCTCCATTGTTTTTCCAGACGCTGTATCCGGCGGTCTCTCGGCTGTCTCTCCTCATCGCCTGCTTCTCTCGCTGGCCTCTCTTCCGTGACTTCTTCACTCCTTGTGCTCCCTCCCTTCTTCCTTCGCCACTCTTTGCCTCAGGTTGACTTTCTCCTGCACTCACACGGTTTTCGCTCTGCCAGCTTTCCCGTCTGTCCCTCCAGAACTCTCTTTTACTTTCGGCGCCGATCTCTCGCTGCCTTCCATCGTCCTCAAAACTTTGCGCTCACCCTTGTCTCCTGTCTCTTCTCGCGACCGGACGCGCGTCTCGCTTCGGAGAAGAAGACGGAAAAAGCGGAGAGAGGCCGTGAGAGGAGGCGAAGACAACGCAGCAGGCAACGAGGCGGAAACCGAGAGAACTGGACGGAGGGTGTAGAGAAGAGAGACGGACAGAGATTGGAATGCGTGGGCTGTCTGCGAAGTTTGAATAAACTGTGGAGGGACAAAGGACCTTGTCAAAATGGTGGAGGTTTCATGGTCTTGCCTGCTTCCTTTCTAGTCCCAGCTGAACTCTATTCACCACTCTCCTCACTTTCTCTCCTCTTCCTCTCCTCTTCCTCTTCTTCTCCTGATCATTCGTCTGTCTGACCTGCCGCTCGCGGCTGTTGTCTCTCCCAACCTACGACCCTGCATCTTCTTCTCCTCTTCGCTCTTCGTCCTCGGTTTCTTGTTTTTCTCGCAGATACAATGTCACTGAATCTGCAGGAGCGGCAGGCAGCCGCTCTTCAGGCCATGCTCGCTCTCGTACCACAGCGAGCTTCGAGCGCCTTCACCCAGACAGACGCTGCTCTCCCGCAAGCCTCGACGGCCTGGAAGATTCTGATTTTCGACAGTGCCGCAAAAGATATTCTCGCCCCCCTCATGACGGTGAGGACTCTGGAAAGTCGAGCAGCGACATCGAACAAGAAACAGAAGAAGAGGAGAGACGCAGTTTCAAGACTCTGCACAACGAGAGGGCGATTGCGGGGAGAAACAATCGATCGCGGAAGCGAAGGCGGGGGAGAGAAAAGAAGTTGCCAGAGCGGAGAAAGAAAATGGAGACCATGCAGCAAGAGAAAGGAGAGAAATTGACGACCTTTTTGGAGATCAGGGGATCCTATGTGTATTCAGTCTCTACTGCTGATTTTTGTGACTTTCTGCTTCCTTGTCATCGGTTTCCCTTTCTTTCTTTCTTTCTTTCTTTCTTTCTTTCTTTCTTTCTTTCTTTCTTTCTTTCTTTCTTAGTCCTTCGACTTCTGGCTCTTCCCTCGCTTCGTGTCTTTCCCTCTTTCCTTTCCTGTAGGATGAATTGCTGTTGTTTTTCGTTGTCTGCGTGGACGGAGTTTGAGCCTCTCCGCTCTTTGCGTCGGACCTACTTTTGCTTCCTTTCTTTCCGGTTTTTTCGACGTTCGTTGCAGGTGGGGATGCTGCGCCGACAAGGCGTAACTCTGCACCTGCCGCTGAAGTCTAGGCGCTCGCCAGTTGTTGAGGCGCCTGCCGTGTACCTGGTGTCTCCGACTGAAGAAAACGTCCAGCTTCTGCTTGAAGAGCTGCACCAGAAACTCTACGCTTTCTACTTCTTCAACTTCACAGATCGGCTCCCAGAAGATCTGATGCAGCTTCTCGCGCGAGGCGCTGTCGAGGCGGTAAAGAACGCTCTCCACGCAGTCGCGCATCGCCTCGGAGACTCAGGCAGACGGCAGCGGCGTTTCGACGAAGCACAGACACACACGAGAGTCTCGATAGACAGCTGTGCAGCGAGTCAGACGGGAGCAGAGCTGCTAGGCAATCGTCGCGTTTTCTGTCTTTCTTCACACACTGATCAAAGGACACAGAAGCTTCTGAATGCACGACTGCACTCTACGCAAATGCATGCATCGCTTTCTTCGCAACTCCGCAGACGTCCCTACGCAGGACCCGCTGTGGCGTCACCTGGTGTGTGACGTCTCTCTCTGCTCATTCTCGCGTCGGTTTCTACGCGTGGATGCCTGTACGTATTCAGAAAGCGGGCATTTATGGAGATGCATGCGCTCTGCATGAATCGGCGTATGCACCTCGCTTCTTTTTAGTTTTTTTAAATTTTCCTTTCTTGCAGGGGATGGTGTCGCAGGTCGTGTCTGTCGTCGATCGCTACGTGGACTACGTCTGTCTGTCGCCTTCTGAATTCTCGCTTAATAAACCAGGAATTTACTCCGTTTTAAACGGGAACTCTTCAGACGCTCAGGCAAGTGGACGGGGGCTCAAAGCCTTCTCGGCGAAGCAGAGAAAGGCAAAACCGAATAGAAGCCGCAGAGAGAGACGAGAGGGACGACGAAAAGAGGGAGAGAGAGAGGAGAAAGACAATACCCAGAGGAGGAGCAGAGGGAAGCATAGAGAAGGGAGGAACGAGAAGGCGAATCGAGACATAACAGAAAGGGTGGAGCGCGGTCTTCTCGCTGGCGTTTCCCCCTGTTTTGATCTTGTTGAAAGTCCCTCCCCGACCTCAGAGACTTGCTTCTTTCACTGCTGCAGATCGAGGAAGCGATGACCGCCGCTGTGAACAGCCTTTTTGGAGTGATCGCCACCTTCGGTGAGAGTGAACGCTTTCTCTCTTTTCCCCCACTTTGCTTCTCTCCGTTTCTTTGCTGCTTTCTTGCTTTCTTTCTCCATCTTCTGGTCATCAGTCGACCGACCTGCATGTAGACAACTTCTTGTGTGTCCAAGCCGGTCCGTTCATCTGCAGCTTTTCAAATCTGTGTGCTCGTGCTGCCCTGAGAATTTACATTTCATATTCATATATATACGTCTATATACATATATTCAAATATATACATATGTATACATATATGTACAAATGTATGCGTATATATATATATATATACATACATACAGATGCATGCCTATATACGCATATATACATACATATATATATGTATATATATATATATATATGTATATGTAGATGCATGTGTGTGCGCGTGTGGATGATGCATGTGGACGCGAAGAGACGGGACTTCTTTCTGCAGACAATGCGTAGATATCGGCTGACGTTTTGTCCACGAAGACTTTTGTTTTCCCCGCAGGAGTTGTTCCGTTCATTCGCTGCCCTGCTTCCCCGTCTTCTCCCGCCCGGAATGTCGCAATGAAACTCCAGGTGGGATCCGCTCTCGGTTCACGACGCGCGCACAAAGAGGCTTGCAACAGTCTCTGCATGCACAGAAATATGCGAAGGCGCAGCATGCAGAGAACTGCTCAGAAATGTTTCCTTTGTGCGCATAGCAGCACTGCTGGTTTCTCCCCTCTTCGTCATTTCGCTCTATTCTTCCACAGAAATCAGTAATTGTGGATCAAGTCGTTTGTCTCGCACGATTTCCCATAGAGTTAGCCGCCGTTCTTCACTTTGGGATATATATATATATATATATGTTTATATAGATGAATATATATATGTCTATATATATGAGTATATATATGTTTATATATATATATATATATATAAATGACTATGCGTAATACTACCGAAATGAGTAGCGATACGTCTTCATATGTATACGTCTGCACGTAGTAATACGCTTACATCTCTGTATGTGTACCGCCATCCACTTTCTTTGCATGTGCATCCAGAGTGAGATGTCCGTCCGAGGGTGTCGATTTACAGACGGGCGTTGGGTGGAACGGTTTTCTGTGAGCGAGAGAAGAGAGGCGACGCAGATTCGGTCAGTTGTTCTCGGTTTTCGACAGTTTCTGGTTCTCTCGCGCTTTCGCGTTTTCTTTGCAGGAGAGACTCGCGACTCTCCCTCACCACGTTCACACGCAGATCTTCGGGAACTCGTCTTCCGCGCTCCACAGGCCGTTGCTGATTCTTGTGGTCGGTCGAAGAAATTTCTCCTGGCTTTGCGCGTTGGCTGGCGCAGCAACACACCTGCGTTGTCGCCTGCATTTCTCTCGTTTTTGCCCGTTTGGAATTCAGCTTCGACCCAGAGATCTGTGCGGCGAGCGACTCGGCTCTGTTGAGGGGCCTAAGAGCGGCTCTGTTGAGGGGCCTAAGAGCGGCTCTGTTGAGGCAACGTCTAGAAAATGGGTTTCACAGTTCTGCATTTTCTCCGGGGCATCTCCGGCCTTCTGCCTTCGACACCGCGCTGTTTGCTGGATCTGGAGTTCTTTCCTTTTCGCAGGACAGAGAAATCGACCTCGCTGTGATGGTGCGACATACATGGTTGTACCAGCCGCTGCTCCACGATCTCCTGGGACTGAGGTAAGAAGGAATCTTTTTTTTTTCCTTCTCGATTTTGTGCATGCCTCGCAATCAATAATCGACGCTGTCGCACTCGACATGCCTTGGAGGCGCTCCACGTTGTTGAGGAACAAGATGTTCTTCCATGAACCTGGCCACCCCCAGTCTAGTTGCGTCGCTCCGCGTCTTTTCCTCTTCCTTCGTCATCGTCCTTGTCGATTCCGGCTTTTGTCTCGAGTTTGTTCTTCTTTCTCTTTCGTTGTTTTCCTCTCCTCCGTCACCGTCACTTGCTGTTTCTGTGTTTGTGTATCCCTCTCTACGGCTCTCCTTCGCTGTCTGCCTCGGCCGTTGCATCCGCTTGTCTCTTCCTCTTTGCGTGTTTTCGTTCTCCTTCACCGTCGCTGCTCTCCACCTCGCTCTCGCTTTCTCGCTGTCTCTCCTTCACTTCTGCTCTCTCACGTCCTCTCTGCTTCCCCCTTCTCTTCTCCTCTCTTCTTTTCTTCTTTTTTCTCTTCGCTCTTTCCGCTGCCGGTCTTCCCGTTCGCTGTCTGTCTTTTCCTCGACTTTTGTTTTCTCTTTGCAGTCTCGCTGGAGACTCTTGACTGTCCGCCTCGCTTTTTTAGGCGTCCACTCGCGATGTTTTCTCTCTCTGCGTAGGTTGAATCGCGTGAGTGTACCGGTCGACACGAAGGAGGCCGCAGCAGCCCTGCGGCCGCCGCGAGTGAAGACCTACGACCTCGAGGCGTAAGCGACAGCGAGGCGCCTCCTCTTTCTCTTTTCCGTTTTTGTACCCTCGTATCACTGCCGCAGCGGACGGAGTGACGCACAAATCATTCGCATCATGGACAGGAAACGCTTCAAACGCTTTCAGACGCGCTCCAATTTCTTTCCTCGAGACAGTCGAGCGTCCGCCCCGTACTCCTCCTTGCGCTGCATTGCTCCTTCATCGTCTTTTCTCTTCCATTTCCTTCCTACCTCCGTCTCTCTCCCAGTTTCTCTTTACGTTTTTCGTCCTCCGTTTGCGTATTCGCTCCTGCTTCTGCTTCCTCGTCTTTCGCCTTCTGTTTTTTTGGTTCCTTTCTTTTTCGCCGCACCCCCTTCCATTCTCAGTCTCCAGCCTCCTCCTTCGAATCTGCGCCTAGTTGCGTTCGTCTCTCCTGTCTCTCCTTCCCCGTGTCTCCAGGCGAGATCAGTTTTGGCAGGAGCACTGCGGCTCTGCCTTCCCAGATGCAGCGCTTGCCGTCAGCGACAGCCTCGCGGCGTACAATGCGAAACTGCAGGAAATAAACTCACAGCAAGGTGGAGTGGGCAGCACAGACCCAGATGCCTTCGATGCTTCAGGTAGAACGAAGTCGCGAGGTCTCTGAAGGCCTGCGAGATAACAGAGACCTCCGCTGGTCGCTCTGTCGCAGGCGTTTCGCGCTTCGAGGCTCCCCAGACTGAGTCGCGAAACGCATCCCCTTGCAAAGAGCTCCAGGGGGATGACATATGATGCAAAATCTACATCCACTGCATTTGGGGGATTCTGCGTCTCCGGCCTGCGTCAGACCGCTCGCGTTGTGGGGATGTCTATCCCGGAACTGTGGCGCGGCCTCGAGCGTTCTTTTTCCCTTTCCTCTTGTTTTTCTTTTCCTCTGTTTACCATTTGGTTTCAGTGTGGCACTTCTGCCTCTCTTCTCTCAGTTCATCTTTCTTGTTTTCTCTTTTCCCTGTCTCCTGCTCGCTTTCGTCTTCATTAGACGCTGTTCCTTCTCTTCTCTCTCTCTCTTGCTGCGTTCCATTCTTCGCTCTCGCCTCCCCACTTGCGTCGGCTGACTCTGTCGCTCTTTTTCGCTGGCGTCCGCTCTCGGCTGTGGAGCTTTGCTTTCGTTTCGAGCTCTGTCTGCGATTTTATTCGTGTGTTCTCGTTTTTTAAAAAAAAGTGACCATTTCGCCTCTTTGAGACAAAACCGACTCGTTCGCGTGCTTCATTTCAGGGGGAAACTACATTGTCATCTGATTCCTTCTCCGCTTAGCCTTCCGTCTGCAGCAAACCGTCTGTCTTCTTTTCTGTTTCGTTTTAAGTCTCCGCCTGTCTCGGCTTCCCTGTTCCATGGCCTTCCTCCTCATCTGTGAGGCTTCGTCTTGGAGCTTCTGCTGTTTCCAGGGGTGTCTGCTTCGTCTTCACTTTCTTAGTTTCATTTTTTTTCGTCTTTCGTTTCAGCTCTCGCCAGAGTTGCCGTTGTCTTCTTTCCTCTTTCCCAGAGACGTCCTAAAAAATCCTTTCCTCTGCGTTCATGCTTTCACTGCTTGTCTCTCTGTGTCCAGGTTCGGCGCAAGGCATTCTGACGGCGGTGAGTGCGTTGCCGGGTCTGACAGAGAAGAAGCGGTCGCTGGACACCCACACAAGTCTGGCGACAGCGCTCGTGGATCACATCAAGGCTCGAGGCCTCGACAGCTTCTTCGAGACGGAGCAGAACTTCGACACAGACCGAGATCCTGACGCCGTCTCGAATGCGAAGAAGCTGATCGCACGGACTTCGCCGGGAACTGCGGTGGATAAACTTCGACTCCTCGTCGCCCTCTTCCTCAGCCGACGTAGGCGGACCCGCGAAGGGAAGAACAGCTGGAGAAGAGAGGGGGGAGAGAAGAGAGGGGGGAGAGTCTGGGAGGCGAAGGAGGAGGCGAGGTCGAGAACCGAGCTTCTCGCCTGGCGGGGACGCAGGAAGGAATGGACTGAAGAAGCAGAGTCGCGGGAGAAGTTCCAGAAAGAGAAACTTGAGGTCCAGAAGACAAGGGGGGGCAGGCGTAGGAGAAGAAGTTGCCCTGATCGAATTTCTGCGCGAAAAGGGGGAGAACCTTCGAATCGGGAAGCAACGGAGACTGATGAGGCCTTTTGGATACGTAGTGTGAACCGATCTCGAATCGACCGGCAGGAGAAATGCTGAACATCTCGGGGTCTCCTCTTCGCAGCACTGAAACTAGCAATGGAGAGGAGAAGCCCTTAACTGGAGCCGACTTACTCAGAGAACTGTGCTCGCAAGACTAGACCCGTGTAGAGGACAGGCTGCATGCAGCAAAACAGTCGAAATACCTGAGGGCAGAGGTTTTTCCCTCGAGTTTTCGTTTCCTTGGCGACAGATCCGTGACTTTGGTTTTCTAGCTCGGCGCCACACGCTTTTATCGGCGTTGAGGGATTTGGAAATGTTCTTTTTTAAAGCAGCGAAGAAAACATGTTTTCATTGCGGAGAGAAGGCAGTAGGAGAAGCAGACGCATTTCGACAGTTGCTGTCGAGTTTGCGTTTCGCCGCTTAGTCGGTGACAGGCTTTGAGTTCCCTGATATGTTGCTGTTCCTCTTTTCCTCAGCTTCGCTGCCACCCCAACAGATTCGCCAGCTCGAGGAATTTCTAAGACAGGAGACCGGCGGTGTCTCTACGGCCGCTCTTGACTTCCTCAGAATGCAGCAAGTGAGAGAACAAGAGAAGAAAGGGAGAGAGTAGGAGACGGGGACAACAGAAACGACATGGAAGGAGGTGGAAAAAGCAGAAGGTAGGAAGGAGAGCGAGAGGTGAAGCCGGTGTAGAAAGGAAAGAGACGAAGGACAGGAACCAAGAGGCAAGAGAGAGTGGATGATTCAGGTGAGGAAAAACAGAGACACAGAGCAACAAAAGGGGAGAAGTAGGAAATGCAGCGGAGGCCACAAGGTCGGACGAAAATAGGGGAGGAGCGCGAAGAAAAATCTCTGAAAAAGATGGCAAATTGAGGAGACTCCCAGAGAGACGCAGTGGTGAAAGGAGAAGATTGTGCTTGTCTCAAGGAGAAGAAGACGATAACAGCGAAGAGGATAGCGATATGCGCGACAGCAGATGGAAGTAGATCATGTATTTACCGCAAGGTTTAACCCCCGCAACCGCCCTCCCTTTCCAACAGAAGTTGTTGTTTCGTGGACTTCTTTTCAGAGCTTCAGAACTCTCCAAACCGCCACCCAGTCTTCTCAAAATGGGGGATCGGGACCAGGAGGCGCCGGGAGCCTCGCAGGTCCGGGGAGTGTGGGGTCTGCCGCCCAAGCGGCCGCGGCGACTCTGGGGACCAAGTTCTTCGACAAAGGACGAGGCCTTCTCATGGTATAGACTCCGCGAGAAGCTCTTTTTTTCGGACACAAAGGCCTCTCTACAAACTCGTGATTCTCCACACCTAGTGTCATGCCTACTCAGAGAATCATACATATTTGCGCAACCGTAGCTCCTACCGATGCATCTATGTATCTACCTTTGTACCTGTCGTTCGTCTCCATCTACCTCTCTCTTCCTTGCCCTGTGTGTGTGTCTCGCATTATGCATCCATCCTCAGCCTCCATGTCTATCTCTGTCTATCGATCTGAATCTATATCTATCTGTCTATCTATTATCTACCTGTCTGTCGATCTGTTTCTTTATATATTTGTCTATTTACTTATTTATTTATTTATTTATAGATGTGTCATTATAACTTTCTTCCCTCTTGGCTTCCAGAGGAGGGGATCGGTTGGAGGCGTGAAAGGCGATGGAGGAATGTTCTTTTGAGGTGAAGGAGATTTGGTGCCTTTGCGAAATTTCGCTTGTCGACCGTTTCGTTTGTCGTTTTTCGCAGGGTGTCCGAAATCTTCTGCCTGTGAAGAAGACGCTGCCGCTCGCGCAGGTTGTTTCCACGCTGATGGAGAACAAAGAAGATTCCAATTTTCTCTACGTGGATCCGCGGGTATGCGCTTTCAGACCGAAGTCTTTTCGGTATCCCTCTGCGGGTCTGCGCCGCTCTTGAAGCCTCTGGCTTGCCGCTCCTCTGCGATTGTCTCCCTTTCGCTCTCTTGGTCTCCCCATTTCGGTGCCTCTCCATTTTAAACAGCTTTCATGTGTACGCACGAGCATCTGCGTGGGTGACCGGATTTGTGCGCGAAAGACTAATTGGAGTGTCTGCTTGGCCGTCTTGTTCAATGTTTTTTTTCTTTCTGCAGAGGGACGCGGCTTCGGGCAGAATCTCTGCGGGTGCTGCGCCTGTGGCTCTTCGAGCGCCTTTTCGGCAGGCCATCGTTTTCGTCGTTGGAGGGGGTTCCTTCGTCGAAGCTGCTGCGTTGCGCGAACTGGCGCAAAAAACGCAAAGACAGGTGAGAAAGTGGAGTAAACGAAGAACGAAGGAGGCGAAAGACACAGCAGCAGTGGCGAAGTTAAGCGCCAGGAGAAACGAAGAAGGACGAGAACACACAGACGTCGTCTTCGTTGTCCGAGGAGGTTCCCTCGCGAACATGCAGAAGAGTGAAAAGCAGGAAGGAATGGGGAGGAGAGACACAGAACAGAAGGCGAGGAGAAAGAGGAAGGAAAAAAAACACAGAGGAGAAAGACAACGAAGAGCGAGAGAGGCGCGAAAGAAAACATGAACAATGGACAAGGAAGAGAGAGGGAGAAGAGGTATTAGGGGCGAAGAGAAAGAGACGAGCAGAGACGCAAAAGAGGCAGAAAAAAGACGGAGAAAAGCCACAAGCAAGAAAGAGGAAACGAATATGGCATATGACAGCGAGAGGCCGTTCATGTCGCTTTCGTTCTTCGATGAAATTCTCGTTTTGAGGCGCGCGGGATCGGAACACTCTATGCGTGAAACCGCAGGAACGTACAAACTGGCAGGTCTCTTTAACTCCCTCGACGCCGCTCTTCTTCCTCTTCTTTTCTCTCTTTTTTCCTCTCCGGTCTCGTCCTCTTTTTCGCTCTTCTCTGCGTTCTTCGCTATCTATTCGCCGTTTCCCTTGAAGTTTGTTTCGTTTCATGCTCGCGTCTCCTCGTCAGACGCTGGCTACGCGAGTGTGCATGCACTTGGTTTTTCAGATTCTGTACGGCACCACGGACTTTGTCTCGCCGTCCGACTTCCTCGACGAGTTGACGCGCCTCGGCGGCGGCACAGGCCTCAGCGGTGGGGTCCCCGACGCAGGAACCGCGTCTTAAGAAAGGCGAAAGAAGATGGAGAAGAAGTCCACGAAAGGCGATGCCGGTGAAGGAGAAAGACGAAAGGAGGAAGACCGCGGCAGAGATGTCGAGGGCAGAGGAGTTCGGAAAAAAGAACCGACAGAGAAAGCAGGGACGAGCTGACGACGACTTGAGACGTTGGCAAGAGAACGAAGAAAAAAGAGAGACAGAGGAGACAGAACAAGACCATATAAGACTGCGAAAAAAAGGGGAGAGGATTCGTCTGTCTCCATTCTACGCGGTGGCTGCGAAGACCGAGGGAAGAGTTTAAAAAAAGGAGAAACCAAATCCCTGGGAGGCGAGAGACTCTTTTTCTACGGAATGCCGTGCGGCGCCCCTGCTCTGAAGACTTGTTCACTGACTAGTTTCCACCTCGAATGGAGAAAGAAGAATTCGCATATCAGCGGCCGCTGTAAACATGGGAGCTCCAGGCAGCTGTTTCGCCTTCTTCGAAACTGTAGATCTCCCGCCGAAATATTCACAAAAAAGCATGCCTTTTTCCAGGTCCTCGAAGGCCAAAGCCTCTTCCACAGCCTCAAAACAGAAAGGCACATACAGATATATACATACTTGTGCACACACCTAAACATATCTACAGATACACACATATATATATATATATATATATATAAATATGTATATATATTTATACGTATACACCTACAAGCATATATATATATATATATATATATGCATACATGCACATGTATATACATATATCTGTGCTGAGGACTCATGTTGACATTTCAATACGAAAGATGCCTCCTCAAGAGCAGGGTCTCTTGATGCCAGGAGCGAGGATCACATTTTCCAGGTTTTCCTTAACCTTCGTATTCATCTAATCAAATATATGTTTCTATATCTACGATTATCTACATCTATCTCTGTGTATATCTATTTTGAGGAAGATGGACGTGGACCGTGAATTTCATTTTTTTGACGGGGAGTGGGGGTGCAGCGAAGGCTGGCTGCTTTCGCGGGAGGAGAACGGCCCTTGGCAGGTGAGGGTGGATTGCAGCATTTCTCGATTTTTAAGCAGAGGACGAAAAGACACCACGGCTGTACATCGGTTCGTACAGAATATAGGACGCTTAAGGTCAGACGAGAAGAAGTACAGAACTTATGTCTTAAAAAGACACAAACAGGCGCTCGCGCGAGGCGCTCTGAGACTGGAGTCTTTGCAGACGTTTTCTGAAGATGATTGGCGACGACATCTACCACTGGTTTAGCTCTGCACGGTCTTAGCAGAGTCCGCGCTGCCGTCGGATGCGAGTGCAGGGGACGGACGCAAGCTGCTGAAGAAAAACAGGATTGAAGAGAAGGAAACAGCGGAGCAGAAACGCGCGAAGACAGACGCGTCTTTCGGAGGAGAGGACGCGCAGGACACAGGAGCGCACTGCCGGCCGGAGGAGAAGCACCTGAACGAAAGAGCGAGAGAAAAGGCATGAGAGAAGAAGGAGAGATCGAAAGAAAGAGAGGGGAAGAGAAGGACAGATAAAGAGAGGAGAGAGATTGAGACAGCCCGGCAAGAGGGCATGTGAGGCGATGGAAGAAAGAGGAGGAACGACGAGCAAAAGGGATTGAAGGAGAAGAAGGCCTGAGAAGAGTGAAGTTGCGTCTCCTGTTTCTCTCTCATTCAAGGGTCGCGATGATGCGAGCAAGATAGTTTTCTGTCATCTCAAGCACGGCCCAGGCAGCGAATCCAGAGAGATCCATGGAGGCGATCGAGGGGACGACGCGCTGAAAAGTCAGGCAAAAAGACAAGAAAGGAGGCAAATGACACACAGAATGAATGCTCTGAGACCGACTGAAACAGAGCGGCAGAAGAAGACTCTGACGCAAGGACATGGCGTCACAGGGAAAGCATGACACGGCAGAGGGGAGAAGCAAAGAGCAGCGAAGGACTCGCCCAGCAGAGAGAGACGGAAGTTGCACAGACAAGGAAAGATAAAGCAGAGAGAGCACGACACAGTAGAAAGCGAGAAACGGCTAGCCAAGAGTGAGACTGTCGAGGTCCTCCGATATACCACAACACAGAGGGAGATCCAAAGAGAATCGGAAACCACGGAAAAGCAGAGAAACGCCTGAGAGAGACCAGAGTGTCTTCGGTGTGTGTGATAAAACTCCGCAGTGCCAACTGCGAAGGTGAAACGAGGACAGAGAGGACAAAACGAGGACACAGAGAAGAAGGAACCTTTCTGTTGTTTCCCTGTCTCCAAAGAAACGGCTGGCTGTCGCCTCGTCCTCATGGCTGAGGCGTTCCCGCGAGCTTCGCTCTGTTGACGTGACAGCAAAGTTCGCACTCACAGTGAAGACAGAGATGTACGTGTCTGTCGCCCTATATACGAAGGTGAAGGGTGGGAGATGGGGGTTCACTTGGGGAAGCCAGTCGAACAGATACCGGAGATACAAAAGGACTTTGAAAAACCTGAAAACACAGAGAAAGCGACAAGGAAAGAGGCAGGAAGACGAAGCGATGCAGACGATCTGCAGACGATCTGCAGGCGATAGCAGCGAACAGGTGCAAGCACAAAACGGGGACTAGAGGGGACGAAGCAAAGCAAACCAGGACAGACAAAAGCAGAGCGGTGTGTTTGCGTAGGTATGCGTTGCTGCAAGCGTGAGGCCGTCAACAAGAAGGCGCTGAAAAGATCGGCAGCATTTCTACCACAGACAGAAGGCTCGTCGAATGGTTACCAAACGTTCCACACTTAGCAACTGTTCCTCCAGTCCGACACTGCCAGGCAGGCCAGCACTGTGAGAAAAAGAACCAGATCTACAGTGACTGCGTGAGCAGATGTGCGCCTCACCTGATAAGGTGTGAGGCTGCGAGGAAGAGAGGATGGTGATGAACGAGGAGGAGATGAAGCACAGGCTGAAGAAGGATGCGAGCTTCCCGGAGATTCCTCGCGAGAAGATGCGTCGCTCGAGAGAGAAAACACTGCACCTTCTGGGCGACCAGCTGCGTGTGCTTGAGAAGAAGGTTCTGGTTCTTCACGGCCGAGAGAAGAAGAGTCGGAAGCAGATCCAGAGAAAGAGAAGGCTCCGAAGGCGGCGAGGCGTCGCGAGAAAAGAACCGACTGCAGGCGTTTCGCATGCGGCGGAAACATGAAGAAGGCGAGAAGAGAGACGCAGAGGAAGGTCCAGAAGAAGAAGCGAAGAGAGAAGAGTGAGAACTGACCGGGAAAGGAGAGGAATGGCGACCTGCAGAAGAGTAGGTGCGAAGAGACGGCGCAGACGCCGAGAGACCACACGAGGGAGGGAAGGAGAGAAGAGGAGAACCGCGCGACCAGTCCAAAGGAGACTTTGAAAAAAACAAGAGAGAAGACGAAAGCGAACGATAGGAGAAGAAAGGAGGAGAAAGAGGACGAGAAGAGAAGACCGGTGACGCTGAGACGTTGGGCGAGAAGGGAGATGAAGCAAAAGAACGAGAGAAGGGAGAGGAGGGTAGAGTCGTCTGATGGCGAGTGAAAGGCGAGAGAAAAAGAGGCGAACAAACGGCTACATGCGAGGGAGGGAAACAGACTCCCGACGACGCCTGAAAAGAAAGGTCTGCGTGACTCCTTCTTCTCGTCTGGCGAGGAAAATCTCCGGAGCACGAGCGCGAGGACCAGCGGGCAACTCGGTAGGTTGGAAGCGAAGGAAAAAGCGAGACAGAAGAGGAAGAGGCGACAGGGGCAAATGCGCGAGAACGCGAATCTCGAAAGCCTGGTGAGGCCGAGCACGACGCGCCACCAGGCGAAAGACGCGCCGCGAGCGAAGCCTCAGTCTGACAAACGACGAAGAAGAAAAAGGAAAAAAGGAAGAAAACCCACCATCCCCGAAGTTTCTCCAGAAGGCGGATCCAGGAAAAAAAACAGAGAGACAAAGTCTCTTCTCCCTCCTCTGTTTCGACTCCGCCATCGCGACAGCAGGCCTGTGCCTCCTTCGATGCTCTGACGAATGGCCTTGCTGCTGGCTGCGTCGTCGTCCTCTCCTCCATCTTCCTTGCTTCTCCTTCCTTTTCCTTCCTGTTCTTCTTCTTCCTTCTGCTTCCGGTGCTCAGTCTCGCCGCGGTTCGCGTATGAGCGTCTCGTCGGGAGTGAGAGACGAAGGTTGTTCTCTGCCTCTGGAGCAGAGCGGTTGGGTCTGTCACCGAGAAGGCGCAGGTGGAGAAGAAGAAACGGCTTCAGCAGGCTCTTGCAGCGGCCGTCGCAGATCACACTCTCCTCTTGTTTGCACTCATGGCCTGAGACCTGCTCTCTTCTCTGTAGAGTTCGCCTTGCTTCGCAGATGGGCCATCCGCGCGCGCATGCACAGCTGCCTGCGCTGTTCGCGGCGGCGCCGTGACAGCGGTGCTCCAGAGGATCTTTCGAAATTTGCCGAGAAATTCTCTATCTTCAGGAGCCTCAGTCGACAAAGAAAAAGTCTCCTTCATTTCCAACTGCAGCGGAGGCAACGGATCGGCGCTCTCGTGGTAACCACAGCAAATCTGCAACATGTCCGGACCTCCTGTCTTTAAGAAACAGAGAAAACAGAAATGAACATTCACAACTACACGTTGGCATCTATATCTCTGTATATATAAATATATATATATATATGCATATATAGATGTACGTTGTACATATATATATATATATATATTTATATTTATATGTATATGTATATAACGTACATATATATATGCAGTAGAAACGCATTAGAGAGACATAGCAGTCCGGCTGTGTGTGTCTACAGAGCACAGAGAGGCAGGTCCGACAGGCCATGCAGACTCTTGAATATCGAAACGCAGACAGAGAGCCTGCAAGGCGTTTCGAAAGGTCTTGGTGCAGCGGCAGGTTCTGCAAAGACCGCGGAGAAAAAAAAGAGCCGTCTTTGCTCAGGGAGAACGAACAGAGGAGAGCAACTTGAGAACCGAGGCAGGTCAAGAAGGCCGCAGCGAATAGGAGGTTTGAGACCCAAGGAGAAACGAGAGCCGAGAGCAAATGGAATGCAAAGCGAGCAAAGGGGGATATGAGCCCCCCCAATTCAGGAGACAGAAAGTCTCTGGACGTCGCGCATGCGTCGCTGACGAAGCTGGCGAGGAAGCAGACAGAGACTGTCTCCAACCTCCGAAAAATTACGAGGGAGAGGGAACCTCTGTGCAAGAGAGAAGTCTTCCGAAAAAGCAGTTTCTCATATCTCTCCTCCAAGAATGTTCCATCTTTGTTCTTTCGTCCCCGGAGGCAAGGAAAACGCAGACTCAACCAGGTCTGGACGTCGTCGACGCGCATGCAGACAATCGAAGCGGTGCAGCGCATGTTGCCTCAAATTCAGGTTTCGGTGTCTTGTTCGATGCGGCAGCCGGGCGCTTTCTGAGAGTGGAACGGAGGCCTCTTTCTCCTTCTTCTTTTCTGCTTCGCCAAGTCTTGTTCGTCTTCTTCGGAAGTGAACGTCCGCTTTCTCTCGACGCACCCTTTGCTCCGCTGCCCCTCGCGTTCGCCGAAGTCTCTCTGTCAGGCAAAAAGACTCGACTTCTCGTACCCTGCTTTCTTCGCGTTGTGCTTCTGCGCTGAGTAGAGCGCTCTTTTCAATTCCGCCTCTTTGTCCTCTCTGTCCTCCGTTGTCTTTCTCGTTCTCTTCTGTCTCCCTCGCCTCTTCGAGGCGTTGCCTCTCCCTCGAAGGCCTCGAAAAACGCTGTTCCACAGAGCTTCATCCGAGCGCAAACTTCGGCTCTCTGGACAATGATTTCCTCTCTGTCGGTTCTTCTTCGAGTTCTTTCTCTCTCCTCGCTGCTCGTGTCTCCTGTCTGGCCTTTGCTTTCCCCGTCCGTTCCTCGTCCTGTCGAACCTCGCGAAATATGCAGCGCCTCGCTACGCGTCGCGTTTCCTGTCTCTGCGGTCGTTCAGGGCAAACATTTCTCACTCCAGTTTCCTTCTTTTCTGTCCTCTGGGTCAACAAGGCTTTCACCGCTGTCGGATTTCTCTGCCTCGTTGTCGCTTCAGTTTTCTGATTCGTCTCTCTCTCCACTGGTTTCTCCACCGGTTTCTCTCGCGTTTTCTCCGGCAGCTTCTGGAGTTCCCGGTCTTCCATCTTCTTCGTCTTCCTCTCCCTCCCCCTCTTCATCTTCCTCGTTTCCACCTGGTTCTTCTTTGTCGTCTCGTTCTTCTTCCCCCTCGTCTCCTCGTTCCCCTCGTTCTCGTTCTTCGCCTTCTCTTTGTGCTTCCTGTTCTTTTGCGTCTGTTTCCGTCTTGTTTCCTCCTCTCTATCCTTTTCCCTCCGTCTTCCAGTCGACCTCGAGAGACGCGGCTGCTCGAGTTTCTGCGCTGCATGCGTCTTGGTCTCGTTCCTCGCATCTCCCTGCTCTGGAGTCTCGGCGGCGTCTCCTCTCCATTCGGCCATCGCAGCTTCGCCGGCACCTTCGACCCGAGGCGCTTCACAGCAACTCCTTTCTCGCGGCCGAGGCCTCTCGGCGGACAAGCCGCGGCGATCCCGTGAGTCTCTCAGTCGGAAAGCCGCGAGAAAGAAGAGAAGGAATGCAGGAGAGCACGAGGAGAAAGAGGAAGAGTTAGAGAATGAGCAGAGCAGCGGGAGGAACGCGAGGGAGGAGAGAGAGAGAGCGAAACAGAGAGAGAGCGAGGAAATGCGGTGAAGGCAGGAGAAGAAAGACGCAGGGAACAGAGACGTACGAAGAGGCGAACGAGAGAGGCAGCGAATGAGGGGATCCGAGTAGTTGAGGGAGACGAAAGTGAGGAAAGGCGAGACTCAAAAGACCAGGGGAGAGGCGGGAGCAAGAGGACGAAAGAAACGCAGATGGAGCGAAGAGAGAGACGCCATTGAAGAGAAAGAGACAGAGAAAGAAAGGAGGGGAACGCGAGTCACAGGCGCCAAAGGAGACAAATGCAGAAGCACTGCTGTGGAGATCTGGATAGGAGGCGATAGACAGCTGGAGGTGAAGAGAGGCACCAAAGAAAAACATTTAACCTTCATCATTTAAAGGAAACGTCTGTAGTTAGCTTCGCAAGTATCGACAGAAATACGAAAACCGTCGATACCGATACAAACCAATCAACTCGCCCATGAGAGAGAGAAAACCTACGTAAGAAGCGTACCATTCCTGCATTCCTGCCTGCTCTCTTTCTCTGTCTTGCATGCGCTTCTTTAGGGATTTGACGGCAGCGATCACGGAGAAGAGGAGAGTGAAGATGAAGGAGAGGAGACATGGAGAGGAGTTGGAGCATTCGCAGATGCGCTGGGCATTCCGCGGAATCGGTGAGAGCGGAAGCAAGAAATCCAAGATGAAAATGATAACAGGAAGCTGTAAAAATTAGGAGCCGTCCGTCGCCTCTCTTCCTCATGATCTCCATGTCTCGCATCTGTATTGACGATCCCTGCCTTTTTCGCTTCTCTATACCCTAATATATATATATATATATATATATATATATACATATATTAGAGGCATGCCCATATCCAGTTGGTTTGTATAAATATAAATGTATTTACCTGCATATAGAGGTATTCAAACATATCTATTATATATATATATATAATATAGATATATATATGTACCTGGATATCTATAGAACTGCGGGTATTTAAGATGTCTCGAAACGTCTGTTGAGCGAGGTGACTGTGGGTGTGTTTGCGCGTTCGAACGTTAAGCAGTGTATAGCCAGAGAGGGCGCGAGAGGGTGGGGGGCGGCATGCTCTGACTTTCTGTTTGCGTTTTCTCTATCTTTTCCAGGTTTGTTCACTTTGCGTCTCCCTTCACACCCGCGGCCGGCGAGGCCCTCACGCAGGAGCTTCTCGGCCTCCAGACAGACGGCTCCAGTGCGCCGGTCTGTGTCTGCATAAACTCGTCCGGTGAGAGAGAGAAGCGGAGAGACGAGGAAAGGCCGGAAACGAGGGACAGGAGCGCAGGCGAGGCACTAAGGCGAAGGGCCGCCCAGCGCGAGAGAGACGAGAAGGAGAGAAACATGGAGGGAATATGAAGACTGAAGGCGAGAAGGAGAGGAGCGAGAAGGAGAGGAGCGAGAAGGAGAAACCGAAAAAGTGGAACGAAGAGCAAGTGCTTTACATGACGCGTTGTTTCAGATCCAGGCCTCGATTTCTCAGTGTTCCTTCTCGTCGCGTTGTGTGATCTGCCTCACAGACTCGGCCTCTGCGCTTCTCGCCATTCGTCCTCTCCCCTGCATGTCTGCTTTTTCCACTACCCTCTCCTGTCCATCCTTTTTTCTCAGGCAGCGAGTCTCTCTTTGACGGTAGCCTCGTCTCCCCATTCGACACCGAGTGGCGCCCTGCCATCGCCCTATTGAGAGGTCGCTTTCTCTCCTTCGCCTCTTCTCCTCCAGACCGCCGCCCGTCTTCATCTGCTTCTCCTTCGTCTCCTGATTCTTCTCCGTCTCCGTCTTCTCGTTGTTCAGCTGCTGCTTCTTCTCCGCCTTCTTCGCTGTCTGCTTCGACTGCTGCGGCCGCGTCTCCGCGTTCGTCTTTGCCTTCTTCTTGGCCTTACGACTCCTCGCGTGGATCTGCGAGTCTTTCTCCGCTTGCCGCTTCGCCGGCGCCACTGTGCGCGACAGTCGCTGTGGGCCGCGCCTGGGGCTCTGCAGCTCTGCTCCTCGCTTGCGGAACTCCCGGCGCGCGCGCGGCGACGAGGAACGCGAGGTGAGCAGCATGTCGCCGGCCTTTGGAGAGACAGAGAGACGCTGCAGCGCGCGAAGCGTTTTCATCGACACCACGAACAGGCAGCCTCAAACGTCTGCAAACGCGTCGACCACAAGCAGGCGAAGCGGCCCGCAGAGACGGGGATGCGTTCATGTTGAGGGACTCCTTTTGTTTCTTCTGGGCGACGCGTAAACGTCTCCTCAGCGATCTCCGGTCTGTAAACAAGTCCTGTGTTTGCCTCGTGAACGCCTGGGATCACCGCTGTTTCCTTTTTTTCTTCGACGGCGAAGAGCCGTTCCTCTCAGGCCTGTGCACTGCATCCGTCCTTCCGCGCAACGAGGATCGCAGTTCTGCATGCAGGCATGGTGGCTTCGACTGTCGCTCGGTTGTGCGCTGGCGTCTGTGTCCTCCGCTGCAGCATTGCTCTCCGCGTTCCCCGGACTTCCCTGGGTCATGGAAAAGCAAAAGACCTACGGCTTCGCGCCCAGACGGTCTTGGCAGGTCAGCGCATGCAGGCGGAGCTTCTCGCGGCTGTCCTTCGAGAGGCGAGAAAACCGACGACGGAAAGAGAACTCGGCGGTCGAGCAGCAGCAGTTCAGCGCCTCCTCGCGACAGAGACGGATACCGACACTGCAGAGCCAGAGTCAGTGACTCCAGGGAACCGACAGTGCAGGATGAGTGGAGATCCAGAGGTGACGACGACGACCGCTGCCGAGCTTCTGCGCCTCATGCAGAAAGGCGTCTTTCTGACTCCAGAGGAAGCCAAGGCACTGGGGATCATCGACTACGTAAGGCGAGAAAGCGCAAAAAACGGACTGCGTTCGCCTCGGGAGATCGTGGGGACCAGGTTTGAGAAATGCGCCCGATATGATGCTTCTTCTGTGCGTCTGAGAATGCTGTTTGGCATTCTGAGAACACCCTCAGGCACCGTCCGTCTCCCCGTTTTTGCATGCGCACCTTCAGCGTCAGCTCAGGACGCAATCGCGAGACTTCTTTCCTTTCTCGGTCTTCTCCTGCGTCTCCTTCTTCCTGCGTCTCCTTCTCTCCCCCTAATCGTGGCCAGCCATGCGCTCTGTCGCGCCGCAGTGTGCCTCTGTGGTTCGCTCTTCACGATTGACTCCAACGGTTGATCTGTCGTTCTTGCGAGGTCCTGCCCTCTCTCTCAAGTGGGCCTCGATTGAACACCGTCCTAGTCGAGGCTTTCCGCCTGGCGTCGCCGCCTGCCTCCCATCTGCTACTTTGCTGTTTCGCTTTCGCTCCTGTCTCCGCTTCCCTGCATGCAGATTCTCTAGGCAACGAACGGCGGAAGCCTGCGGAGGGATGCATCGCATGCACCAGGCCCTGAGAACGTCTTCATCCGCGTCATCACCGTCGTAGCAGCGCGACTCGGCTGTTTCTTCGGCTCCGTCTTCCTTGTTTCATCGCTTCTGCATCGTCTCGCGGTTCTTCGTCCCCCTGGCCGTTGTCAGATCAGCGGTCGCCTAGTCTGACCTCGAAGCGGGAGCACTCGAGACTCTCCTTCGTTTGCTCCGATCTTCGCTTGCCGCTCTCGCGTCTCTCCCCAGCTGCCTCCTCGGCCATTCGAAAAACTGGACGACCTCCGGCTTTTGAGACGACGCCGGCCTCGAGCGCGACCTCCGTGGAGAGCGTTCGTTCATGTCGCTGGGAGGCTTGTGTCGTTAGCAGCTGGAGGGGTGAGAGAGGTCCTTGGCTTCACAGAAATCGACTTTTCTCCAAAGTCAACGCGTAGTCACGAGCTGCGGCGCCCGGCCTTCAGGCTCGTGAGATCTCGCCTCCTGGCGTCCACGCTTCCTAAACAGGCCGGCGGAGCTTGCCAAGACGCAGCGTCCTTGCCAAGACGAAACTGGACGGAACCGCAACAGAGAGAGCTGCGTGAAGCCGGTGAAATGCCACCGGTGCGGTGCGCGCCAAAACGGGGAAACTTCAGACCCAAAAAAAAAATTCAAAAAGACATCACCCAACCCAGGCGTGGACAGCAGGACAGAAGCACAAGAATTGAACATACAATCATTTCCTGGGTCATAGCCAGATACAGACACACGCAGAGAGACAAGAAGTAGAAACAGGTCGACCAACAATGCTACCGGCATAGACAGGCGCATATATATATATATATATATATATATCTACATATATATATATATATATCTACATATATATATATATATATATATATATCTACATATATATATATATATACATATATACATATATATATATATATCTACATATATATATATATATCTACATATATATATATATATATATATATATATATATATACATATATACATATATATATATATCTACATATATATATATATATTATATACTCGGCCTTAGGTACGCCTTCAGTGTGTTTCACTAGAACAGTTTCTGTCTCTGGTTCGCGGCAGGATAGATGATTCGTTTTCCTCTGAGAAGAGAACTCAAGCGTTTGAAAAGAAGTATTTGAGAAGCGAGCAGACTCGCCTTTTTGACGCCGGAGCAGCGCGACAGTTCTAAATGTCTCCTTGCACTGCCTGCGTTCTGCAGCGGTGCTGCCTTGCATCCACCTCCACACACAAACAGTTGAAAAGTTCTTTGAAGAGACACAAGACAGATAGGTCAAGAGAGGCGTTCGCAATGACATGCATGCGGCCCTTCAAAAACAGTAAGATTCGTTTTTTCGAAAACGCATGCGTCCTCGACAGCGGCGTCATAACGAAAGGAAATCAGACAAACATCGTGTCTTCGTCTCTAAGGAAACAGGCAACGACTTGACCGATCTGCTGCCGCTTGCGTTTCGGCACCCTCTCGCCTCCATCTAGGTCTCCCGATTGACTCTGAAACGTATCTCGTCCTCCTTGTCTGTCTGCATATATTGATATGTAATGCATGCGGATGTGTGTACATAATGGAATAACAAGATTACCTCTGTCTGTATAAATATGTTTATCTATCTCTATCTAACTATCTACGGCAACACCGCGCAAGCCTGGACATTCTTTTCATCGAAAAAAACGATTTTCTCAAGACCGAAATCACATTCTGACGTCGACGCTACATCACATCTGCTCCCCGTCAAGAGGGATGCTTTGTCGACGCAGAGTAGAAGACTTCTTCTGCTTTTTGTGTCGGGAAGAGGCGTTCTTGCTCTCAGACGCCTCGGCGCGACGTTTCCCCCCAGGTCCGAATTTTACGAATTCTTCTTCTTCTCGGCGATAGGCCTCCAGAGCGGCCTGGACGCGCTGGCGCTCGCGGCGTCTCTCTCTGCGGGGGGACAGCAGGACAGACAGTGAGAGGAAAAGAAGAAGCAGTGGCCGACCGATTCTCAACACCCACTCCCCGTAGGATAGGCCATGCCGGCTTTGAGAGAGACAGACCGAGGCGTAGACCGACATCCAGAACGAGAACTCGAATACACTCTCCGACAACTCCTGGAAGAGAAGCGGCGACCGCCAGGGATGATCCGAGGCACCCACACGCAGTGAGAATAAAAGAAAGGAACAGAAAACAATCAAATTGCACCGCGCGCGAGCCACACAAACAAACAGACGTCTCCGACGCACTCAGGGAAGTGGAGGGAACGAGACGGAGCAAAAACGTGGATAACACAGAGATACGAAAATCCTCGAATCTAGGAAGGCCCCCTGCATTCGACGAAGGAGCAAAAACCACAATCCTGGCCGCCCACCCAGGACGCAACACACAACAGAGAGACCGGCCGACTCCAGAGCGTCTGGAGAGCCGAGCAGACCCAGAGGCTTCTCTGGAATCAGCGAAGAGGGTGGACCGCTCTCTCGACATTTGTCGTCTTTCCGTGTGGGGAGGACGGAAGGAAAGCGAAGAAAACGAGAACGCACAGACACTAACAACAACGGCGTTCTGCCGAGAGTCGCCGACTGCGTCTACTGCGCTCTTCGACGGCGTTCGAACAGACTGAACGTTTTTTCTTCTAGACATCCTGCGGCTGCCCTATGAACGCCTGTCGCCTCCGCCACACTCCGCCTGTGTCTGGCGGTTCGACAGGAAAATCCGCCAGATGTTTATTTCTGTGGCGAAAGCGAGAGTCGAACTACGGGAGACTCTCGCTTTCGCCACAGATGTTTAGGTTTTCGATGTCCTGAGCGAATTCGCCTACGAACTGACTGACCGATGATGAAGCCGAGGAACTTCCGCAGCTGCCTGTCTCATCTGTTGCCAGCGACACCCTCAAGCGACTCGTGGTCAACTTACAGCAAGTAGGCGACGACGCTTTTCACCGCAGCAAGAAGGAGGAAGCCGCCGGCGAGAACGAAGCCAGCGCTTCTTTCGTCCTGGAGACAGTTCGCCAAAAAAGCGAGATCCCTGCGCCGCGGCCGCAGAGCACACCCTCTCCCTCTCAACGGCTCAGCCAGCGGACTCGGTGCAGGCTCCGAACTCCCAGAGGACACAAACGACAACGGAGACAGAACGGACAACGGAGACAGAACGGACAACGGAGGCAGGGTTCGTGAGGGAGACAGTGCATGGAGGAGGGCAGAGTCGAAGAGCGCGAGACGCGTTGATGAGGTCGATAAATCTTTCGAGTGAACTGGGGAAGAGAGACCTGCCGGAGGAAAGCAGTGGAGCTGTTCTGTGTTTGCGTCTTCAGGTCTGTGCTCGGAATCACTCAGGACTGAGATGGTCGACGGCGACAGCCGTTCTGCTCCTCCGACTTTCTTCTCGGTTTCGGTGTCTCGGTGCGCGTCTGACCTCTGCGTTCGTTCTTCCCCGTCTCGCCATTCTCCTCTGTCTCCTGCACCGCACGTTCCTCCTGCTTGCTGGACTTCGTCGCTTCGTCGTTCAAGCAGGCTCTCCCCCTCGTTGTCTGCTCTCTCTCTGCGGACAGGCTTCGTCGAAGGAAGTGTATCCTGTTCGCGTTCTGCTCTCTTGGACTCTCCGCGTTTCGCCGCAGATCGGCAGAAGATCGCTGACGCACAGGCAAGCGCCGCAGCCACGAGCACTGCCCCCGCCGGTCGCCCCCACACTGAAAAGGAGACAGGAGGAGACAGGGCAGAGGCCGGGAAGGAGGCAGGAGCAGAAGAAGAGAGAACAGATGGTAGAGCTGGCAACGAAGACGAGGCGGAGGAAGAAGAGGAAGAAGAGCGAGAGCTCTCTGCTGCTCCGTGTGATGTTCCCCAGGCCTTCTGGACCGCTGCGGCGCCACAGGCGTCGAGAAACAAGACCGTCCAAGTCAAGGCTATGCGTCGAAAGGTGATGGATAACCAAGAGTGAAAGAGGGAGAGCGAGGCGCGAGCGAAACCGGAGACAGTTGGAGAGACCCGCGCATACACCCGAGAACAAAAGTTTTTCAGGGAACGAAGAGAAGAAGAGAACGCGGAGCACGCAGAGGCGACGCCTGCCCGCACCGCCTCTCCAGGCTCGAGACCACAGGGAGAAACGGACGTTCTCCCCCAGAGAGGAGACACAGAAGGAGGGGGCGAAGAGGAAGATGAGAGCGAAGAAGAGGGAGACGAAGAGGAAAGGAAGGAAGAAGCAGAGAAGCGAGGAGTTTGAGCATCCTCGCGGCGGAGGCCAGGACCATCGATGGACGACGGAGAGGAATGGCACAGTGGGGGTAGAGAGGCGTGAGCGGCGGAAAGAGAGAAAACAGGAGACAAAGAAGAAGACAAAGAAGGATTGAAACGATGACAGAAAGAAGAAGAGAAAGGAGGAGAGGAGAGACGAGAAGGCAACGGAGAACGTAGGGAAGGAAGGACGAAGGTATGCGCCGAAACGTGGAGAGCACAGTGCTTTCTTTGAGGTGGATGCAGCAGAAGAGGCCCAAGAAAAGCAAAGAGTGGACGAGAAGTTGGAGCAGACAAGGAGGAAACTGGAGAGGAAGAACAACAGAGCCCAGCTGTTCTTCGAGGCACGGCAGAAGGCAGGCGAGAACCAAGCACAGAACGAGGAGAAGAAGAGCGCGAAGGCAGTGAGAAGCAAGAGGAACGAGAAGGAAACGAAAAACAAGCAGAAGGAGAAGAATCGGGAGAAGGAGAAGAGAGGGACGAAGACAGAGACCACGATACAGCTGGTAGCGAGTAAGGAGAAGCGGAAGAGGCAGTAGAGGAGAGAGAAGAAGAAGAAGAAGAAGCAGAAGAAGAAGAAGATAGAGGTACGAAGTGAGAATGTATCCCGCTGGCGACTGCTGAAGGAGAAGACGACGTTGAAGGACGGAGAGGAGAGCCTGCGGCCGACAAGAGGAGAGAACTCGAGAGAATGAGAAGTGAGGCGAGAGCAGAAAGACGACACAGCCTCCCGCAGTTCGCAGATTCAACAAGAAAGAAGGGAGACGACGAACAAGAAGAAGGCCTCTTAGAAGAGACGCCAGGTCTCCTCACGAGAGGCGCGAAAGCGTTGGCGACGTCAGTCTCCATTTTCAGGAAAGATCTCCCGCGGTTAGAACAAGCATCACAGGGCGCAGACAGCGGAAGAGACCCTCAGGCAATTCAGAGAGGCAGAGCCGGGATGGCATCTGGCCAAGAGAGAGACAGGCCGACGAGGAAGAAACTCAAGCGGGCATGGGCGTCTCTCTCTGCAAGAGAGAACACCGAGTCGCACTGCGAATGTCCAGGCGACTTTGAATTGAAAAGAAAGTTTTTCTGTAGAAAGGAGAAACATATAGTGTAGCGGGAAAAGAAGAAGGGAGTGTAGAGAGGACAGAAAAGGAAGACAAGGAACAGGAGACGGCGGGGGGTCTGTTATTTTTCATGCCGGCTCAGCCTGTCCTGGCCTTGTCTTTTCTTTCTCTCGACCAGAGATCCTCCCTGTCGCGTAGAGAAAGCTCGTTTCTCCAGCGATGAAGGATTTTCTCTCCATCTCGTTCGCAAGTTCTCATACTCGGGGATACGTATACGTACACCTCGAGTCCTCTTCCTCTCGTCTCGGCTTTTCTCACGTCTCGCGCAGCCGCGGCTGTTCGACTTCTCAGCTGTCTGCTTCGCCTTCCGGTCTTTTCCCAACGCATGCCTTTTCTTGGCTTGTTGCCTCTTTCCTCTCCTAGTTTTCCAGGTTTTCTTTGGAGCTCTTACAGACTCGACTTTCTCGTCTTTGTTAATCTCTTCCTCGTTTCCTTTTCCGTCGTCTGCAGCCGACGCTTCCTCTTCTCGGCTGCGTTTCCTTCTCTTTCTTTGCACTGCCAGCGTCGAAAAATTCTCCGGCCGCTTTTCGTTTCCAACTGTCTACTCCATTCTCCTTTCAGAGCCGTGTTCCGTCGGGAGGCTTTCCGCCACCATTTTTCTTTCTTGCCTCTGCATTTCCTGTCGGTTTTTCTCGTCTTTCTCTGTCAGCATCGAACATGGCGACAACAACGCGCTTAAAGAGTCGCGCTTTCTCCCACCACTCTCTCATTTCCTCGTCGACTTCTTTCTCGCCTCTCGGCTTTTTCTCTTCTCGTGGCTACCGCTCTCTCTGTGTCTCCGCTGTTTTCTCGCGTCCCCCCGTTGTCTCTGCTAATCCTTCTACCTGCTTCTCTTTTGCCTGTTCTGCTGCCTCTCCGCGCCCGCGGTGGTCTCTCTCACGTTCGTCTTCCTACTTCTCGTCCTCTTCTGAAACTTCCTCTTCTTTCTCTTCCCCCTCTTCTCTCCTTTCGGCAGCAGCGCTCCACCGAGGAGGCACTGCCTCTGTCTCTCTGGAGAACATGAGTTTCCAGGCTCTCCTTCCCCATTCTCTCCTATTGGGTGAAGAGTCGCCGTCTTCTTCTTCCTCTCTCCTTCCTCTCAGATCGAAACCTTCCCCCTCCGGATCACCCTTTGACTTTCGGCCTGCCTCATTGTCGTCGCTCTCTTCCTATCTCTTTCCCTCTCTCTCTGCCTCTCTGTCTCCCCTTCCTCTCTCCCCGTCCTCTCTTCCACTTTCTGTTGTCTCCATCCCGCTCTCTCCCGTCGCCGATCCCCCCTGTCCTGTCTCGGCGTCGGTGTCGCCCGTCTCTCTGCCTCCCGGTGTCTCTGCTCCGGACTCCATGGTCTGCAGGCGAGACCGCGGAGGAAAGACGAAGACGAAGCTCCGACGCGAGGAGAGACGCAGGCGACGCGCGCAGACTGAACAACTTCGGGCAGCCGACAGAAAGCTCGAGAAAGGCTCCACGTCGGCTGTGAGGCCGAGCGTCGACGTAGTTCTCAACTGACCAGGAAACGGGGAGAGGAGACAGGAGAGAAGCAACAGAAGAGGAGACAGGAGAGAAAAAAGAGAAGAGGCGAAGCAGGCAAACGAGGCCGGAAGGAAGAGGGTAGAGGCGGGGAGTTGATGAGGAAGAGGGAGAATGTCCTGATATGTGAGAGACGAGCTCCGTGGTAGGCAACGCGCAAAAATACGGTGTCGATTGTTTCGAGGATAGAACTAACAAAGAAGCGGGTGGAGCGAGAGAGAGAGAAAGAAGAGACGAATGGACAAGAGCGCAAGATGAGAGTTCAGAAAACGAGAGAAATTTCCATGCTCCCCGTGTCTTTGCTTTTTCGTGTTCCTCTGCTGCAGTGGTCTATGTGACGCTCCCCAGTTTCTTCTCTTGAATTTTATCTCCGCGAAAAACGTCCTCACGTTTTCCTCTTTTTTTCCTGAAAATAAATGCTCGGCTTCTTCGCCGTCGGCGAGCTCTTTTATTCTTTTGCGAGGTGAAATGGCGCCTCCCTCACAAAATGTTTTTTTCATTCGACAAAAAAGCTTAAGCCGTTGCCCTGTTCCCTCGTTCGACCAGTGCCCCATTCGCGTGAGCTTACGCATGCACATTCATATTTCAACATGCACATGGATGCTTATGGCCATATACAGTTTTTATATCTATATCTATATATATGTATATACATGTATATATAAGTATATATAAGTATATATATTATATGTGTAGACCATCGGCGCTGTTGTGCCCATGTGTGAAGTTGCCTTGAATGGTAGGAGAGGAGTCTGTTTTTTTTCCGGGGAGGCGGCTCAACTTCGAAAAGCTCGGTGTCTCGTCCTGAGACTGTTCCCTGGTCGACTGTCGGCTCGACAACGGGAGCGAGGAGCGAGTGTAGACATTTCGCAGTACAGACTCTTTAGTCTCTTCTGGTCCGATCCCCGCTTCGCCTTGAGCGGCACGAGGAGGGCTGTGTGCAAAAATGCAGATGACTTTGGGAAAGACAGACAGAGAGAGATAGAGAGGACGAAAGGCGACACAGATTGCGCTTTCGATTTGTGAATAGGAACAATGAGGATGTCTATCAGCCGCATCAAGAGGAGCAGCGGCGTAGTGAGGAAGCTGTCATAGACAAGTTGAGAGGGGAGGCATGTTGTTTTAACGAATGAGCGAAGACGATTGCGACAGACAAAACCTCGCTGAGGTAAAGAGCGGTTGGTACACAGACCGACCAGGTCGGAAGCAGAACATTAGTAGAGAAAAAAGACAAGCACAGAGACCAGGGACAGGGGGAGAGGCACAAGAGAGACTGTTCTGTATGTTCCACGAACTTTGCTTTCTTTCACTCCGGTGCCGGATCTGACTTTCGTTCGCGGCTCCACGATGACAGTTTCAACCACAAGGTCGTTTCGCGACGTTGAGACACGAGAATAGCGTCCACAAAGAGCATGCCGGCGACAATGTGGAGTACATTTTAGAAACTGAGGTCAAAAGGCTTTGTCAAATCACATGGACTGTTCATCTGGTGGGCCTTTCCGAATTCCTGGCGACCTTGCGACTCGTGTCTTTTCCCAATCTCTTTCTCGTTGGCAGGTGTACACCAATCACAGAGCATCGGGATTTCTCAATCACCTCACTGGACTTCTATTCACTATACTAGATGGAAGCGAACTGTCTCCGTTCTCTCTTTCTCTGCCTGCCTCTCTCATGAAGAAGGAGGCGCTTCATCTCTCTCATCACTGGAGTTGTTGTCAGCAACCTAACTGTCGGCCACTAAGCAGAGCATGCAGCTCGGCAGTCGCGAGCCGCTTTGTCAGCCTCAGAACTCCTGCTGGGGGTGTCTCATTCCCTCGTCCTCCCCGTTGCGTTTCTGCCCTCTTTCCGTCTTCTCTCTTCTTTTTCTGTTCACCTCCACCCGAGCGGTGCTCCACACCCTCGCTGTTCTCGATCTTCCCTCCGTTCTCTCTCGTCTCGCTCGCTCTCCTCGAGGCTGGCCCGGCCGGCTGAGGCGCCCCAGAGGGGAGCGCTCGCGAACGAGATCGCCGCGAAGTCGGAGAAAGGAACCAAGTCACGGCAGATGGAATCAGCGCAGAAGCGGAGGCACACGCTAGAGAGGCAGAAGGATGCGAAGCGGTTTCTGGAGAAGGCTGCGAAGACGCAGCGGTGGCGCAAGTGACTGTTCTCTCTGGGGAGACGCGACCGCAAGTCTCGAGAGAGAAACGCGGCGACGACCGTGAAAAAACACAAGGTCGACTTTGCTTTCCTTCGCCACTCAGTATGTCCTTGTCGCGTATTCCATCTTCTCGGCGGCTTCGCGTTTCCCCACACTTCGCATTGGTTTCCTTTCTGGGTTGTGGGATTGTCTCCGCCGGGACGCTCTGACGCAAGGCACTCTCTTCCTTGCGTTTCTTTTCTCTTTTCGGCCTGTCGCTCGTCCTTTCTGGAAGAGACGCCGGCTCCACTGAGACGGCTGAGGCCGCCAGAGGCGATGCCAAGAAGGAGGAAGACTCCCGCGCCGGCCGAGGCCTCACAGCGTCTCCGCCACAGGCGACGCCAGCGGGTGACCTCGCGGCGGCGCGGAGAGCAAGCGTCGCCGCAGAGTCTCTTAGAGCTCGCGCTGGAGAGCAGGAAGAGAACGAGGAGAAGGAAGAAGAAGATGCGGACGTGGAGGAGGAAGGCGAGCAGAAAGAGTTGACCGAAGAAACGGAGGAGCTGGAAGACGCAGAGGCAAGCAGAGAGGCGAAGTCGGGAGGAGGAAGCAGAAGCGGGCGGCTCTTGGCGTGCGGTCTGCGACTCCCCTGATGTCCCTGGGAGTTCTCAGGATGCCGAGGAGATCGCAAAAGAGAGAGGGTGTTTGATTTCATTCTTCGCTCGAGGGCACAGTGCACCTCTCTCGCGCCCGGTGTTCTCGTCGTCCAGGGGATTGTCGCCTCCGGCTTGCAGACAGCAGGTGCTGGCAGAAGCTTCGAGCGAGCAGAAACAGGCCAAGACGCGGGAGCAGAAGGCGTTTGCGCTTGCGCGTCAGGCGGAGACCCCAAAGGTCGCGAGGCCTCAAGAAGACAGGTTTGGACGTGATGCATGCGACTGTGAAAGGCCGAGTGCAGAAGCTGCATCTGCGGGGAGAAAGGCGAAACGGCACACAGAGGCGGCAGGGGAAAAGCCGGAAAGTGAGCGGCTGACGGCGAGGCATGGCCAGAGGAGCGATGGGGAGGACGATAACGAGAACAGAGCGAGAGGAAACAACGACGAAGTGACACCGCGAAAGAGAAGATAAAAGCTGCGAAAGAAGAACCAGGAACAAGGAGAGTGGAACATCACACAGAGACCCAGAAAACGATAACGGGAAGCAGCAGAGGAAGAGGAAAGAATGTTAAGCAAATTTAATCGGAAATGAGGAATCGGTCGCGAACGAGATGCCCGGGATGCCGCGAAACGATCGAGAGAGTGGCGACCATTTTGCTTGAGCTCGAGCGAACTCGGTCAGCTCGAAATCCTAAGCACAACATCTTCAGTGATCGACCTCTTCGTTTGCGAGTCCCCGTTTTCAAAGGTCCTCACTTTTCGTTCAGCCTTTACCTACTCCGTTGGCATCTATCGTTGGGTCCAGGGTGCTGCTCCACCGCAAGTATCTATGCATACATGCATGTATGTTTATATCCATGTAATTTACAAAGGGAGACAGATATGAAGAGACGTCTTTGTGTTGCAGAGAATGTGACTGTTTTCCTCCTTGATGCACTGTGCTGTTATCTGGACTTCTAGTGTCTAACGGTGACAGGTGAAGTATCTCGTAACGGGCATTTACGTCTTGTTTTTTACAAGCGTCTGCTCGCTGTTTTTTTCCGTGACTTGTCGGCAAAGGCTCTTCAAGTGTTTCAGCATTCGCGCTCTCTCTCCACGGAGTTCTGCAGGATCATTCCTTCTCGCTCTCTTCACTAGAGGTCTCTCCTGTCTCTCGCAAGCACCCTTGACGCTCCTCTGTCCACCCCCAGCACCATGACTTGTTTCTGACTCTCGCCTCTCCCTACCTGCTCGAGACGCGTTTGTGTCTCCTGCAACTCTGCCAGCAGGCCGTTTTCTTTTTCGGTTTTCGCGTCCAACCTGCGTTGCCAGGCAGCCTCGGCTGCTTCGTGCTCTTCCCTCGTCTTTCGCGCCATCTCTTCAGCGGCACACAGCGCTGCTTTCACCTGTGCGATTTCTCTGAATTCAAGATCCAGAAGAAAGAAGCCACTACGTCTCTCTGGACTCTCAGACTTCACTCTTTGTTTCCCTCTTCGTTTCGTCTCCTCTAAACACGAAGCTCTGGAGTGTGTCTCAGAGTCATCCGAGCACCTGCCGTCGCCTCCACCTCTGCCTTGTAGGCTCCCAGAACGCTCTGTCTCTTCCTCATTCTCTCTGGCTTCTCGTGTCCCGCGACAACCGCCTCTCCCGTCCTCCAACGCTCCCCCGGTCTCTCCCCAAGTGGACGCACCAACAGATGTCACTTGCGAGGCCGCGTATCGGCCTCCTGCTCGCGCCTCCGCGTTCGTTCCCTAATTCGCCTTCGTTGACGCAGAGACTCCTCTTAGGTTCACCCGCGTACTGAAGCTTTCCGCGCCGTGCTCCCATCCTTCTCGCCACCCGCCTCACCTGCTCGTTGCCTCCACGGCCTTCTGCGACTCGCGAATTCTCTCTGCTTCTCGCTCAGCCGCTGTCACCGCTGCCGTCTCCAGCGCAGCTTCAGCAGCGCCAGCCTTTCTTTCCGCCGTCGACGCTCGGAGCTCGGCATCCCTCGCAGACTCCAAGGCGAGTCGCGCTTTCCTCTCCACCTTCGCGAACTCGGCGTTCCTCTTGGCGAGCTTTGCAGAAGCTGCTGCCAGCAGCGACTTTGTTTCCTCGTGAGCGAGACGGTGGGCGGCACACGATTCTCGCAGAGTCTCCTTCTCCTGCTGGCGCGGCGTCCGCGACCGTCGGGAGACAGGAGACAGGGAGGAAAGGAGACGTAAAGCCGCGAAAGACGCGAGGGCCCCCAAACGCGAGAGCGGCAAGAGACGGGGAGACAACGCGGCAGAGAAGAGAGAGGCAACAGACAGAACGAGGACAGACCGACGCAGACCGATGCCAAGAAAGGAAACAGAAACAGTGTGCCAAGACCCAATCGAGACCAAGCGGTGGTCTCTCCCAAGGACGGTACGGAGTGTCTCCTCGTGCAGAAGAAGTTCCGCCGGTTTCATGCGTTTACTTCTCCGAGACCTTTCTCCCTCTTCTCGGACGTGTAGGACCCCCCTCTCTAGTTAGATGCTGCATCCCTCTCTCCACTGTAGCTCCGTCTTTTTCTCGGTCTATTGCTCGTTGTGTGCAAGTTTCTCTCTAGGCTTCGCTCTGTTCGGTCCTCTGTCTGCGTCTGTCTGCACTCCCTCCTTCTGCTTCTTTTACTGACCTCTGCCTGTCTGAGCCTCTCGAGCAGCTGCAGCTGGTGCGCCTCTAGGCGTTCGACTTCTTCCTCAGCTTGCGTCACGCGTCTCTGATACTCTTCCTGTTTCACCAACAGCCTCCCAAGCTGTTCTCGAAATGTCTCGTCTTCGCGATCTCTCTGCACAAACTCCGGTTCGCTCTCTGGCGGAGAACACCCTCGTCGTGCGTGGTCGCCTGCGTCTCCTTCACGGGCTCCAGTGTCTCCTTCACGGGCTCCAGTGTCTCCTTCGCGGGCCGAGCTGCCTTCGTCTGTAAGGCGGCGCATCCGCAGCGAATCCGCGCCAGAGAAAGGGTGGAAAGCGAAGACAAAGAAAGGCAAAAACGAGACAGAAAACGGCAAGCACGGACGAGGGGAAGACGCGAGCTCAGGCTGCGTGCAAAGGGCAAAAGAAGGAAGAGGAGGAGACAACGAAGCCGACAACTGAGAGACAGCGGGAAGGACAGAGGAGGACATGCTCAAGGCGTCTTGGCCTGGGGGCCTCACCCGGGGCAGGATGAAGGGAAGGCAATCCAGAGCTCAGAACGTACTTATATCTCCTTTACGGAGCCCACAAGACGCCTCAAGACGAGAGAACAAGACAGACATGTGACCCGCGGGAGACTGAGAGTGGGGGGAAATCAACGAGTAGCACGGAGACGTCGGTGAGATAATGGTGGATGTATGCGAGGTGTCAAAGAGAGGAAAAACCACTTACTCTGCCTGGGATGTTTTTTAGCCTGAAGGAAAGGCGAAGAGACACACATGGGTGGATCTGAGAAACAGGGTCTCTTCACCCTCTCGCAGATTCCTCAAGCGGAGACAGCCGTTCCTCCTCTGTCACGGAAATCGAAAGACGAGGAAGACAAGGTTTCTGCAACTGTCTTTGTGGCGGAAACTGAGAAACGGGGGTATTCGCAAAAAGACGTTTCGTCCAGCTGCCTCCCGAGAGGATATTTCTTTTTTCACACAGTTCATAGCGAGAGAAACAATTCTTCGCATCTTTCCACGCATGTGTCTTATTTGCATCTTTACGTAGAATCGCGCAGATTGTTTCGTGTATATATACATATGAATAAAAAAAATGGATTTCAGGGTACATGTTCTCATATATATATGTATATGAATTCATATATCTATATATGCTTACATATCTATATATGAATATATATAGATATGACTTTGTATATCTGTGCAGGTCTCTTGGTGTGAACAGGCAGGTGGAGAGTGTGCCGCTTGTGTTCTTTCTGTTCTTTTTCTTTTAGTTGCCGATTACTTTTCATTCTTCTTCAGGTGAGTTTTGCGCGTGGCGACTGTGAAACTGTTCGGTCAAATGTGGAGATCTCTGCGTCGCTTTGTTTTCTCAGTTGCCAAATCCCTCTCTCCGCTTGCTCCTATCGCGTCTGCCCCGTCCTTGTCATGTTTCTCCCGCGCGGTCCACTCTCGCCTTTCTTTGTCGCAGCGTTTCCTCTCTGGGTGTATCTTCATCCATACGTCCGTACCGAATCCTCAATTTGCCGAGAAAGCAGGTGAACTGTGGCCGCCAGACGCGCCTTCTCCGCTAGCGCCGCTGCAAGCGCCTCCTCGCATCTACGAAGAGCGTACAGGCGCCGTAAAAGGAATTTCGCAAACGAGAGACTGTCTCCGAGTTCGTCGTGATGAGTCAAGACGAAGACATGCACTGGATTGCGTTCACGAAGAAACGAAGGGCAAACAACGAAAGAGCGAGTTCGCGCGAGGTCGGAGTGACGCCCTGGCCTCTGAAGCTGTCTCTGTGTCTGAAGGGTGTGGGTGTTCCATCCTTTCTCTCGGAGACAACGTGTGTGGTTGGCTCGGTGAATCTCGCAGCACAGTCTTCCCCCTCCGCCGCACCGAGTTCAGCTGTTCGTTACTTTTTAAGTGAAGGACAAACTCTAAGGGGATTCACAGATCTCCTTCTCGCGTGTCTTCGAGACTAGCTGTTTCAGATGTCCCCAAAGCTGGAAGCGGCATGAGCACCCGCCCAAGTAGCTTCCCCTAGTCTCCTCGAACGCCTTTGTTCCAAAGGCAGATCCACCACTCTCATCTCGCTGGCGGTTTTTCCTCTGCGTCGATCGACTTGCTGGTCTCCCTGGTGCATGGAAAAGGAAGAATTCCTCTCACTTCCGAAGCTCCTCGTTGCTCCGCCGGAACCTCTGCGCGAGGTCGTCGCATGTCCACTCCAGAGCTGCCGTCCGCGCCTGAGGCGAAATAACGACAAACGAAGAAGACTAAAATGCGCAGAAAGAAAGAAGAAACTGGCAGAGGGAAAGAAGAAGATTAGAGTGTCAAGAAGAAGACGAAGGAACGAAGGAGCGGCGGAGATTCAAGAAGATGCTGGTGAAGGCGAAGAAGGAAGCAAGGTGTCGAGGAGACAGGAAAGGAAGGCCGAAACGCCGCAAACCACGAAGGCGTCGAAGAAGAGGCGGGAGGAGCGGACGAAGCAGCATCAGAAGACCGATGAGGCGACGCGAACGAGAAGGAGAACGAGAAGTAAAAGAGACTCCAAACGGCGAGCGAACAGTTGACGCAGGAGAGGCCGAAAGGACGCGGAGAAAGCGAGTGAGAGGCAGACGCAGGGGCAGAAAGTGATCGTGGAGAAGCGAACACCGTATATGAAATCGCAGACGGAGACGACCGTCGGTCGAAAACGGATCGGGACAAGCGGCAGACGAAGGTAGCTGAGTGGAGGTAAGCTTGGTGTGCAAGACGCGAGGGCGCAAGACAACAGCGAATCTTGGCGCCCCCTAGCGCAGCCAGCAAGCGGCGGCGGGCCGTCAGGCGCTGCGAACAGGAACGGAACCCACTAGGAGACTTCGCACAAACGACCGGCGACGGTGCTGCACATATGACTAGCGTCGCCTCACCTGGCAAAGTCCAGAGGCGCGTTGCGTGTCTCTCGCTTCTCTTGCGCAGCTGCAAAGAAAGGCAGTGCGACGGCGGAGGACCATCGCCGGTCAGAGAGAGAGAGGCAAACTTCATCATCGCGCGGACGAACACTGGGAACACCAACGTTTGCGTCATCCGCGAGGCGTTGATGGCAGTGGAACTTGCCGCGAGCGTGGAGGCTGTCCCTCGTCTCACGCGGCGCGCAGCAAGTCTCGGTCTCGGCTTCACTGGGAAAAAATGCTTTTGTCGAGAGGTTCCCTTGCTCAGCGGAGTCCCTCTCTCGGCTTTTCGGCAACGATGGCAACAACGAGTTTCTGCGCTTTCAGCCTGTCGGTGAAGTGCTCGCGTTTTTGCGAGTCGGTTCCGTTCTCGACTCTGACAGCCATTTTTCTCTGGTCCGCCGTGAGTTCGGTTTCTCCCGAGCGATCCTTTCCCCTTCCGGTTTCTTTTCTCCCTCCTACGAGTCTCTGGGTTCGACTCGGCGCGACCTACTCATGGCCTCCTGAGCACTCGTCGTCCTCTGGGCAGCGTGGACCTTGGACATCTCCAGCTTCGTCGTCCTGCACAGTCGGGGGAAGGAAACATAAAAAAGTCGGAACACCGGGGATAGACGAACTCTTTTCCAGAAGCAGGGCGAGGAGACCAACGTGAGAGAGGTACGGCCAGAAGGGAAGACCGAGGCTCTTGTCGGGCGCCTCGGACTCCTGCTGTATTCTGGAGAGCTTTCCTTGCCTCGCTTCAAGCTCCAGTATGTCACCAGAGCGCAGCAACGGAAAGGGTGTTGCAGGATTCGGAATAGACTTCAGTGAGCGCCATTTGCTTGGAGGACAGAAACGCCCAGAAAGATAGGGGAGTTGAGGTGAAAAAGGCTGCAGGTCGAGCATAATAACGGAAAGCGTGTATGAGGAGTCAAACCGACTGGCCAGAGTCACCGCGGCTAAATTGCTGGCCCAACGCTGCAGACTTCGAAGTCGCGAGAAACAAAGCTCCACCTCAGGAGAGCCGCGAGTCACGAGCTGTACAGACACGGAGAGCACTCGGACGATCCCAACAGGCAGGGGAGGAGGCGCAGACGTCGGCCGGTCAGGATGAGAGAGGACAGAAAGATGCGTTTGTGCAGCAAATCTGGAGATGAAACGCGAAGCACCAGACAGACGAGAAGGCGACACCCGGGGGAGCGAAGACGCGCAAGTCAACCAGTAGGGGAACAGGGGAACACCGGAGGAGGAGAAGGGGAAATCGAAGAGAGATGATGACGAAAGCGCCGACTGGAAACCGGGGAGAACCGCCAGCAGAGAGAAATGGAAGAAAAACAGAAAGGCGGGAGACAGACCAACAAGGAACAGCGCACAAAGACCAGATGAAGCAGGCTTCAGGACGCTTTGGCGGTACGAGGGAGACAGAGGAAAATCTCGATTGTTGGCACGACGAAAGCAGGCCTCAGACAAGGATGTCGAGCAGCCGTGAGGAACAGGTGACTAAGACAGAGACAGAGACACAGTCAGACATCATACGGTTAGGAAATGAAACGCCAGAGAGAGTGTCGAAGGGATCGCCTTGAGACGCACTTGCCAATCTGTCAAGAGGACAAAGAGAGTCCGTTTTTCTCTCTTTCTTTAAATTTTGTACCTCCGTAAGAACATATGCTGCCTCAGGTGAATTCTCCTGGCACAGAGGATCACGAAAGGAGAAAGGCCTCTTCTCTTTCTTCTTCTCTCTCTTGTTCTCCTTTTTGTTCCCTTTCTTTTTCTCGTTCTTGTTCTCTGCTTCTTCGTCTGTCTCCGTTGCCTCTTTCCGTGTCTTTTTGTGTGTCGGCTGTTCTCTGCGTAGAAACGTTGAAACGCACGAGGGACTGATGTACGAGAAACTCAGCGCTCTCCTGCCTGGCTCCAGCTGTTTGCCTGTCTCTTCTTTCGTTTCTTGGCGCCTTCCTCGCTCCTCCCCTGGCTCGCTCTCCGCGACGCTTCCGTCTCCTGTCTCGTCAACATACAGCCCACCGCTGGGCTCTGCTGCTTCCGTTTCCTCTTCTTCTTCATCGTCTTCACCTTCCCCGCTGTCGTCGTCCTTCATGTATGTCGCTGCATTCGTCCTCTCTCTGCTAGCCACCGTCCCGAAATGCGGCAGAGGCCATCCATCCCCTGCCAGTGACTCTGAAGGCGCCGAGGGTGAGTGGAAAGAAGATCTGGGCGACTCAGGTGTCGCGTCGAAGCAGAGGGCAGAGACAGTCTTGGAGCCTTCACTTTCACTCGAGAAGAAAACGCAATTGTCTCCGTCTGTCTCTGCTTCACCTGCTGCGCCACTGTCCCCTTCAGTTCTCCCCTCTCTCTCTCGTCCTTCTCTGATTGTGTCGATCGGGGGTCCTCGCTGCCTCTCTTTTCTTGCCTTCTGTAGGACCTCGCAACATCTTTCCCAGTGGCGGTCGACTGCTTCTCTTTGTCTCGCGAGAACTTGTTTTTCTCTAGCGAATGTTTTGAGGTCCGCTGCATGCGTTGCCTTCCTTCTCTCCAGAGACTCACGATCGCTTTCCAGCCGCTCTTGAGACAAAAGAAAGGCCTTCGTCTGTTGCTTGAGAGACTCGAGCATGTCCCCGAGTTTGTGCTCGCGCACGGAAACTTGCGACTCAAACGCCCTCTTCTCGCGCTCCAGTTTCTGTTTCTCTTCCTCGAGGTCTGCCCGGAGACTCGCAACCTTTTCGTCGACCCAAGCCAGCCGCTCTTCTCTCTCCATCTGCTGCGTCTCCGCCGCTGTTGCTTCACTTTGTTCTTCTCCCTCTCTTTCGTCCTCTTCTCTTTTGTCTTCGCCCCGCCTGCTCTGGGGTTCAGACCTCCCAGGTTCGCTGCGCAATCGACAGAGTTTGTCGCATTCTCGGCGATACACATCCTTCTCTTCCTCAAACGCCTCTTTTTCTTTCCACAGCTGCAGCCGGCAGACGTCCACTTCTTCTCGCGCGACCGCTAAAGAGTGCTCTTTGTTCCTTAACTCTGCTTCCTCCTTCAGCAACTCCTCTCGTTCTCTCTCCAGCTCGGCTTCATGTTGACAGAGATCTTCTTTCTCCCGCCGCAGGACTTCTCGCTCTCTATCTAGTTCTGCTTTCTCTCTCTTCACGGACATCTTTTCCTGCAGGAGCGCTTCTCTCTCCCGCTGCGTCTCTGCCTTCAGTCCCGAGACATGTCTGTACACCCGCTCGCCGAGTCTCTTCTCGGCGTCCAGTGCGTCCACGAGTCTGTACATCTGTCGCTTTCTCAGCCTGAGTTTCCTTTCTGTCTCAGAGAGTTTCCTCACTTTCCTCCGTATCTCCTCTACTTTCTCTCTCAAACCCATCGCCTTCTCCTTGAGCGTTTTCTGCACTCGTTCTTGGTACCTCTCCACGCGCTCCTGCCGCCTCCACTCAGCTCTCAGTCTTGCAGCTTCTTTCCTCAATTTCCCTCTCTCTTCCACTTTCAGTCTCTCTCTCTCTTTCTCGCTCTGGTTCTCGCTTTCCCCTCGCCTTCCTCCTTTCGGTCGTTCTCTCTCCTCAGTCGCTCTCTCGCTGTCCGCCCTCTCTCTCTTTGTGGGGTGCATCTCCCCGTTTTTCGCACCGAACTCAAATCCCTGCAGTTCTTGGCGTTCCTCCTCGAAGCTGCCTCCTTCTGCTAACCTGTCGACGGCCCCGGCAGGCGGCAGGCGACTCGAAGAAGACCAAAGACGGCAACAAACTCCAGCGTTGCTGTTGACGAGCGCAGACGATGCCGTGCCCCCCTTTGGAGGCGCGTCTGCCTGCTCGGCAACTGCCCCCCTTGCACCCTCTTCTGCGTTCTCACAGTTCGCCTGCTTCGCTGTACTTGACGCAGACGAATCGCCGAATAGGCTCTCCACTTCCATGAGGAAAAGCGACGCGGCTCTTGAAGACGCGGAGAGAGACGAGGACGATGGACAAGACTCTCGAGACACAGCAGTAGCAGCAGGTAACGCAGCCGCGGGAAACGGAGCAGGAGACGAAGCATCAGAAGAGTGGAAAGGAAACGATGCACCTTCCAGACATGTAGAAGCAACGGATGGATATCCAAGAACCGCAGAAGCACACCCTGTCACAGCAGAAGACGCAGTAGCAGAAGATGAAAAAGGAGCAGAGTGCGAAGAAGAAGAAACGGAAGTTGGGGCTCCACATGCGCAAGGAGAGGACGAAAAGGAAGTCAAATCCAGAGAAAGAGACCCCGCGTCTGAGGACGAAATCGGCGCCAACGCGACGCGATCTGTCGAGATGGCGCACGGAGAGCAGGGAGGCTCTTGCGAGAGCAACAGAGGGAAAGCGTCGCGTTTCAACGTCGCCTTCGATTTCTTCATCTGTGTCACTTCCTCTCCTCCCTCTTCCCGACGAACAGGAGAGGCTGGCGTTTCCGTTGCCGCGTCTGAACGCCTCTTCGGTAAAAGAGCGGGGGAAGACGGTCCTCCACACAGGGGAGGGACTGACGTCGGAAGCCGCGCTTCCGCACAGGAGTCCAGAGCCGTCAAGGCTGCGCCATTTTTCATGGGCGAGGCAGCCGGAGAGAAAGAGGAGACGAACTCTGCGACTGTCGACTCGCACGAGAGACAAGCCGCAGGCTGGGCGGTCTCCAAGGGAATGCACCCTTTCGTCGAATCCGGACCGAAGCCTGAGGCACCAGAAGGAAGTGAGACAGAGACTGAGAGAGACGCAGGCCGTCGAGCGGAGGCCGAGACGCCTGTGACTGACCCACCTTCAGTTTTCCCCTCTACATGCTGCTTAGACGCGAGAGGATCAGACAGGGAAGAAGAACGAGGCGGAGAGGGGAGACGGACAGAAGACGCGCGAACTGTGGTGAAGAGAAGAGAGAGACAGAAGAAGAGAAATCTGTTCGCTAAGAGCAGGTCGAGAAATGGAAGCATGCACTCCAGAGCCTCGGGGACGCAAGTAGAGGAAGCTGCAAACCAAGCAAACACGACGTGATGCAGAGGATACAGAAACCTCAATCAACGAATTGAACTGTTAAAAACGAAACGCGCAAATGGTGAAGAGAAGAGCGAAACGAGGCAACTGAGACGACCCCTTCACGGTCTGGCCAGTCCACGAAGAAAGAAGGATCGTGCATGGAGGTTCTGCGGTGCATGCGCTAGGACCCGCAGAGACGCTCGTCTCCACTCTCACCGTCTTCTTCCTCTTCGTTGATTCGCGTCTCCTCTCTGCCGCCTGCGCCGACGTCGGTTATCGCGCGAGCCTTGGACTGTGTGTGCGTCTCCTGGGAGTTTCTTCGCTCTCTTCTGAGACTCTTGTGGTTTTTCGTTCGTCCCAAGGAAGCCTTTGCTTCTTCAGGATCATCTCGAGCTCCTCTGGTACTTTCGTTTAGTTCTTCGCCTCCACCGCAACTTCCTCTGTTTGCTTCTTTCGAGCCTGGACGCGGTTGAATCTCGGTTCCCTCCGATATCGGAGCTTTGCCTTCTCCCAGATTCGAGCGTCTCGGGCGTCTCGACTCTCCGTCCTGTCCGTCGTCACCAGTTTTAACATTCACGGAGCAAGCGACAGATTCACCTCTGGGAGTTACAAGCATTCCCTGGCTAGCTCCTCGATTCTCGCTGTCTCCCAGCAGGTTCCTTTTGATCTTGTCGCTCTCCTGACAAGAGCAACGCCGCGGCGACGAGGTGCGAAATCCGCTCGTGGGGTCGATGGCTTGCCGTCGAGTGTCTGCACATGGCGCGTCGTCCGCGCCAGCCGTCCTGCGCTGTTCGTCAGGCGCTTCCTCATCACTGTCGATTTCCAGGTCGGAGAAAAAGTCAAGAAATGAAGAAGAAGGCGAGGACAGGGGGCTGTCGAGAGACGAACGCCAACTCAGGTTCTCTGCCGCAGAAGCCGCTGAGCTGTTCTCTTGACCTTCTCGAATCTCCGCACCGTTCGCCAACGTCTCGCAGATGTCTCTTTTTCCCTCGTCTCTCTTTATATCCCCCTCTCTCCTTTCCTCGTTTCTACCTCGAACGTCTCCCGCAGAAGCCGGTGAGACGGCCGACGCGAGTTCTCGCGACGACATCAACTCGGGACTAGCAAATGAGGCAATCGAGGAAGAAGAAGATGAAGAGGAACAGGAAGAAGAAGATGAAGAGGAACAGGAAGAAGAAGATGAAGAGGAACAGGAAGAAGAAGATGAAGAGGAGCAGGAAGAACTTGTGGGTGCGGCAGGCGAAGTACCTGAGTTTGTCGATCGAGTCGGCGAGAAAGAGAAGCGCGGGTGTCGCCACATCTGTCGCAGCTCTCGGGCAAAGAACTCGGATACTTCCTCGGGAGAAAGAAGTGAAGTGAACTCTGAAGGCTTTAACGACGAAGACGACCGGGGAGAGGGCGAGGAACAGCGTCGATGCCCCTGGGTCTGCATGCATGCTGCCGCGGAGCCGAGCGCCTCTCCAGCGTCCTTTCGCATCTGGGAGGCGACCGTCGAAGCCGGGGCACCGCCGGGGGAGAGCTGGACGCGTTCCAGATGGACTGCTGCAGATTCAGCCGAGTCGGTGAGCGGTGGTGCGACCTCTTGGTGCACAGAGGTAGGAGAGAGAAGGGTGGGAGAGAAGAACGCCAGCGACGAGGGATCCTCGCATGCAGACGCCTTCTCACGCTCTGCAGAATCCCCTGGAAGGTCGAGGCGCAAACCTAACGCAGGTCGAGACTCGGAAACAGAAGGCCCTAGCGACGCAGCCGAAGACGAAGAAGAAGCCACAGACGACGGAGACAGAGAGGAAGAATACCGAAAAGAAGAAGAAGAAGACAGAGAAGAAGATGGAACAAGAGACGAGGAGGGACAGGAGGTGGAATGTGTGGTTGAGGGCCAACAGGCCATCTGAGGACGAGAGAGAACGTGGTTGTCTGGAAAGAAGAATGGCGTCGTTTCGCAGGGGACACTGGCACACACAGGCGCGTTTGTCGTCACAGGCAGAGCATGGCCGCGGAGGTCTCCTGTTGTGGAAGCGAAAGATGAGAGTGGAGAAGCTTGTGGAAGAGAGACTGAGGCCATAGACGCGACGGTTTCGTTCCCAGTCTGCCCATTTTCGAATGCCTCCAAGCTGAGTTTCTCTTCTCGGAAACCGAAGGTCGGAGAGCACGGTTGTGGCGACGCCGCGTCGGGGCCTTGGAACCCAGGGGTGAGGTCGAAGAGGCTTCCGCATGATGCGCCTCCTTGTCGAGCTGAGTGTCTCCTGTCTCCTCGTTCACTCACGGCGTCTTCTTCCTGTCTCTCTCGAGGCTCCTGAGTTCCCTTACAGCCTGCACTTCGGCTTCCGCTCTCGATCAGCGAGGACCAGACGGAGAAGGCAGAGAGACGCGACGAGAAAGAAGACGGAGTCCACGCCCCAGGAACAGCCGAGGAAGGAAGAGAGGAAGAAGACAGGGACGCAGAAGAGTAAAGAGATGGCGAAGACGAAGGTGAAGAGGAAGCGAACGCCGAGCAAGAAGAAGCAGAAGAAGAACGAGGGACAGAGACCGGCCGCTTTGTCTCTGTCGAACGCGGTGTGTGTCGATTTCTCTGCGGGGACAGGCTTCGGGTGGACGAAGAGATCGAGAACCCGGGGAAGGATAGAAGCCACTTCGAGGGAGAATTATTGTGTTTTTCCTCTCCGCCGATGTCGAGCCTCGTGTCTGTTTCCCTCACTTTCATCTCCACCGGGTGTCTCGAGAGACGAGGTTGTTGGTCGCTCCTTCCTCTCTGTGTGGGCTCAACGTGTGTGGGTTCAAAGTGTCTCCTGTACCGAGGGCCTCCTTCGTTAGACGGACTCGACGCCTCAGCCTGTGATGCCCTCGGAGAGGCCGACAATCGTCTTCGTTTCTCCGGCAGGATTGGTCTTTCCTCAGCTGCTGTTTCCCCTTCACCGGAGGCTGTCGCCGGTGTCTGACTTCTACGGCTTACACTCCCTTCATGGCGCTCACTGGAGGTATACGAAAACATGTGTGTCTCCATTTTCCTCGTGTCTTTGCTTCGTTCGCTCTCGCAGCTTCGGTCGACGCCCCTGCTTCTGCTCTGTCTCAAAGGAGGACAGAAGGACAAGCAGCGCTGGTGTTTTTCGTCCGCCTGTCTATCCTTGCATGGTTCACTCGTGATTCTGCTTCGTTGTGTAGGCTGTAGCCGTTCTTCGGTTTCTTCTTTCTCCTTTGTCGCGTTCGAGTGGAACGACGAAGAAGGCGGAGACTCCCTCGACTCTCCTCGGTTCGTCTCTTCACTCGTCTTCAGCAGCTGGCCTCTCCTCCCCCTTCTGCTCTCGGTTCGGTCTCTACTCTCGCGAGTCACCTGTTTTCTTCTTCGTTCCTCACGTGCCCTCAGCAGGAGACAACGCTCTGACCTTCCAGACTCGCTTTCGTCTCCCTCGCAACTTCTCGCTTGACACAGAGGCGACTCGACGCTCGCTTCAAAGTTCCGCAGAACTCCTTGTCCTCCCAGAAGTTTCACTTTTCTGCGCCGCCTCTCGGTTTCATCTGAAGACGAATGGACTCCAAATTCTTCTTGCGAACAAGCTCTCGACATATCGTAACTGCGGTTGACCATTCGGATTCTTGCTTCACTAAATTTCTTCCTCCTTTCTGCTCTCTTCGACTGTGAAAACGGAACTCGACAGTCAGAAGGGGAGAGGGTGGTGCCTCCGAAACGGCTTCTCCTTTCTGCGTCGCTTTTTCCGTCCAGACGATTTGGGCTTATTTCACAACGATGCACGTCGGTGCATGCTCTCCATGATAGGCGATAGTTGTGTCGCTCGTCTGTGTTGCGTACGTCGTTTCCAGGACGTTTTTCATCCCCTCCTATACTACCTTTTTCCATGAGCCCGCGCGAACTTCCACATGGAAGGAGAACTTGTGATGTGTCTGACTGTCTTCTCTTCTTGCTTTCCAGTGATCCCCTTCGTGAGACGCCAGGCCGTTGTGCTGTCGAGGAGCTTGCGGAAAGAGCAGCGGAGCGAAGGAGTCCCGCTTCCCCTCCACCAGTGGTAAATTTCTCTTCCGACGTGATATTACATTTCTTCTTCACTCCCTCGGCTGCATGGCAGGGAATTTTTCCTTCCGAGCTGCCCTCACTTGCCACTGCTTTTTCTTGTAACGAGAAGCTTTCTTCTTCCGCAGATCGGTATTTTTCGTGTGTCGGTAGCCGCCGGTCTGCGGCCGACTCCACGTCTCTGTTGGACAATAGGTAACGAGGCGAAAGGAGACTGTTTTTGCTGCTTCCTAACTCATCTGTCTTGGTCCGAGCGCGTTCCCCTTGAGGCGCCGGGTGGACCTGACCCCCTGTTTCAGTATCTCTGTGAATCTCCCCGAGCAGTCCGTTCGTTCTGTCTCCTCGAAGACATCGAGGAGACAGTCGTCTGGAACGGGAAGTCTCCTCAGCAGTAGCCACAGCGACTTCTGCAGCCGCTGCGGCTGCGGCCTTGGCTTTTTCAGCTGCAGCCTTTGCTGCTGCTGTGCACATTATCGATCTCGCTTGGCTGGGAAGGTCTTCGTCTGATCCATTACGCAGGTGAAATGCGTTCGAGTCTCGAGGCTCCTGCCTCTCGCCTGGCCTCAGCGAACAGCCATTTGCCCTGTCCAGAGAAGGCAAGGTCTGTCCATGCTTACTAAAACGGGACACAGTCGCCCCCTGGCGTGATAGGTAGATGCCTCGCGATTCGGTGAGAGGCGGCAACAAGACAGCCTCTCTGGGGTGATCAGGCCCAGGGGCTCTTGGTTTTTTCGAAACTGTGGCGGACGTGGAGGAGAGTGGAAATCCAGCCTCACCGTGGCTAGCCGTGAAGTTCTGATGTGCACAGAACTCACTAGGCTGCGCCTGTCGAGCCGAAGCACACGGAGACTGAGAGAAGAATCTAGAACTGGAGGCTTGCGTTGGAGAAATGTGAGAGGTCGGGAACGAACTTGTCTGTTCAGGCCCAAGGCATGACGCTGGCGGTTTCCTCGTCTCCTCCGAAATCGCTTTTCTTCGACCGAGATGCAAGTCGATTCGTACGGGGTTCCTGCACCGTTGCCAAAGACCATCGTAGATCGATGGAGAGGACGTTGCTGGAACGCCTTCCGCAAAAGGGGAAGGTGAGCGTGGGAACGTCTGCGGAATTGTGAATTCACCGGTGAAGCCTTCGCGACGCACGAGGGTAACAACTCTCCGGGGAGAGTAGCCGTCACACGGTTGACACAGCGAGCTTTGAACAGATTTTCCCGACGGTAACGCCTGAACTCTGGTGTGGTAACAAATCTCCGACAGCTGTCGAGATGCGTTGGACAGATCCCCGGAAACTTCTGTACTCGATCCAGCCGTTGCATGGTGTGCCAGTGCATGGTTCAATTGCGTGTTTGGCAGGGGCGCAGTTTCTAGAGGCTTCCCGCATGCGAGGCCGCGCGTTTCATTTCCTTCAACGAAAGAGGAATTTCTGGCCGCCGAAACGGGTACGGACCTAGCCGGGTGGACTACCTGCACTAAATGCGAAAGGCTTTGAGGACCTGTGCTGCTTCGTGGATACGAAGACGCTTCACCGGTGGCGGTGAAGAGGTCGCCAATTGACGCTGGAGTTGGCAGAAGGACTTCTGAAACGGAGGAGCCTGCTGAACAGCTTTGTATATTTCGAGGAAACGGCGAGTCCGGGATGTGCCGAGGTACGCATGGCGCACCAGTCCCGCTCGCCGCGTTTCTTCCTGCTGGCGGGTTTGCCAGCCCATAAGGGGGAAGGGAAAGGAATCGCGAGAAACGTCGGTGCTCTTTGCTGAGCCTAGGAGTTTGGGTTCCCGTTACCAGAGAAGCACCGCGGATTCCCGAGTGTGGACTGCATGCAACTGATGGAAGAGGAGCTCTAGGAAGCGGAATCCCCCGTCTGGAGCCAGATTTGGTGACCTCCCCTGATGGCTGATAACAACACGGAGCGTGCCTTTGAGCCATCGGGACGGGATACAGACTGCGGAATTCGACAGGTGGTTGCAACTGACGCACCCTCAGCTTCACCCTGCATGCATGCTTCACTGGCGTCTAGAGTGAAATGGTTTGGAACCCGGAAAAGGGGCTTTTCTCAGAAACTGGGAGTCGAATCCCGAGGTACCCCGTGCAGGGTCTTCGCAGCTCCATGCGCACGGCAGCAAGACAGAACTCCACTCGGCAGGATTGGAGAAGACTAGCATTTGGGCACTGTTTTTTCGTGTTTAACCGAGGAGTGCTTCTACCCTCAGTGACTCGAGCTCGGACAGGAACTGGAGCGGCTGCTGTAGAGATGTAAATCGCTCTTTTCGAAATACCATGGAGTTAACTCGCAGCAACAATTCTTGCCAAAAGAGAAGAAGCACTCTCACGCAGACTTTGACTGCCAGTTCGAGTACTGCTGGTAAAAACATTTCATGTACGAGATCGCCGCTTTCGTCCTGCTTGCTGGACTGTATACTCGTGGCAACTGCTCCGATCCGGGTGACGCTACGCTGCCCAGATACCGTCAGAACGTGAAGAGGCGGAGATCCGTCTTTTGCATTTCGCCTTGTGTTCTTTCGAGTGAAACAGATACTTCTTCTGTGCCTTCCGAAAGCCAGATTACATTTGCGTCAGATGCGCAAGAACTACAGACGAGATGCATGGCAACTCGTGAATGATTATTCGATGAAGTTGACCAGGGGGTACACGAAAGACAAAGAAACACAAGCAATCCCCCCATGATACCGGAGATCGCCTCTTCTCGTGACGCCAAACAACACCCTAACTGCTAACGTTTGGTTCTATCAGCCATGTCACAACAAACACGCCTAATCGGCTGGGATTCCCGGAAGATACAGACACGAGAAAAGCATTCTGGTGTCGGCCAGGATATCAAGTATTATCTTGCAATAATCGGCCCGACGACGGAACCAGCGTCGCTGGCTTTGACTATTTGCGGGTGCAGCTAACACTGTAGGCTAACATGGATGCCACATTACCCCTCAAATACCGATTCCATGTCAACAGGTGATGAGTGGAACTGGTTTATGGGGCAGCGCGGCGTACTCTATAAACTACTAGGACGATTCCTGCTTTTCAGGGAAACCTTCCCCGTAGTTTCCGTTGAAATGACTGCTTTATCCTTCCCTTCAGGAAGAAAATATCCAATCAAGAAAAGTGACATAAAATGACACTCTGGTGGCTGATCAGGCCCCACCAGCTGGCGGGAAAAGACGACCTCTCTGGCCCCGCTGTGGTTGAGCCTCTCGACGCTTCACGAGCCGGGGCTGGGATCTCTCTCCACGCGAATCCCTATCGCACTCTAACACGTTGTTTAAAATTCGGAACCGCGACTTAAGGGGCGCGCAAAAGTCAACGTTGTGCCTCGATGTGTATTCGTGCCTATCTATGGAGCGGGCGGCTGACACCGGCGTGGGCCGCCTTCGCATTTCACTATTTTCACACGTGGAGCATTTCTACTTACGTAAAGCTGTAATAGCTATGCAGTGAGATGTCTGAGGATCAGCCAAGGACTTCTTCAGTTGGTAAATGACAAGCGTATTCACGACGAATTATTTATCCGTCAAGCAAAACCGGCAAATGCGGAGTGCTTCGATGTGAACAGGATGAACGTGCACCACCCCGTTTCCGCGCAGCGTGGCAAGACGTATAACACGCAAGATCTCACGCATTCCAACATTGCATGGACTTCGCACACGCAACGACCCTTCCACTCACCACCCCTCCAGGGTTTGTCGTTTTCACAGCTCCCTCATCGGGTTCACACTCTTCTCGAATCCAGAGACGAGCTCACGTGCGAACTGGAAGAGGAGGCACCGCGGTGGCACTTCTCGTGAAACCAAAAAACCTACGGTGTCACGGTTCTCGACTGTTCCAACATAAATCCACAGTCAACAACGAGGCACAAGACACGAATACAGTTCGTCGCAAAATCCTTGTGGACGTTGTCGCGAATAAAGCATTTTTCCATTCATCATCGGCAGGCGGGTGTCACGCGCCCTCACTTTTTATTAGCCACCCTCTACGCGTGGCACTGGCACAAGTGCACAGCGAAGAGCGAATAAACCTGATTCACGCATGTCTAGTCATTCCCTTTGAATGATCACAAGGATCAGCGAGAGTGGACGTTTGTCAATCGAGTCTTCTTCCACAGCCGGCCCACGAGGAACGTCGCTTCGTCTCTTTCCAAAAGTAGTGCAATGCGTCTTACAGCACTTGTTGCATTGCGATTCCAGAAGCAACCACAAGCAAGAAAGTGAAGAGAGACTGAGTCTCACATCCAGACACCACCACCACCGTCGATGTAACGGTACGCGTAACTTCCTCTTCTTTGGGATTAACATCAAGGATTAGGTGGCTGTTTGCCGCATGGCCTGTGAAAGTGCTGTGCGCCGCTTGCCACGAGTAGCTGATGGTGACGGGGTCTTTTACCTCAGGAATTTTGAGGATACCATAGTTTGACTTACTGTCGCCTCCGCTCCAGAACTGAAAATCTGGAGGCGCGATAGGAAACATGGTTTGGTAGGTCGCTTTTGTTGCATCTGTGCAGTTTGGCTCCTCCCCCGGACACACGTACTTTGACACATCTTGCGGATTTGATGCGATTGCTCCGGGACACTGAATCGTGACGCTGTCACCAGAATGCACTAAGATCCTCTTTCTTCCGAAACTGGTCCTGCAAGTCGAAAAAACAGCGAAGTGCTCTTCCGCGTGGGCAGTCCACGACGGCACCCAACAGAGCAGCACGGCACCAAATGCACACAAGAGACGTGACGTCCTCATTGTTCTAGATCCGAAACTGCGAACCTCCTAGGTAGAATCAGTTCGTCACCATGCGGTACCTAACCGCCACACGAAACAATTTCGGAGTATTAAAACAACAGCAGTGCAATGGCGCCCCTGCACGAGCGAACAGAATATTCAGTGGCTTCAAAGAAGTTCCCGGTGCTCTGTTACTACGAGTATGGCGCAAGCTCAACGCTGGGCGTTTTAATAATGACTTTGTCTAATTAATGTAGCAAAAACTGGTCATGCCAGCAGTTGTACCAGGTGTCGCAGGTTTGCGTCGCAAAAGCGTAATTGCGCGAAGCGCCGGCCTCGCGCGCCAATCTTCGAAGCACACGATCCCTGATTCAGTGGCTACAGGAGGGGCCGACGGTGTGGCAAAAATGGCTGGCAGACCGTCCATCCATTGCAGTTGCTCTCCCCTGTTGGACTAAAACCGCATAAATAATTCTCGAGTAACCGATTTGTTTGTTTCTAAGGTCCCCATCGTCGTCCATGGAATCTGTTTTAGTGGAGAATGCCGGAATGTCTGAGATGCTTAGTTGTTCAAGTCAGCATTCCAGCTGGAGCGGTGCTGGCGTCAGCATTCGAAATCCCCCCGTGACGGCGCATCGGACCGAAAAGCAGATTTTTGCCTAGTCCGGTCAACAAAACACTGTGGGAAACCAGAATGATGGAAGATCTGCATGGGATAAATGGAGCAGCCGGACGGGTCCTGACACTGGTATGAGCCCTTGCTGCTTTCTAGTCGACACCTGTCATCGACATCGGATTAGAAGCGACGTGTAGTTCATTAGAGAATAGTTCGTGGGTCATATCTACAAAATCTTTGTGTCTTTTACAGGGTGGATTCACTGTCATATTTCAGAAAAGATAGCGAGGCTTTCCATGGTTTTGCCAGCCGTCTTCCCTTCGCCTCACTCGTTGACGTCTATGGCGGTCAGTTTTGTGTCACGGTCTGAAGTTGTAAGGTTTAACCTCGGTCAGACAGGTATTTTCCTTGGAATAATCAACCGACGCCTGATTCAATCTTCAGGTATGCTCCGTAGCTCTCACCATACGTATTTCGAAAGGGATAGACATCACGACGTCACCTGGGAAACAGAATTTGTGTTAGACTCGCGATACAGCGAAAACCTCATTGCCGATGTGAGGCCCTTTGCGATGCTTGCCCTTTGTTACAGCTACAAATTGATCACCTGCCCCTCGTTTTATAGTGAGGCAGTAATCGCCTTGTAGCAAATCAGCGTGCAGATCATAAGCATATCCCGTATGGGGAAAGAATTCACATGACACCATGGGATGAAGTGAAAATTGTGTCTTTTTGAGGGGGCGTCACAGACTGCACTTTCCCGCCTCAGAAAGTGCGAATGTATGGATGTGCCTTTCTTTTCGCTAGCCTGTTCGGCTTTTGAAGGATTGAGGCAGATAGGATGGCAACAGGCAGGGCATCCTTTCAACTGTACGAGTTCGCGCTAGGTTTAGAACGTCGCACCACATAGATAACGTTCACGGCGCGCATTGAGTACTTGTGGGGTGTTTCTCGAGAACCGATCCGGTTGCCGCTAAGAGCCTCAACTCACAAGATTGATGAATGGAACAACAGAGGCGATCCGGATAGAAAGGTAATAATGCGGCGTCCACACAAGTGACGAGCTTCCTTACCCTAACAATGGAGGTTACTGCAGCTTTCCCTCAACAGTTGGCAGGTCCCGTATTGTACGGTAACCGAATAGGCAGTATCATCTTTCCTCGTTCCCACTTGACCCATCTTCTCCACTCGTTTCGCTGCTGGGATGTGTTTGCTTCACCCAAAGTGGAACGGCATGGCACATGCGTCCTTGAGTCCTTTCGCACAAAGCAATCAAGAAACTTACGCTTCCTCATCAGATGGACAATGCATCAATACGTCCACCACATCCTCCAAGAAGCTCAGGCTGTCGGAAAAGCCATTCGACGAAGGCGATGCTTCGAAAATGTCTTGCGCGTCGTGAATCTCGCTTTCGTAGATCTGACTCAAGATATGTGTCTGAAGCATATCAAGCAAATCTCGCTGTTCGCGTCGGGCAGACTGCCGCAAGTTAGTCTGTTTGACGTTCCGGCTCTCCATTGTTGGTAGACGCAACTGGCAGAAGCTACTCGAAACGTTAGCGGTTACCCCTCGGGTAGCTGCCTGCAAGGCTGATATGGAAAGAGAGGAAGACACGTGCGATGTCATGCTCCGCAGAGACGACTTTGTTATGGTAGATAGGGAATCGTCACTGAGGGAGCAGTCCACCCCGTCACAGACAGACACCGGAACGGTTTCACCACGCTGTTGTTTGAGGACGGACTGAGAGTACTTGTGAACTCGCGCCACGCCGTAGGTCTCGCAGATGTAGTCCCGAAGGTCTCCAGTTTCACGCACCAATTCATGCAGTTCCTTAAAAAACTGCCATGCTGTCAGCAGAGGGACTTTTAAATCCCTCGTCCCGTCTTTGAAACTCCTCCGCCGGTCCCTGGACCCGTCACTATCAGGTTCTGCGGACACTGCACGACATTTGCGTCCACCTCTTGTGTAACTCGAGGAATCTGCTAGCAATTTGCCAGGTTCCCGCTTGTCAACGCTACACCGCGCCTGCCACGGGTCCGGTTCCTCCGCATTATCCACATTCCTCTCGGCTTCTCTACGCTTGATGCTGCCGGTGATTTCCCTCGCACTGGGGCTGTCTGGTACAAAATGAGGGTATGTTCGCAGGGATGCTTGAACTCCAGCAGACGTTTTCGCGAATGCCAGAGCCTTTTCTTCAACTGATGGTGGAGATGCTTGCGCGGTGTTTGGCGGGTGTTTCGGCATTTGCACCTCGCGTGAGGAACCGGCTTGGGTTCGGCGGGATGTGGGTACCGCTTCTGCAGTCACCGGACTCCTTGTGCCCTCGTGGATTACAATCAGCGTGTCACTGGAATAAGTGTTCCTTTTAGAAGATCCAATTGTTCGTGGGAGTGACCCAGTTTCTCTCCCGCATGAGCGTACTGCATGAATCAACGCCCCCTGTGTCTGTGCTGTACAAACTGGTAGACTCTGTCGAACTGAGACACCTTCATAACCAGCTGCATGATGACAGCAGTTCCTTTTCTCAGCAGGACGAGGGCGGTCAGTGTGCCGGGATATGAGACACACAGCAGTCTCGCCGTCTTCTCTGAGACAACTTTTGGAAGTTTCTGGCAGGTTCACGGAACCTCTTTTGAAACTCTGGCACATGCCAGAGCTGTGCGGTTCCACCGTTGTCAGGCTACAGGCAGTTTTTCCGGAGCACACGCTCGCCAGAGGGTAGTGAACCGCGGAATCCTGCGGTGGTAGGACGTCGCAAACTGACAACTCGGTCAAAGGCACGCGGTGTTGAAGTGGGCAAGAAAGTTTGTCTGCTGCTTTCGCTTCGAATTCATGAAGTTCCCCGGCTTTTTGATCCCCTGCATCCAGGACAGTTCGTGCTAGTTTCTGCATCCCCTGCATATGATTTAGCCAGGCTGAAACTCGGGCCTGAGCCACTGACATGCCTTCGAAAAATCCCATGCTATCCGCTAGGTGCGGGAACAAAGAATTGCTGACCGTTGCTCAGAAAATCACTCAGGTGGGACTGAAGAAGAGAGAACTCCCAGACTAACATGCTTTTGATTCCCACCTCCTTGTTTTCCTTCCTCTGTTCTAGCATTTTGCAGATATGCTTGGCGCCTCCGTCTCCCACGGGTGGACTGGCGGTTGTGGTCGACAATAAGAAGGTAGTAGAACAAAGTAGATGATATAAAGATCAGATCCGTCTCCACAAAATCGATGTTGCCAAATTCAGTATGTTCGCTATTAGGAGAGATCTCCACACATTCGGCATAGGATTGGAAACATCTCCGATCAATGCCGTATTGCATCAGCGACCGACGGCCACCCCAGCAGACTGCAAGCGCCCAGCAGACAACGTGTCTTGGCAGTGCTTTGTTGGCATATATTACTACCGTCTCTTTATCAAGGATACACTTGATGCACGGACTTTGCTTCCTCCACATTTAACATCCTGATATATGCCCTTGCTCAACGAACGAGAAGCCTCTGCACCATTAGCTTCTATATCATCATTAAAAACACGGCACGGTTCTATCGGCACAGGGAACTTGGGACATCAGTGTTTCATTGGATGACGTAAAAAGCTCAAGGCGATTGCATGGTGCGAACGAAGCAACAGCGAGTTACGCGGACAGCGGGAAACAGTAGGGCTGATCACAATTCCATCGGAGGGGGCTGACCCCGGTACACTTTCATTCGGTAAATTTCTTTTTCTCGGAAAAAGCTAGTCTCGTTCGAAAGGCAATTGATAAATGATGTAAGATTCCAATCCCCCGAGAGAAACGGCCAATGGCACCGGTAACAAGCTATTATGACACCGATATATATTTTCTCAAGGGAAAGTTACCCGCTGCAAGAGGCTGTTTTGATCAACGCGATTTAGATCTACAGACGTCAGGTAACTCGGAGGCAACCAAACACTGCATCCTCGAGCAGGAAGTTGGTCGGTGAAAAACAAAGGCAAACACAATTTTGCGCAGTCTGCATAGACAACTGGGGTGCGAGGTAAAATTGCCTTTTGCTTCTTCAGTCCTAGTGCTCTACACCTTTGCTTCTCGTTTGATCCTTTCGTCGTCCCTTTTCCGAATGGACCATTCTCGACTTGTTCGCTGTATCTGGCATACCAGAAACGACATCAGTTACTTTGTTCACGCTAAGAGAACTCTGGACTGGCTGACGAGCTCAGGAGGCTGAACTTCAGCACCTGCGTACCGGTCTCTTGCACTGCCTTTCGTCTGTCTCCCGCCAGATTGCAGAGGGACTGAGAATAGAGAATGCCCTTTGTCTCGAAGCAGTCAAGGAAGGAAGAAAGCGTTGAAAGAAACGGCGCACCACAGAAGATCCCCTGCCCACTCTCCTATACATGCAGCGTCCCGGATCTCCTACGCGGTCCCACGGTGTGTTTCAGCGTGGATGCGCGACGAACCGCGTTTAGTCGTTGGGTCTCAACATGGCAAAGACGCCATTCTGTGTCATCGTTCTGCTTTCCTTTTCTTCACCGTCTCGCGCAGTCTTCCTCGAAGCTATGGGATGTCTGGGAGTGAAGGGAAGGTCCATTCTTTTTTTGCTGGCTGCTGTTTCGCCCTTTTCCTCACTGTTTTTCCCCGGACGAACACATGCATGTGATGCATGCAAGTCCACAGCTTTTCCCAACTCGATTCGACTTGTTGAGTCAGAGAAAACGATACTCTTTCTAGACTGAGAAAGCTGATCTTCTACTCTGACCCACATATCTGTATCGCCTTGCATTCAGCCTTCGTTCCCCAGTTTCTTGAAGAACGGCTCGTCCCTCCTCTCTCACCTTTTTCCGATTTTCTCGCTGGTATTGCTGGTCAGCCAGCGAGCGACGTGTGGGACTAAAAGCTCCACAATGCAGAAAACAAGTAAAAACCAGACGATTTACCTTTCAGCTTCCTCACCTTCCGATCTATGCTTCTGCTCACCCCACTCCGCGACCCTGTCTGCGACCTTAAACTCTGTGCTCCTTAGTGCACTGGTCCCTCAAGCTGTCAAAGAGGCTTTGCGTGGTCTCCCAATTTCCATGCAAAACCTAGCCCCCCAACACAAGATTTCTTCTTCCTCAGATCTTATTGGCAATCCGTCTCGTCACTGTCTCCTCTCACCCCTGTCTCCTTCTCGGACCTCTCGTTCTCCCGCCTCCGCAGTCGCTGTCCAGATGCAAGAGCCGTCTTCCAGCGTGTCTCCTCGCCCTCCGTCCATGTCCTGCTTGTGCTTCTCCTTGGCTTGTCGGCGCCTCGAAGAAAGTTTCGAAAATGCGCATGCAACCGGAGGAGAGAGAAGACCCAACTGCCCACGACCAGGGCTGGGACTTGGCTCGGCAGCTCGCGGCTGTCTCCGCCAGCGTGGATAGTTTGTGCAGAAGGGCAGAGAGAAGAGTGACCGAGAGCGAGCTGAAGAAGGAGACACTCGCGCCGTCTGTGCCACCGCTGCTTGTCGAGCGCCTTCGCTCTCTTCTCCACAGTGATGGTTTGCTTCCTCCACTTTCCGAGTCTGCCGGGGACGCCGGTGGCTCTCAGTCTCGAGCCCAGGCCTCCCAGAAAGAGCGAAGTCTCGAGAAGTTCGTCGCTGGTTACTGTTCACTTTCGCCTCTCTGTTCTGAGGTGCTCACGCTTCTCCAGCTTCTTCTCTTCAAAGAGACAGGGGCGTCCTTTCGGAGTGAGGACAGAAAGCAGAAAGGCGCCCCGGGGCAGGCGGACGGCGACTCCCGACTGGAGAAGAAGCTCCAGAGGGACTTGGAGGAGCTGAGTGAGCTTTTGCTCTCCTTCCTCTGCTCTATATTTGAACAGGACTCCCTGGACACTGCAGATTTCCGTACCTGGCACACTCGCCGCAAGGTCTCTGCGGCTGTGACAGCGCAGGCTTTTCTCTCTTCTCTCGGCCTCTTTCTCTCTTCTTCTCCTTCGACCTCCTCCTCTCTCCTTCCACCCTCGCCGCTTCTGCGGCTGCGTTGTCTTCAACTGCTGCGGGCTGCCGTCGCAGTGCCCCACTCGCCTGCGGCCTTCAGCGTCGCCGCGGCCCTGGGCGCCCACGCCTCTTCGGGCGCGGAGACAGAGAGCGGAGACAGGCTGCTCTTTGCGGGACTGGTTGTTGCTCTCGAGGGCCCCCAGTCGAAGCTTCGTCAGACTAAGAAGCAGCCGGGGAACTCGCGAGGAGGTGGGCTGTGGCCTCCTCCGCTGGCCTGCAACGCTGCGCCAGAGGAGACTCTTCCTGTCTCTCCCCACAAGGTCAGTACGCATCAGGAGAGCGCTGGAGAGACTGCGAGAGACTCGGCTTCGGTAGGGACCTCCAAGCGTTTGCCAGCCGAAACACCGGAGAGTGCCGCCGCCTGGCCTGTCGCCTGGGGTCGGTCTTTCACGGCATGCTCCTGTCTTTCTCGAGGATGCGGCCGGCGAAATGTCTCCTCGATCTCCCGCCTCCTGACTCCGGAGGCGGGGCGCTGTCGCCACCACACAGACTCGGCCTTGGGTCCTGAGGCGTCACGGGCCTTGTCTCCGACCGAGGTCGCGGCGGCTGTGAGGAGACTCACTCGTGAAACAGTTGGGAGCGGAGAAGAGACACCCGGGAGGATGTGTGAAGCGGTGCCGATTCGGTACGCGCTGCGCCAAGAAGCGCTTTGCCTCCTGCTCAACCTGCTGCTTCACAGAGACAAAAGTGTGGGGTTGGCCCTCCTGCAGCGGCCTCCGCCTCGGGTGCAAGCAGTTCCTTCTCCCCTCTCGGGCTCGCCTTCCAGCGCTTCCTCGCCAGCTGCGCAGCGACCGGCATCCGCGGTGGATCTGCTCATCAAGGCCTTTCTGCCTCTTCGGTTCGACCGGCGACAGGATGCACTGGTCTGGCTTCTGGGCTTTCGACGGGCGCTCCTTGACTTGGAGACACGCGCGCGTCTTTCCGCGGCGTTTCGAGCCTCAGCCGGAGGCCGACGAGGCGGCAGAGAGAGGAGTCACTTCTCGGAGGTTTTCAACAAAGGGGAGAAGGGCGGCCCTGGAGAAGAAGACAGCTTTCGAGCGGCTGTCGAGGAGACCGGCTCCCGCGGAGAAAGGCCTTCCGGCCCGGGGGGCGCCAACCCTGTGGGGTGGGTTTGGAGACGCCTGGCGACAGGCCCGGTCCTCCACGCTCTCGCACACTTGCTGCATGCCTTCACGAGCCGAGAGAGCCTCGAGCAACTTCTAGGACCTCTCGGTCGGCAAATGGAGGAGACAGCGAGACACGCAGAAGTAGACGAAGACGACGCCTGCACGGGAAGCCAAGGGGGCGAGGTCCCCCAGAGGACAGAGGGAAGCTCAGAAGGTATCCACAGTTTGGGTGCTCTTGAATGTGGAAGTGATGTGCACGCAAGTGGGCAGGGGACGGGAATGCCTCTCGGAGCGGACATCGGTTTTGATGTTGGTCTTTTGCCTTCGTTGTGTCTCTCGTCCGATGCCTCCTGTTCCTCGCCTTCTTGGCTGCTCCAGAGTCTTCTTCGAGATTTTATTTTCTCTGCGTTTCCGACCTCTGCTCCCAGTTCCGCTCCCTCAGCGTCGTCGCCTCGGCCTGCACACTCGCCACCTTCTTCTGCACAGGCCTCCCTGGTCTTGTCCTTCTTGCATGCGTTGCGGCCTGTGTTTCTTCCGCCGCAGCAAGAGTTGCTTTTGTCTCTGCTCGCCGCTTATCCGCTCGAGTTGCAGACGCGTTTCCTGGAGACGTTTTCAGCGCTGCATCTCGCGGCGCGTTCGTCTGTTCAGTTTGCTCTTTCTCACTTCCTTCTCTTTCGTCTCCTGATGCTTCCTCTCAAGCGCCTCCGGGCTTCACCCGCTATCCTGGATTCGCTCCTACCTCCGCTCCCGCCGTCGTCTCCGATCTTCTCTCCGCCCCCCGACGGAGCCTCTTGCCTCGCCACTGCGGCAGAGACGCGTCGGGCAGCCGAGACACTCGAGGCTGCTGCGAAGGTCCAGCTGCAGGAGATGGCGGTAGCGGAGAAGAGGCGCCAGGTGATTCAGCCGCTTCTCTCGCTAATGTCGCCTCCCGGTCTTCAGCTCCGACAACACCTGACGGCGAGTCTCCTTCACAGTTCCCTCTCTGTGAACTTCTTCGGGTTCGTCCTTCTACGCGTTGCCTGTCGTCTCTTCCAAACCGTCGGAGAGGCCCTCGTTCAGGCGACACAGGTCCACGAAGCGGAGTGGGGTGGCGACGGTCGCGGCGCGCTCTCCCGCCTCCTCAAAGCGGCGATGCGAGAGCGGCTGCCTGACGAGAAAACCGTGTTGAACTGTCTGAAGAAGCTGGAACAGCGTTTCCGCGTCTTTCAGGAAGAGGCGACCTCGACGAAGAAGCGGAAAAAGAAGGTGCGGGTCGTCTGGGATGTCGACGCTTGGGACGCAAACGCCCGTTGGCCCACGGACGAGGCCTTGGTAAAGGAGCAGGTGGACAAAGACTTGAAGGGCCGCAGGAGCCGCAAGCACGAAGGCGGCGATACGCAGGGTTCTGCCTCGACACGCCACACGACAGAAAAAGGGAAGCAGAAGGCGAAAGGAGAGGAAGAAGACGAAGATTTAGATCTTCATTTGGGCGGACTCGACGACGCCAGTGACGAAGACAGAGACACCATAGAAGAATCAGACACGGAGGAGACACAGGGCGATGAAACGTCTTCGCCAGGTGGTAGGGACGACGCAGGAGGGTCGCGCAAGGCCGATGTCGTGACTTCTCTTTCGCTTACGCCTGCGTTCGTCCTGAACCTCTCTCTAAGTCTTCTCCATTCTCTCTCCCCTCGCAGGGGCCTGCCTTGGTCTGGAGAAGGTCGTTCCGACGCCGTCGGGCTTCTGGGCTGGCCCTCCGCTTCTTCGCCTTCTTGCCTAGCGCCGCGTGCAGCAGGGGGGACTGAGGAAACTGATGCCCGAGTGCAAACAAATGGTGGAACTACGCCCCTGGCTCTTCTACTCAGGTGAGAAGTTCACGAAAAGGGGATCAAGCTCAGTGCTGGAGCGGCTAAAAAACTCGCTTAAACCGCTTCCAGCGAAGACCGGTGGTGCTCTTCATGCTTCTAGCGTGCGAGCCTTCTCTCTGTGACGGCTCAAATCGCCACAAAAACATACAAAACCATCAGCATGTTTATCAGTTCTCTCTCTAAATAATAGATACAACTACGGTGTGTGTATATATGTACACACACACACTTGACTACAAATCTGTGTATGTTTATACATATGTCTGATTAGAAAGAGATACATGTTTGTTGTGATATATATATGTCTATATCTATCTATATGTATATAGATATTTATGTCTACATATTTTTATTTCTATATAGATATAGATGTATGTGTGTGTATGTTTTCATCGTAAAGGTAGACATGCATAGCGAGGACTGCGAACTGCTTTGTTAGGACAGTTTCTGTGGATGTTTCCTCGTGTGTTTCATTTGTTGGCTGTTTCTTTTTCTCTTGTCTCACTTTCGCCTCTCTGTTGCTTGTGCTGTCAGCTGTCTGGACGTCGCGCATTTGTACCAGACGCTTCTGCTTCCCCCCGGCGGATTTTCCTTAGACTGGTCTCGGCTGCTTGTAGCCCCGTCTCGATCGCTCGCTTCTCCATTCGAGCGAGACCAGGGCGGCAGCGGCTCCGCTTCCCTGACCGGCGTCCCGTCCCCGTCGGTTTGGGCTCTAGAGCCCAAGGCGGGGGCCGCGGTCGTCGCCCTGGGTCTCCAGGCACTTGGCGGCGGCGACGGCCTCGAAGGGCTTCGCTTCGGCTTTCTGGCCGGGTCGACGATGTCGAAACAGACGATGATCTTTTTAACGCAGCTGCTGTTTCAGTGGCGCCTCTCGGTTCTGAAAGAAGAGTCGGAGCAGCTTGCTCTTGAACACTCTCCTGGGAGCAAACCGAGGAGTCTTCGAGAGAGCAGCTTGTCGGAGGAGCTCTTGGGCCTTTTCTTTAGGTAGGCGAGACATGCGACGACACCGACGCGGCGTTCAAACATAAGACACACGAGCGATTGAGAGACTCTGTCAGTGGGAGTCAGCTGCGAATTACGTTCGTTCTTCCACTACTTATGCTTGCGTTTCTGTGCTACATAGACGTACTAGCGGCATTCGTGTTTTGTGGAAGAAGTACTCATCAACAGGTGCTTTTTACAGTCCTTTTAGCATGGGCGTAGATCAACTACATGCCCGTGCGTGACGTTGTTTGGGGACGGACTTTAAATCAACTTGATCGACGGTGTTGGATTGATGCGTCGTGATGAATTGGTTCTCTGCGCTCCTGAATGAACATCGATAGCTCTATAATGGTTGAACATGTGGAGGTGAGATCCCGTAAGCAAAGACACGGTGTGGAAGGCAAAGGCGAGGAAGAGAGAATGAACATTCTCAGAACGTTGGAGTCGAGGATCGAACGTAAGAGGGGCAAGCACACCAAGGCTTCATCCCTGACGCACTTGTGATGGACAGAGTAAAAGCCCTCCATAAGAAATGCGTCTTTGTTCCCATGCGTTCTCTCTCTTTGTCGCATTATCCTACTTTTCCCCTGGTTCAATCTCTCTCATTCTCGTGTCTCCCTTTCTCTTCCTTGTTCTCTCTCTCTCGCCGCTTCCTGTTCTCTCTCTGTCTCTCTCGCGTCCGTGGTGTGCTTTGTCTTTCTCGTATCGGAAAGCCGGTTGGGTCGAGACGCTCTGAGCAGCTGAACGCCATCAGGCGCGCGTCGCATCCAGAGGCTCTCTTCTCGAACTCCTAAGCCACCGACGTCAGTGCCGGAGTCCTCGTTTTCAGCCGCCTTGTGTTGAGATTCTACAGGCTTCTCAACATTTCGTCCGCTGGTCTCGCAGTTTGTGTTCTCTTGACAGATGTGCATGCGTCGTTCTCTTTTTCTCTTTTCGTTCGCAGATGTCTCTCTCTGTCTCCACTCTTTGAGACTGACATCATCAACGAGCTGGCAGTCTGGGTGGCTGCGCTGGCTCCGCTGGCTCCGCGCCAACCCAAGGCTGCTTCGTCCGACTGCAACTTCTGTTTCCGCTGCGCGGCTTCTTACTTCCTGGCGATCGTGAAGTTCGCTATCGAGAAGCCTCTTCTTCTTCTGTCGCAGAAGACTCCGGCGTTCTCTCCCGTCGGTCCACACCGCGTCGAGGAGACAGCAGGCGCCACTCCCGGAGTGTCGCTGTTCGTTCGCGCCCTTCTTGCCCACCTCTCGCTCGCCCCAGAATGCAACCGAGGCAAGCCACTGTACGTGGATGTCTCTGGGCCTTCGCTGTCTCTGTTCCTGTCTCCGGACGCGCTGTCGCTGTCGCATGCAGACTCCTGCCCGGCAGCCGCTCCGTCAACTGCAAAGAAAGACACTGCCTTCTGCGTGGACAGCATCGGCGCCTGGGTCTCCCGCGGCCTTCTCGCGCTCCTCGCCCTGAGGCCCTGTCTCCTGGAGCCCGTGAGACGTCTCCTCGACCGCCAGAAGCCGTGGCGAGTCGTCGGTGCGGCTTTGGGCGCCGGAAAAGACGGCGCCGACAAAGGCGATGAACCGCCAGGCGAGGAGAAGCATAAGCAGAAGCAATCGAAGAAGAGGACGCGTGAGGAGAGCGTGGAAAGAGAAGAGAAAGGGGAGTCGAAGGAAGCTGCAGATCGACTTGGAGACGCAGAAACCGAGCGAGAACGAGGAGGAGGAAGTGCAGAGAAAGAAAACGCCATTGTAGCACTACGGAACACAGCATCTCGACATCCACTGTATCCGCGAATGAACGATTGGAGACGCCGCCTCAGCAGAGTCCTTCGGGAGGCGTCGTGGCTCGCGAGACAGGAACAAGAACCTGTTGAGCAGTATGGAGTTCTTGATCTTCAAGGGTCGCAGGGCTGTGCGTTGGCTGAATCGGGCGACGGAGAGAGGGACATCGTCCTTGAAGAAGCTTCTCGCTTCCTTCCTTCAGAGCGGCTTCTCTTGGCCCTAGGAGACCTCGACGCCTCGCTGGGATTCGGCACCTCCGAGGCCGAGAGCGGCATTCAGATAGACGGAGCAGGTGGTGCAGAGACTGCGTTATCTTCCGCGTCGACTGGGCCGACGCTCGAGTTCGTCCTGCGGCAGATTCACCCGTCGCGGGCTCTGGTGGGCGTCTCACCCGGCGACTCAGAGAGGAGGAAGAATGGCCTTTTCCGTCGCGATCTCGAGTCTCTTCCTGCGTCCGCGCATGCACGTTCTTGCCCCCGCTCGCCACTCCAACCGCCTGTCGCCCGTCCTCTGGCCCTCGCGCCGGACGCGGCAGCCGCGGCGCGGTCGAACGTAGGGTGTCTCCTAGGTCTCTGGGCGTCGTGTCTTCGCCACCAGACAATTCGATTGTCTCTCGCGCCTGCAGAGACAGAGAGAGAAACCCCCACAGGGGAGTGCGTGGCTTCCACCCTGGAAAAGCTGTTGGAGACCTTCCACCTCATCCAGCGTCTAAGCGAGAGAGCGGCGCCAACCTCTTTCCCCGTGTGTCTCTCCAAAGGGATGCAGCCTTGCCCGGTTGCGAGTCGCGCGCTTCAGGAGCGAGGCGCTCTGTCGAGAGTCTGTGCACCTTGTGGGACATCTGATGGAGACTGCGGAAACCTTGGTTTACCGGATGCAGACGCTTCTTGGATTTCTGCAGAACCGGGTCTCAACTTCTCTTCTCCACTCGCGCGAGCGTCGCCTGCAGAGATTTGCGACTGCTCTGTCTTTGCTTGTTTGCTGAATTCTGCCGGCAGTCAGGGCATCAACGGGCGTTCCTTGGAGCGGCTCGCCGAACGCAAACTGAGGGAGTCCGCGCTGGGAGCCGAGACGCGCCGCGCGGTTTCCGCGGAAGAAGACGCGTCGGGGGAAAAAGACAGAGAGCACTTACGAGCAGCGAGGAAGAAGAAGAGAGAGACAGGGGACAAGGCGAAAGGAGAGGAAGGCGAGACGACGGTCCTGAGGATCGCCCTGCTCAGCTGTACGTACATCACCACCGTGTTGATCGAGGCGGCTGCAGGTGCCTGTCGAAGAGAGAACAGTGGGTGGGGACAGCAGTGGTTCCTCCCTCCGCAGAAGAGAGACAGCTCAGGATTTCTCGCTGTTGCCAGGCGACTGATCCCTCTTCTCCTGACGCAGGTGGCCATCCCTCTGAGCCGTCTCGCGGCCCTGGAGCAGCGGAGGCAGTTGCTCGGCTCGCGACTCGCGCGGGAGTCATCGGGGCCAGGACGGAGACAGACGGGGGAGGAGTGCGACCCGGATTCACGGGTGTCTCCGTCGGCGCTCCAAGTGCATGCGCGCGAGACGCTCGAGCGCATCTGCGCCGCCGCAGCGGTGTGGGGTGTTGAACAAGAGACAGTTCTCGCTCCAGCTGTCTGCTTCTTACATGGCGCCTCGGCACAGGACTTCACCGCGGGAGCAAGGAAGGAGGCATCGAAGAAACGTGGAGGGCGAGGGGTCTGTTCTAGGCAGGAGGAAGACGAAACAGAACAAGAGAGCAGACTCGAGTCCAAAGGAGAAAGGCGAAGGGGAAGCGGCGCCATCTATGCCTCAGGTCCCGGAGCCCGTTTTCCGGCTTCGCTTGAGGGACGTTGGCCCTTGGATTTAGTTGAAATGTACATGGAGACGTTTGGTTACGGTAAGACGTCTGTCGGATCTCTTCAGCCGTTTCGGGAGATGTATACAGAGGAGAAGTCGCTCTCCTCGTCACTCTTCTCACCGTCTTCCTTATCTCGTCCTCTGGACACAGCGGAGATTCGTCTGCTCCTCGTTCTCCTCCAGCGCGGGTCAGAGCCTGGAGGTGCGTCGAAATCTGAAGAGAAGAATTGTGGCCTCCCTCGCGCCGTCACTGACTCCTGTACAGACACCCGAGAGGAGTTGCAACACCGCGCCAGAATCGCAAAGCTGCTTGTAAGGCTCCTGGACGCTCTGAGGAAATCGCGTTTCCGTGGAACTGGCGGGTCACTGCCAGCTGTCGAGACACCTGAGCTGGACGAAGGGCAGAAGGAAGAGGCCAAAGACGAAATCAAAAACTCTGGAGAGAAACTCCGGAGGGCGACTTTGCGTACTTTCGACACCCTACAAGTTGTCTATGAGAGACAGCTGGTACAACAGTGCCTCATGCCAGTATGTTGGCTTCTCCCCGCCTCTTCGTTATCTTCCTCTCTTAGCGCAGCTAGCGACTGCGGTGTTTGTACACCTGAGACAGAGGACCCCCGCCTGTGGCGCGTGATTCATCCCGGCCTGAGTCGCTTGTTCCACCATCGCTTCGCAGAAAGTCCGTTTTTTCGAGTGGCTGTCGGCCTCGAGCTCGGCTCAAGATCCTTCGCGGCGCTCTCCGACGTCACAGCCTCCCCGGTGTTGTCTCCGTCTTTCCTCTTGTCGCATGCAGAGGCGGCGGTCGTCAGGAATCAGGAGGGTGGAGGACGCCGCGGCTGTCTCCTGCCTGCCTGGCGCTTCGCGCTGGAGCTCTTGCAGCTAACGGAAAACACCCGGTGTTTGCCTCCTTTGTTCCCTGCTCGGCGGCGCCTCATTAAGCGCCTCCTGGCATGCACAGGTCTCACAGGCAAAGGAGAGGCAGGCTTCAAGAAGGCGAAGAAAGAGGAAGAGGATCAGCAAACAGGACCCGGTGACGATGCGAAGAGAGAGAAGAAGATCAAGCAGGCGGCGACGAACTGGGGGGAGTCGATGCTTCGCATTGTCCTTCGCGCGTGCGACCGCTCGCCCTCTCAGGGGGTTGAAGCTTTCGATAAGAGTTCCTCATTGGACGTCGGTTCTCCGGAGAGTGACGCCGAGCCGCGCTTCTCGCCAGCCACTGAACGGAAGTTGCTGAACGCGGCTCTGGACTTTTACGAGGGCAGAGAGGGAGATTATGGAGTCGAGCGTCCAGACAGATTCTTCGCGGACACCCTGGAGGCGACTGAGATCAGCCCCTGGGCCTTCTCTTCGCCTTCGCGCGGTCGCCGGCAGAGCGAAGAAAGCGAGGAAGCAGACGGCGAGGAGACCGCGGAGGACAGCGAGGGACAGAAGACTCGAGAGGCGCGAAGCGATGTCTCGGAAGACACGAACGAGACGTTTGCTCTCTTGCAGCGCGCCGTCTCCGCCATTCAAAAGGGTCTCACTTCCTTCGCGAACCGAAGCTCGATCTCTCTTCACGAACAGTTCTTTCTCGACGTCGAAACGCCGCAAGGCTGCGGCCGCTTCGCGGCTCTGGAGGACGGAGGACGCAAACAAGGCGAAGACGAAGAAGAAGCACGAAGGACGCGCGTTGCGCTCCAGAGAAGCGCCGCTCTCTGGATGGCTGTGGGGCTCTACGAAGCATCCCGCCGCTGCTCTCAAGAGGCTGGCACTTGCAGAGATGAGGGTGGAACTTCCGGCGACTCGACAGGGGAAACCTCGTCGGAGAAGAGGACTGCGAAGAAAGACGCGAGCAGTTCCCGGGCATGCTTCGGGTCTTTCCTTGTCGACGCGTTCGCGGGCATCTGTTGCCGGCTGGCTGTTGAAGTGTTTTCCGTTGAGCATGCAGAGGAGACTGTCGCTCGCAGTCTGCTGTCTCCGACTCGTTCTCGCTGGCGTTCCACTCCCGTCTCCCCGCTCGCCGATGGGAGCCTCTCGGCCGCACTCTCGGCTGCGGCTGCCCACCTGCTCGAGCGCCTCGAGAATCTGCAGGAGTTGCTCGTTCACGAGTGGCCAGCGGGAACAGAGAGCGGAAACCAGGCAACGGCCTCTCGCCATCGACTTGGCGAAAAAACAGAACTGCCTGTGGTGGACTTCCTCGCTCAGCTGCAGCTCGCAGTTTCCCTCTGGCAACTCCTGCGTCGCCTCCCGGTCTCAGAGTGCGCCGCGAAATCCTCCCGCGATGCTCCCTCGTCTTCTCTCTCTTCTTGTCTCCCTTCTTCTGTCTCTGCGTCTCCATTTTCTGCTGCGCTCCGACGGAAGGCCGACCGCTGCATGTTGCGCCTCGCTCGCAGTTTCTGTCGGCGGCCCGGTGGCACGAGGAAGCTGGACGAGGTGGCGACTCTGCTGGCTTCTGCGTCGGGGTCCGACGTCTCGCGTCAAGCGGGAGAGGAGGAATGTTTGCACCCGAAGAAGCTTCTGGCTTCTTCTCGCTCTCGCGCTGCGCTCTACGCGAGGGCCTGGTGCCTCACCTACCTCCCAGTGTGGCGCGCTGGCTTGGTGGCGGCGGCGGCGTTGCCTGCCAAGGCGAGTGAGGCCCGAACAGACGAGAAGGAGGAGACGGCAGAAGGCGACGAACAGACGCTCAGGCGGAAGCGCGTCTGGACTCTCGCAGAGGAAATGCTCCACTCCGACGCTCTCTGGCAACTCGCTGCTGGCCTCCGATTCCTCTGCTTGGCTGCATGCAAGAACGGGGTGCGACAGGAGCTGAAAGGAGTGGAAGAGCGAAGCCGTGGAACTGTCGGACGCAAAGGCGAGGAGAGGGACGCGTTGAAGGAGGACAAGCAGGAAGGACCAGGTGCAAAAGGTGAAGGAGGCGGAGGAGACGAGTTCGACAGTGGACAGGGATGGCAAGGGCGAGACGCCAGCCTCGAGGCCTCAGGGGATGCGCTACAGACTGCCTTGCTCCCCTTGATTCACTGTCTTGGTCAAGAACTGCTTCCGACGTACTATGCGGCTTCCTCTGAGAAGCAGCGAAAGGCAGAGAGAGAACACACGGACGGCACAAGTGGAGAGGAGAACTTGGGGGAGTGGGCGGAATTCAACGACGCCGATGGGGACTACGGATACGACGACGTTGCCGACGAATACGAGAACAACTCCAGAAGAGGATACGGAAAGAGCGGGAAGTCGATTTTCTTCGACGACGAAGAGGAGGAAGCGCGAGAAGCGGGTCACCGGAAACGGGAAGCGGCTGGGCTAGCCGACGAGACTTCCACCGAACGGCATTTGTCTCTGTTAATCGATATCTTGCCAAAGGAGCTGTATGCGTTGTTTGCGTCTTTATACGGCGCTTCCGCGTCGTTCGCAGACCTCTGTCTTCGCGACATTTTCACCGCAGATCGGGCGGAGGTGCGTGAGGTGTACATACACTCGAGCTTCGCGTTTACTGCGCAACGCGCCGGCGAGGGACTCGCTTCGGACGCCGGGAGTCTGGCGGGTCTCCTCCCCGTCACAGCCTCACTTGCTTGGATGGCGCGTTTGCCTGAGCCCCGAGAAAGGCACAGACATGGCGAACTGAACAGACGAGAGGGCGACGACGAAGGCGAAGACGCTTTGCTTCTCCTTCTCAGTTTTCTGCGTCACGCGGAGGAGTGCTTGGGATTTGACGGGGAAGACGAGCGAGTCCCGAAGCGCCGAAAGGCATGGAAACGGAAGGAAACGAAGGACTCTCTGTTGCACGCATGGACGCTCGATTCCTTCCAGGCCTTTCTCACGGAATGCGAGGAAGCGGCACCTTCTTCCTCTCTCACTTCTGTCCTCGTCGCAGCGCTCGGGACTCAGCAGTCGACCTCCCTCGACTGGCTCGGCCTCAATCCGAACCGCATGCAGGAGACGCTCGACGCGTTCCCCTTCAGTGCCTCCCTCCAAAGGCCTCTGGACTCTGGTCTCGAGTTCGCTGTTCGAGGCAACGATGTGTGGGGTCGTCCTGGAGATTCCGGCGGCCAGGCCGACAGGTTGGGCGGCGCTCAAATCGCGGCTCGCCAGACAACTCGCGCGACGTCTTTGGGTGTATGTACACTGCCTGCGACGCCCCTGGATGTCCCTGGGTCCTCTGGCGGGTGTACATACACCACAGACCCGGCCGCGCGCGATACACGTTGGGGTCAAGATGCTCTGTTTCGGTTTTTGTCTCGGACGCAGACAGAATCCGAGGCGATCCACCCGCTGACTTGTCGGCCTTGTTTCGCGCTGGCGACCTGGCTCGGAGACACAGCGTTTTCGTCCTTCGCTCCCCCCCCATGCGACGAGGACGAGAGAGCGAAAAGCAAAGCGAGGCTGGAGACAGTTGGCGTCTCGACCACAGGGTACGACATAGCCTACCTCGTTCCATTTCTCACAGGACGCCTCGTTGCGGCCTGCACAGTGCTCTTGTATCAGATGCGAGATCCCCGCGAAGTCGAGGCTCGCGGGACCGCCAACGGAGACGGCCTTGTCGACGTCGAGCCTGCAGAGGTAGCCGCTCTCCAACAGGGGCGAGACTCCACGCTGCCATGCCTCGCGGTTCTCGCCAGACGCGCATGCGCCACGGCGCACCGGTGGCTGCAGTCTCAGCGAGAGAAGACGGAGCTTCAGCAGGCAGGGGCCTCGGAGCGGAGACGCCGCCGAAGGCGACGGAGACTCGCTGACGCAGAGGAAGACGATGGAGAACTGGGGTACGCAGAAGAGGAGGAGGAGGGTGCGGGCGCAAGTGTGTCAGCGTCACCCGAGGAAGAGACAGACAGCTGGTTGCTCGCCGCCTTCGATCTCGAGGAGCTGGATCACGCAACCGACCGGGTGTGGACATTTTTAAACGCAGCTCGCCAGCTGCAGACTCGCCAGCGCATGCGCCGCGACCAGATCACTAGACTGAAGGCGGCGGACGAAGAGAATCTCGACGGAGGCGAAGTCGATCCTGAGGAAGTCGACGGAGACGACGGACGATGGCTGGCGGTCGAAGAACTGGAGCACGAAGATCAGGCAGAAGCCGCATTGGCGCAGTGGGCTGAAGAGCGACAACAAATTGATCAGCAAGGCGCATGGCTTAGGAAATTCGCCTCTGGAGGAGGCCTGCAAATCCTCTTCATGGCCCTCTCAGCAACGGTACGACTGCGACCTCTCTGGCTTCCCAAGGGTCTCATAGGTCTTCTCTCATCGAAGCGAAGCGTCGACTCTTTAGGGCTCGCGTTACCACGTGTATCTTCAGTCTCATGGTGGCATTTCAACCGTTTCTTCTCCCGTTCGTCATTCCTCTGTTTCTCTCCGTCTTGGTTCGCTTTTTCTCTCGGGGCGTGTGCCGTGTCTTCGCCTCTCCTATGCTCAGCGCCTGCACTGAGGTTTTGTCTCTTCTTCATCCCTTTCCGCGCTCTGCCCCTGTCCGCCATCCGCTCCGCGTCGTCTCAACTTTGTCGACTCTCGGTTCTTCGTGTCTGTTGGGCTGCAGGACGAGGATCTGCGGAGCGCCGCGTTTCACGGACTCGCCGTTTTCTCGCACTTGCTGCGTCTTTCTGCGGACTTGACTCTTCTGCATACCTTTGCGGAGAAACATTTTCTGCTCTCGAAGATTGCGACGCTCTCGACCTCCCTCGCGGCGGCAGCGGGCGAGGGCGCTGGGTCTGCGCCAGGCGGCGAGGGGTCGACGAACCTGCAGAAATCTTCTCTCTTGTCGGCAAAAAAGAGGAAGTTTGTGCGGCAGTTGGAGCAGCACAAAAGCGTCTTCGCCTTCAGAGAACTCAGACAAGTTCAACTGCTCCTCGCGGCGGTGTGCAGCAGCGTCGAGCCCCCAACAAGCGCCGAACGGGCGGAGACAGGAGACACCCGAGTAGAAGAAGAGACTAGTGTAGGCATGGCCAAAGCAAAAAGAAGACGAAGACGCGCGGAGCTCGACGACGAGGAGGATGAGGCCCAGGAAGAAGTGGAAGGATGGACAGAGACGGAATCGCGAAGCTCGAAGCAGGAAAGAGCGACAGGGAACGACGCGGCATTGTGCCCCGCGGTATGTCTAATTTCTCAAAATGAATGATAGATATGAAACTGAATCAAACGCCTCCTTCAAATCCAGTTGCGAGAACAAGAGGCAGATACGTAAAGATCGAATCATTTTTCTATCTATATATCTGTATCTCTATCGAGATATGGATACAGATATAGATCCAGATATAGATAGATATCTGCACTTGTGGTTGTATATGTACATACATCTCTACAACTGGAGCGGGAGGGAGCAACGACATGTGTTTGTGGTCTCATTCTCCGTTTCTTGTCTCGCTGTGGTTTGCGTCTCGGATCTGTGAGGCGTCACTGTTTCTTCCGTTTTTTGAGTCCGTCGCTGTTTGATTCGCCTGCAGTTTCGACTTCTTGCGCTCCATTGTGCTCAGGCCCTGCATCCGATTCTGACCGCCTTCGCGGCGTCTGCGGTACCGTTTCTGCTGCAGCCGGAGCATCCTCTGTTTTCGCTTTTGAACGACTTTTTGCTCCAGCGCTCGAGTCTTTCTTCTCTCCTCTTTTCTCGCGGAGACTCACCCTTCCTCTACCTGCCTGCGAGGGCCGCTTCCTCCTCTTCCTCAGCGCATCACGCCCCAGGCTTGGGCCGTGTGTTTTCTTCTTTTCTTTTCTCACCCGTCTCTGTCTCTTCTCTCCAGCAGAAACAGTTCGTCCTCACGTGTCTCCTGCGGGCGCTGGCGGCGTCGGCCTGTCCCGCCTGGCCTCCCGGTCTCCCCGCAGGCTGCACTCGGCGAGCGGACTCGGAGACAGTGTCTCTGCTTCTTCCTCCACCATCGGTCTTCCTCTATGCGTCGTCGCCTGCTCTCTCGTTCGCCTCCGTCTCCTCGCCATTCCTCCCGGGTGTCTTCGCAGCTCTCCGGCTGGCTGTACAGCTGCCTCAAGGCTTCCTGAGTCAGCTCGTTTGCCCCGGCCCCACAGGCCCGACCGCGTTGCCGATTGCATGCTGGAACGCATGCGCGCTCCTGCAGCGGCACACCCTGATTCCTTGGCTTCTCCACCACATGCGTCTGCTTCTCTTTCCTCCGGTGTCTCCGTTCTCTCTTTCCACCTCCTCGTCCGTGACTTCCTCTCTTTCTTCTTCAGTCTCTTCTCTCGCCTCCTCGTCTCCCTGGACGGCCTTCCTCGACGCCTGCCTCGCGCAGACCCAGCCTCTGCCTCGACTGGCGGCTGGTCTCTTGTCTCTGTCCCTCGCCGAGTGCTTGGAGGCAAACACGGAGTCGCCAGACAGTGTACTCCGGACGTTCGCGCGCCAGCGACGGGAGGCGCTCCCCGTGGCTCGCGACACCCTTGCGTTCCTCGCTTCTTTGCTGGATGCTTCTCTCCTCGCTCCTCCGCTCCCTTCGCGATTCGCTGCAGCGCGCCAGGCGGCGGCTTCCTCCACCCGAGCGGTCTGGGGTTCTCAGGAAACGGCGGAGGAGACGGACGCAGAGAAACGTCGAATCTCGTTTGGTGAACGAGACGTTTTTCTGGAGCCCTTTGATACTGCGTGGAGAAGAGAAGTCCTCTCGCGGCTCCTCCGGCTGTTTGCCCGGACAGAAGGGGTAGACACCACTGGAGACAGCTTCTTGGGAGAAAAGACATCGAAGAGTCTCGAGCCGACGAAGGAGGTGACGAAGGCAAGTCTAGCGGGCGGACAACGGGAGAAGGCCTCGGACGGGGGCGTCGCGCCGCCGCGTCTTTTCGCAACTGTCTCTGCTCCCGAGCACCATGGGGATGTCCTTCTTCTTCCGCAGGTTGCCGCATGGCCCGTGTGCATGGGTCTTTCGTTTCCCCTGCCTTCATCCTCTTCCTGCGGTGCCTCTGCGCTGGCTTCTTCTCCTCTCGGTGTCCAAGTGACGCTGCTGCGATCGCGGCTCCTGGGTCTTCGTCCGCCGTCGCCGCTGTCTCCTTCTGTCCCCTCACTCGCCCTGGGCTCGAGCCCCAGGCTTCCCGCAGGCGGAAACGAGGCACAAGTGTCTCCTGTGCGTGTGCAGGCGAGCGCAGAAGGCATCACGCTGCTAGCTTCGATCTTCGACTTCCTGCGTTGTCTCGTCCGTCTCTGGGTTGCCTGGACAGTTTCTGGACCCTGTCTTGCTTCGCTGCGAGCTGCAGCCTCTTCTGCCTCCTCGAGCGTCGGGTGCGAGACGCCAGGAGGGCGCAGAGCCGCAGACGCCAAGTTTTGTGCTGAGAGCCGCGACGCCTTCGAGGCAGACGAGGCGCGCACAGCGGCCCGAAGTCTCTTTGGTCTCTGCTGGAAACTCTGCTGGTGCGCCTGTTCTCTGTTTCAGCCTGCGCCGTCGTTCTCTTCGTCTCCTCTCTCCGGTGTGCGGGATGACCTCCCGGAGACACACGCCGCAGGTGGAGCCTCGAGCGTCTCGAAGAAGCAGAAGAAACGCTCGAGGGAAGAGACTGTGGGGCTTGAAGCGACAGAGACAGATCGTGGCGGGCGCGAAACTCAAGGACTTCTCAGGCCGCTGCTCTCGCCACTGCAAAGGGCGAGACTCGAACACCTGCGACAAGCGGCGAGTGCATGCGTTGAGGATCTCCTGACCCTCTGTGAGGCTGCCGCGTTGTCTGCAGCAAGCCGTCCGAGGAAGGAAGAAGAAACCGGAATCCATCTGAAAGACAGAGAAGGCACGGAACCGTGGACGCTGCCAGTCCTCGCGAAACAGATCAAAGGGGGCAATGCAGGTGCCAGGGAAGACGACTCTACGTTGACGAAGAGGGTCATCGAGATGCTAGCGGAGGATGAAACGAGCATGCAGAGCGAGGGAGACACCTGCCGCGGAGGCGAGATGAAGAAGGAGTCTCCTTGTTTCTCCGTTAGGAGACAGACGCTCGCGAAAAGAGAAGAACTCCTTATGCAGTGGCTGCACATCTGGTGTCTCTTGAAGACCCAAGGAGAGACTGCCAGTTCAGGGCTCGTGTGTGGGGTGTCGCATGCAGATGTCTCTTGTCGTTCTCCTTCTCGCCTGGTGAGATACATTAAATGCATGTCCTCTGAGACCTGGCTGGCCTAGGTGCAGAAACGGTTAATGTGCTGTAGACCCACTCGTGAAGGATCTGCGTTTCGTTTGTTAAGCCATGAATCGATTCCGAGAGACCAGATAGTTTTTTGCATTTTCTGCTCAAAACAGAATTGCAGGTCTGCGACTGCTGGCGATCTCACGTTTGAATACCTAAAAGAAGGCGTGCCATGCAGAGAGACCTCACGATATACATGTAACTGTGGCGAGAAATGAGGGATTTCCAAAACGCTTTCAAAGTGAGGCTACCACAGCCAGACAAGAAAGCAACATGCGCGAGAGCCGTCACGCGTTCACAGCAATCGAAGATTCAACTACGAAGCTGCTTGCTTTACAAGCGATCTCTCTGGGAGGTTCCACGCAGTTACAAACATTTGATCAAATATACTCGAAGCACTTTAATGCTTGTCTCCATCTCCAGTGCGAACCTTCCTTCCTTCATCTGCGCCTCCACAACTATACACACACAAATGTATACTTTTATGTATTCCCACTACTTAAGCACACGTAACCATATATATATATATATATATATATATATATATTGTGTTAATATATGGTGCCATGTGGCGACCCAGTTTGAGGGAAAGGCGTCTCTGAATTTAAGTCACAAGAGAATCTGTTGTCACTGAAGCTTGAGGATTCTCGTTCTGATTCTTATTTCCTTGGTCCTCTCGAACATGGCGGTAATCGAGGTCGCCGGTTCTTTCTATTTTGAGACGAAGTCCGGCTGTCACTTGCCCGGAACGAAGACGGACGGCAGCAGCAAGACAAGACACACCGGAGCTCCCCCTACGCAAGTTCTTAGGCCCCGTAGAGGCCAGATGTTTCGCTATAAGATGCGACGAATACAGATTGGTATTTTGCTTGTTGCAAATGAGATTTTCCCTCTTGACTATCATCGAAAAAAAACGCCTATGACGTCAAAGCTTTGAAGTAAAACTTTCCTTCAGACCGGTTAGACGACATCAGCTGTGGGACTTCTATCGAGGCGCGTCTTCGTCGCTAGGTGGCGCTACTTCCGCAGAGCCGTTTGCCTCTTCGGTGCATGCAGCCAAGAAAAAAAGGGAGACACCAGTCTGAGCTTCTCTGGGAGCCCACTGAGTGAAAGGAGATTCTGGAGACACCGAAGGCCCCAGGAAGGCTCTGTTCCAGGCGCAAAGTGCGTGGCGTTTTCCACGATCAAGAAGCAACGAAAAGCTCTTCACCGTTCCTTCAGAGACTGCCGATCTTCCTGGAGTCACGAACGAGACGGAGCATGCATGCAGGTACAAGCTGAATAAAACCAGGAAAGAGAAACGAGAAAGCAGGGATGCCTCAGTCCAGCTTGACCGCACGACCTGGAAGCGCAGCAACACTCAACTCCACATCACTCGCCTTTTCCTCCTCAGTTCAGCGTTTGGTTCAACAGAATCAGAATCTACATACATTTACATGCGCGTGAGTAGCCAGGCAGATACAGATTCAGACAGATGCGAAGACGCCAATACGCGAAAATATATAAACATATAAATATGTACACAGGGGAGAGGAGGAGGGACGCCGACTTGTCAGCATCCGAAGCAGAGAGAGCAAAAAAGAAACGGGAGCACGTTGTTTTCTCATCCGATGCGATTTGGTGCAACCCCTTAAAAAACGAACACAAGCCTGACCGATGGCAAGCGCTTGAAAAAGGCGAAGAAGTGGAAGTGAGGCCCCCCTGGAAAGACAGCGAAGCGGCCAATCCTTGACAAGGCGAGGAAACGACGCGAGGAACTGCCCAGGACGGAACAGAAACAGACAAAGAGACGAGAAGCGAAGAAGACACGAGAAGCGAGAAAAAGGAGAAAGAGAAGGTGATGAAGAAAAAGAAAGACATGAAGAAACTGAAGAAACTGAAGAAGAAGGAAGAGAGGGGAAACACAAGCACCTATGCATTTATCTGCTGGCTGACTGTCTCTGCGGTCCCGAGGCACTGATGTATCCACGGAAGGAGAGACTAACGAGACGTTGGCCGAGAGACAGGGGTACTGGCAATTCGAGAGCCTGTATCAGTTGATCTTCTGTGAAAATCCACTTCTCCACCAATCCCTTGAGCTTCTCCCTCCTCACTTCACTCTGCGTTCCGCTGCCTTCTCTTTCTAGATGCTCCTTCACTCCAGAGCCTCCCTCTGCGCTTCCACAGCCCCCAGCGTCTGGCAAAGAGACGTCGGAAAAACGCAAATTCGGTTGCGAAGAAGAAGAAAAGATGAGACGCTCAGGGGTCAGCTGACAGTCGAAATGCTTCCTCACGTGCTCCTGAATTTCTTTGAAGGACGTCGCTGAGCAGCGACTCTCCAGGCTGGCAAAAGGCAACAGGTCTGGCGAGACAACGCGAACGCGAAGCTGAAAAAATCAGAAAGTAAAGACGAGACAGGTTGAAAAAACATGCAGGATAACCAGGCCACCGCGCGTCGAACGATTCCCACTCCTTCACAGCCTCTCGCATCCATGCAACACTATCTGCTCCCACCAGCAGACCTATATGCATATACACAAATATATACATATATATATATGTTTATATATATCCTAATCCTGTATATATGTATATACACAAATGTCTAAAATATACATGGAAGCATGCAAGAATTTAGCTGTAAAGAGAGAATTTCGATAGATGGCCTCTGTTTGAGTTCATACACGGTTCTGTATCTACGTCTTGGTGGCTATACATTCAATTGTGAATAAACGCATGTATGTGTCATGAGGAAGCAGAGTTAGATATATGTGTGTGCAAACGATGAGAGCGAGAGCCTGGAGGCGATCATCTGCGGTTTAAAAGGCATATCGGAAGTGGATAGATCCCCCCCCACGGAGAAAGAAACAGGAATCAAAATGCGTCTCTATCTAGACTTGGAAGACCCAGCGGACAATCCGAGTCTGTTTTCTCGTCTGAAGTTCCCCCTGTTCTATCTCTCTTCCTATGGTTTTCGTCGTCCCCCACCGAATGTCGCCTTCATTCTGTTCTCCTTCCCACTGTCGTCTGCGCTCGCTCTCCTCTCCTCTCCGCAATCTCAATGTCTCCTTCGCTGCACTACCAAGTGGGTCTGCTTTTGCATCCCTAAACGTCTGCCCTGCCCTCCTCAACTGTCTCCTTCCCCCCTTGAACTGTCTCTTTTCGCTGACCTGTCTCTTTGCGACTGCATTCCAGGGGAGCCGCACAATGAGCCGGGCCGAGGGGAAGGCAGTGTGGCTGAGTTTCTCTTCTAGAAGATGCTCCACCAGATTGTGTCTCTGAAGGACATCGAGGAAACGGGTGAGGAGTTCGTTTTTCCTTTGCTTTACGCCGTTCAGGAGGTCCTTGCGTCTCGCCTCTGTCCAATCCAGAGCCGCAAAAACGGCCTCGGACTCTCCACTTTGTCCAGTTTTCTGCTGAGAAGCCTGTCTCTGTCTCCGACCGTCGCCCTCCCCAGCGCGAGACAGCAGAGAGGCAGGCGGCACAGGCAGAGGTTCGGGAAGCATCGACAGAAGGACATCGATCTCTCGCGCGCGAGTTGCGGAACGCAGCCCAGACGCAGACCCCGACCTCGAGAAAAGGCCTCCGCCAACCGCCACCACAGGCGTCACCATACCCTCGGTACTCAATTCGTCCTCTCTTTCTCCTTCCCTCGCATCCAAAGAATGGCTTGTCTCTTCAGACGTCGCACCAGAAGAAGATGCGAGAGACGAAGTGGACGGAGACAAAGACGAAGGAGACAACGCCGAAGGAGAAAAAGGAGAGGCAGTGGAGTCTGTGGAGGTCAGGGAGAAGGTGAGACAATCGAAAGTGGAGTCGCCGATAGCGGCGACAAGTTTTTTTTGCCACACTAGAAATTCGGATGGGTGCATGGGAGCCGTTAGCGCCGCGCCGTGGAGGACGTTCGCTCTCAGTTGCGGGGTAGTGAAGAGGCTGAGGAGAGTCGAGGCTGTTCCTGCGTCTCCGGCGCTTTCTTCTCGCTCTTCGGTCTCTGCTTTCTTCCTCCGCTTTCCCCGCTTGCCAGCGACCTTCCCTCCGTGTGAGCTGTCTCCACCGTCACCATCGCCTCCTCTCGCCTTCGCCTCTTCCTCGCGAATCGCGACCGCGAGGTTGAGGCGGAGCTCTTCCGGCGAGAGAATGCCGCATCGGTCGACCACGATTTCTGCAGTCTTTCTCCCAACGCCGTCGACCTGCATGAGACTCGCGATCGCCTCCACTCTCTTCTGCTGTTTCCGTTCTCGAATTTCCGCACATGTTCCTGTCTCCAGCGCCTCTGCGACAGCCTGGAGCGTGCTCGAGGCGAACACCGGCGCCGGGGTCCCTGTCTCCGAATTGGGCTCCATTTTGACGCGCTTCTCGGCGCCCTTGAACGCGAGGCCCCTCAGGCGAAAGAGGACCAGAGCTTCTGGAAGAGACCGCACCGCGAGTGGCGCTTCCTGAAGAATCTGCGCCGCTCTCGCGTACTGCTTGTGCCCGTGGAACAGCGCGTCGGCGGTTTTCCCCTCTGGCGACAGCAACAGGCTCGGAGCCACGGCTGGGAAGGGCGCTGGAGAAAACGCGACACTGGACGGAGACGCCGAATGCGAAGAAGAAAACGCGAAAGGAGACGAAAAGGAGGAAGCGGGAGGCTGCATGGCGCGGAGACGCTCGCAGTCTGTTAGGCGATAATTCGCCAGAGTCAGCAGAGTGGAGACGGCGGACCCATTGGCCGGAACCACGCAGGGCCATGACTGGACTGGAGAGAAGGTTAGAGGCGAAGAAGACGCCGCAGTCAACCTGAAAGGAGAGGGGAGAATCGAAGCACTGACAGACAGATAGAGAGAACGAATGACCAAACAAAAGACAGAGAAAGAAAGGAATAACTCAGAAACGCTTGTGGAGAAAAAAGCGTTTCCTGCAAGGAGCCAGGGAGCCAGACAAAGCACCGGAGAAAATGGTTTCTGTAGGGCCAAAACGTTGTACGACGCAAATCCTCACCTTCGCCATCTTGTGATTTTAAAGAACAAGCAAACTTATCGAGTGGCCAAAGCGAGAAAGTCAAGTGCACACAGACGGGAGAGGTCCGCATGAAGTTCGTGGGTGGACTGAAGCAGAGAAATGCAGAGGAAATTGCCTGGGGAAATACAGTCACTTGCAATTCGCCGTTTTATAGACAATGTAGAATTTCATATTCAAACGCCTTCTCGAGGTGAATTCTTCGAACTCTGGAACGACGATCAGCGGCGAGTGCGTCGGAGGCAAACGTAGAGGAATCGACGAAGCCCACAGGTCAGAAGAGAAAAGGAACAACATTCGAGAACAGAGAGAAAAATGGACATTAGCCTGTCGGCGAGACACCCTCAACAGCATGGAAATACGAGCAACACCTGGAAAGAGAGCCGTGCTGTCTGTCTCTCTCTCGTCTCTCACGTTTTTTGCATCTATCTTTCTCTCAGGACTACTCGCTGCTCTCTCCTCACGTTCTCTGCTTTCTCTCTTATCTCCTGATGGTATCTGCTTCCTTCCTTCCTTATATATATATATATATATATATATATATATTTGTACATACGCGTATATATTTGTATACATGTGTATACATCCACATGCATATATTTCTATGTATGAATATATACATATATATATACATATTGAACGACGCGCGCGCGTTTTCTCTATATGAGCGTCGATGGAAGAGCCGGGATGTGTGTCTCTTCGTTCTTTGTCAGTCGGTCTTTGGCAGCGCCTGGTTCCGCGTGCGTCCCTGCTCCGTTTCACTTCGTCTTACTTCTTCGCAGCTGTCTCCGATTGTTTCTTTTCTGGACTTCGATCCTCAACTCGGCCTGCCGCGTTCTCGTCCGGTTGCTGCGCAAATGCCTGGACCTTCTCGTCGTGGCGGCAGGCCTGCAGAAACTCCGCCGGCAGCGCGGCGACTTTCTCCGCGACCTCTTTCTGCAAAGCTGCGACTTCCTCCGCAGACAGAGCCGCCCGCAGGGCAGCCATGCGGGACTCTTCCTCTTCTCGTTTCTCGAGCGAGAACAACAGAGACGCAGGGGAAGACGACATTGACGCCGCCCTCGCCTCCCCAGAGCCAACACCCCTCCTGCTCTGTGCCGCCTCCCCTGCAGGAGGCGTCCACTTCACCCACGGCCGCCGAGACGAAGGAGATGAAGGAGAAGAAGGAGAGACAGATTGGGAGCGAGAAGAGGGAGACTGGATGTGAGAAGACGAAGCAGGTTGGAAGCGAGAAGAAGATTGAAAACGAGAAGACAGAGAGGCGGGGGTCTTGGTACGTCTCTCCTGGGGTGCCGCCTCTCCACCGGCATTTCTCTGGGCTCTGAGAGAAGAGGACAAGACTGCAGACGAGCTGGTCAGTCGCTGAGCGGTGCCTGTCTCGCCTGCAACTCTTCTCCCCGGACTCGCTTTCTTCCAGGAGCTCCATGCAGACGTCACCTCTCCCGACTTGCCCCCCTTCGCCGCGTTCTCGCCTGTCTCTCTCCTGTCTCCCCAGTTTCCTGTCGCCTTCTCCCCCGCGCGAGTGCTGGCCCTCAGAGCCGTTCCACTCTTCCCCAGCCTTCGTTCCTCTCGAGCTGCAGTTCCGTCGAGTGGAGAAAAACGCGAAGAAGAGTCTCTGCCTTCTGTGCTTCTCCGCCAGCTGACGCAGGCGCGCCCGTACCCCGGAGGCGGCGCCGTCTTCTGGGCGCGATCCACCTGCGGCTCGGTGTCTCCTGTCTCCGCCTCTGCGTCCTGTCTCTCAGGCTCTTTCCGGAGCCGCGCGGACGAGCTGGTCTCTCTCGGCCCAGTCTTTGCATGCAGTTTATCTGAGGCCCAGCGAACCCGCAGAGGCCTGGCCTCCGCCTCCGTCGTGGAACCGGAGCGTACGCGAAGCGCCGACAGCCTCGTGCGTTCGCCTCTCGCCTTCGGAGCCTCCGTTGTCTCCTCGCCTGCCTCGAGCCTGTCCCTCGAGGAGGAGACGGCTGTCTCCTCTCTCGCGGCTGCCGTCCGACGTCCACCCCACTTCGACAGACTCCCCACAAGACCCACTTGGGATCGAGAAAGGCCCTCGCCCCCCGCTTCGCGCCCTGGCTTTTCCAGCCGAGGCACCGAGTTTCTGCTCGCAGCTGAGGACGAAGACGATGAAGGGGAGGACGCAGCGGAAGAAGGAGAATACGAAGAGCCTCGCCATAAACCGACTTGTGCAAAGTTGGCCGATGTCCGCCAGGAGGAGCTCCAAGCGCCGCTTCGCTCCGACGTCTTCAGTGTCGCTGCGCGGCTTCGCGGGCCAGAGACACCTGAGGTTCCGCGGGACAACTCCGCCTGCGAAGGCGACTCCGGACCGGCAGAGGTGCTCTCCGTTCGGCTCCGCGAGAACAGCCAGCCGGAAGGCGACGAGGCCGAGAAACGAGGACTCGGAGAAGCGAAAGAGGAAGAAAGGGGAGACAAAGGGGGCGTCCACGAACAGAAAGAGAGACATCGAGTCTGCCGCGAGAGAGATGGGGCATCAGACAAGACAGAATGAACTACATACGAGAAGCAGGAAGGAAGAGAAGAGCGAGAGCCAGAGGGCGTACGAGACACGCAGAAAGAGAGGACGCACGAAGAGACAGTGCCAGCCGCGGCAGAAGGAAAGCGCGCATGGGAACAGGGTGGAAGTGGTGTAGAAAAGGCAGAAAAAAGGGAAACATTGGAAAGCGAAAATAACACTCGTGAGGCGGCCGACCGAGAAAGAATAGACGAAGGAGTCGGGGAACCAACGGGGGATTCACAAGAAGGCCCAGAAAGTGCAGATCGACACAATCTCGGTGAAGCCCTGCGCGAGGAGGAAGAAAAGAAGGCGCCGCGCAGAGACTTGCTCTTCCTACAACAAGGCAGGATGCCGCAGATTGCCTGCGGAGAGGAACTTGAAGAAGCGAAACGACTCAGGGGAGACGAGCGAGACCCGCTGGACAGACGAGCATGCGCGGTCGTGAACACTTTGGACAGCGGTGCCTTGTGAAGAGACTCCATCGTGTCTCTTCTGCTGGAACGTTCGGGACTCTGGGCAGGACGCGCAGACAGTTGAGAAGGGCGCGTTCGAGAGAGAGACGAGCTGATCTTTTCGCTTCTCTCCAAGTCGACGGGAGACACAAACGACGGTTCTACACCGAGAAGGGAAGAGCCTCGAGGACAAGCGAACGCGCGAGACGAGGGCGGAGACGAAGACCAGGGGGAAGGAGAACAAGCAGGCGGTGAGCACGGCGAAGGAGAAAAGAGAGAAGCAGAGGGTAGAGGAGAGTAGTGAGGAGAGGAGAGCGAAGAAGCCAGAGCCGTCGGTGGCGAGAAGGTCAAGGGAGGTGGAGTGTCTCGACGGAAGGAAGCAGTGGAAGCAAGAGAAAGTGAGAAGAGAGAGGGAAGATCGACGAAGCGAGACATGCAGTAAATAGCCAAAGCTAGAAGAATCACAAGGCGCCGACTGACTCTCGGCATCCGCACAGAAGGCGAGACAAGGCCCGCCAACCAGCAGGCAGAGAGAGACACGCAGAGGAGACTCACCGACAGGAGAGGCATCTACGCGAGGGAGAGCGAAGACACAAAGTAACAGAAAAGCGAAAAGGGAAGCTCAAAAAGTGGACTTTCCCCTACCGAGATACACGAAAACCAAAATCCTAACTCCAGGACATTGAATCATATATATATATATATATATATATATATATATTTGTGTGTGTGTATGTGTGCGTAGAGCGAGAGTTTGACATGGATTTGAGGCGCATGCTTCGTCGAAGAGGAAGTCAGAGGAGAGACGTAGAACATTTTCAGTCGGTCTTCCTCCCAGCTTGTCCGTGAGACGCGCCGCGACGTCTGCGCGTCTGCGGGCATCCAGTGCAGCGACGCGTTTCTCTGTGAGCAGGAGGCCCTGACAGAAACGCGACGTACCAAACCAGGCTTCTACTTGAGACGCCAGAATCTGCAGAATGAAGAGATATCTTCGAGGCGCGTTGAGTCTGAACGGCGCCAGCGCATCGCAGGATCGAGCGCGGCTCCAGTGCAGTCATTCAGGATAATTGGTCTGGAAGTTCAGTCTCTCTCTGTCGCCCATGACACAAAAACTTTATTTATGTCCATTGACGTCGGCTGTGGCTCCAGCTGCTCGGGGACGAGACAAACGGCAAGACGAGAAGCTCTACAGGAAGGCGACGCTTCGCCCCCCTCGGGTGCGCCACGAAAGACGAAGCTTCTGTCTCTCGTTCGACGGAGTTGGAGAGACAGGAGACGCGAGACTCCAGGGAGGAGAGCGAAGAGAAGAACTGGGGAACAGACAGATGGCTGAAGGAAAGGACGCACAGGCGGCCCGGCGATGGAGTAAATCTGGATCGACTCGGCAGAGCGTCGCCAGGAGAAACCGAATGAGTCTCGCACTGCTCAACAGGAGTGCCTCGCGGTGCTGCCGCCAGCAGCTTACCGGCGAGGCGGTGAGAGAGTCTCGTGTCTCTTTCCTGTCCCCTGACAAGCACAGAGGCGGCAAGGTGGAGACGCAGCTTCGTCGCAGAGAGTCGTCTTTGCGAGGAAGCGACAGCAGAAGAACTTGCCTTCAAAGAAATGCAAGAGGGAAGAGAAGTGAAGAAAGCTAAGATTCGCAGAGGAGTGCTCTCCGGGTGGAGGTACACCTGCAGGAAGACGCCGCCTGAGGGGAAGCGGCAGACAGACGTCTACTGGAGCTCCTTTCGAAAGAAACGACGAAACCTGGAAACTCTATCGTTTGTTTGGGACCGCCTCGCGTCTGGAGAAGTGACCTCGCCAAAGCCCACCTTCGAGGACAGCGCTCCGTCGCCAACCCCCCGAAGAAGCGCGTCCGGCTTGCAGCGAAAGTCATGCACATTTTTTGCGGAGACTTGCAGAAACTGCTCCCTGCTTCTTCGGTGGCGCCCTCTCCTCAGACTGAGGAAAAGCGAAGAAGAAATGACGGCGGTCAATTCGCACGAACTTCCTGAACAAGGCGCTCTCCGGCACACACAACCTGCACACCGCCTTCGGGGAAAATCGCGACGAGAGACCCCCGAGCGAAGCGAGTCCGAGTGTACATACACCCCAGAAGTCGCGCTGAAAAGCTGAAAGTGATTTCGCGTTTTTTCTGGAGCGTCTCCAGACAGATGCAGCTGCCTTTGTCTGCCGGTTTCATCTCTGGCGTGCAGCCAGCCACTGGGTTGTGACTTCGCGCCGACTTGGGCAAGAGCTTCGCGCTGGCCTTGCTTGTCTTCGGGAGGAAAGAAAAAAAAGCCGCTTCTTCGCCAAGGTCTCGCCAGTTCGAGGCTCTCTCCCGTTCGATTGGCGTTGAATGCTTCTCGCTTCTCTCCCCGTTCTGTACGAGAAAAGGCCGCTGCCGCGCCGACTCTCGAGCCTCATCCGCGTGTCATGGGCGACTTGCACAAACATGACTTTCTGCCGAGACGAATCGTGAAAGCAAAATGTCTCCGCGGCTCCTGCGTCGAGTCTGTGAAGACAGCCGGCTGGTAAATTGAACAGAAGCGAAGGAAGTGCCGCGTGTCTCGTCGCCAGCTACTTGCCGAGCCTCTCGCGCTCACGCGGTTCTTGTTCGAGCTGAGGCAAGTCCACTTTGTTGGGAGAGGTTCGTCAAAGGGTCCTCGTTTCTCTCACAGGCGCCGCCTTGTTGCCAGGGGCAATGTGTAACGGAGACGCCGTACTGATTTCTGTCTTGCTCCGCCCATGGCTTCCTCTCTCGGTGCTGTCGTTACCAGAAAGCAGCAGAGCAGGCGCGCGACAAGAACGATCTCGGACAGGTCGATTGGCCCAACCGATGGCCTCATTGCCGTTTACCTAGTTTTTCAGTGAACTCCACTTCGGCTGCATGCAGTCCCAAAAAAGCGTGGAAAGCTTTGGAGGTTTTGGGGATTTCGACGTCGCTCGCTGTCTTGTTCAAAGGAGGTGAATCTCTCGAGAAAAGGAGCCTCTATGGAGAAAGGAGTCCTTTGATTGTGGCTCTCGAGGCCATGCGGATTCGTCCCCTCGTCTCGCCCCAGTGACCCCACGACCGCGTTGGGCTCCACAGGCGCGCTCGCAAGCGGAGTCACCTGCGCCGGGCCGGCGAGAGAGAGAGAGAGACAGGAGACGAACGCGGTCGCAGACGGCGGTGTGCTTTCTGCGGTCTTTGGCGTCGCACAAAGTCGAGGGAGCAGACGCTTTTGGGGTCCTTGTCCAGATGTGAGCTCTCTGCCGCGGCTCCTCCTCATCCCACGAACACAATGTTTTCGTCTTCTTCGGCTTTCTCCCGCGACCCTTTTGTCGCGTTCGCTCCTATGACACACACCGAAGCCCAGTCGGAGACAGTTGGAGACAGTGTGGGAAAGAAGGCGGAGGGCGCTGGTCCTGTCCTCACCCGGCCTCGCTCCCTTTCCTCTCTCTCAGCTACGGTCTCCACTGTCTCCGTTTCCTCGCCCCCCTCCACAAGCTCTCATTCTCGTCAGATCTCGGGATCTTTAGGACTCGGCGCCCAACCTTCGCCGGATGCTGCCCCTTCGGGTGTACAGACAGAGAGTCGCTCGCGTCTTCGTGTCTGTTCCCCCACTGTCTGTCCTGTCGCTCCCCACATTGTCTCTGCTGTCTCCTTCGAGGGATACGGCGGTGTCTCCGTGTCGTCCGCGGAAAGGCGCGCGGGTGAGGCAGGGAGGCTGGGCCTAGAGACTGGAGACACACCAGCGAGGAGACAGCCGAGGAGACAGCGTCGTACGCGCACCGCGCCTGCCAGTGTCTCTCTGCGTGGTGGCTACGTCGCTGCTTCCCTTGGAGATTCCCTGCGACCTTCGTCGCCCACGGATTCAGTCTCTTTGGTCTCTCCAGCCTCGTTCGCTTCTTGCTCTCCGTCTCGTTCTTCGTCTTTGAGCCGTTTAGAACGTCTCCCATCGGCCGTCCTTCGCTGTCTCTCGTGTGATTTCCTCCCTCTGTTTGATGCCGCTCGCTTGGCGCGCTGCAGCCACACTCTTCTCCTTGCTGCTCAGTCTCAGAACTGGATACGCCGCCATCTCAAAGCGGGGGCAATCCATTCTTCCTCTTTGTATCGTTCGCGTTGCTCGTCTTCTCGGCCTCCTTCTTCTTTCTGCTCTTTTGCAGCTCCACACTGTGCGAGTGCGTCTGCGGAGGAGGGACATGAAGGTCCGTTGCTCTCTGGGGTTGCAGGCGCATGCGCAGGAAGAGAAGACGCCCAAAGTCTCTCGTCCTCCCCCTCATGTACATGCAAGAGCTGCGCATGTTGCGGCGAGGGCCTCCTGTACGGCGGAGACAAGGAGACGCGCCGCCTCCGGCGCCGCGTCTGGCTGCTCGCGCTGGGACGGCTCGACCGCCTGGGGCTCCAAATCGCTCGCGAGCTCCAGTGGGAAACCGCCTCCCTGGCCGCCGGGTCTCTGGCCTGCGACGCCAGTCGGAAGGCGCAAGCCCAGCAGGTCAGAGCCGCAACTCAGGATGCGAAACGGAGACAGCGACTCGGAAAGACACAGACAGCAGACGAAGAAGGAGGAGGAGAAGAAGAGGAACAACTCGAAGAAAACGAACGAGAGGACGACGACGAACAGGAGGAGATCCAGATCGCAGGTGGTGTAGCTACGGAAGGAGAGGAAGCGCGGAGACGAGAAGGACGGGCCAGGGGAGAGCTCGAGGGAGGAGCCTCCTGCTGTGAGCATGACGGAGATTCGGAACTACCGGGTCCTCGTTTGCACTGTGGGAGGGGGACAAAGGAGACACGGGAGAGGAAGAGGTTGGCGAGTAGCGGCGGTCGAGACGCCGGTCGTCTGCCGTCCTCTCAGGCAGCCAGAGAGGCGATCGCAGCTCTGTACCCAAGAGCGTTCATGCCGAATGTGTGCTTTGACCTCAGTGGACCGCTCTCGATTGCGAGGGGACAGGAGTTGCAACAATTTTCTTCAGAGCGACGGCGGCCTTTTCGTTTCTCCTCGTTTGGGGCAGAGGCCTCGCCCTGTGGGGCAGGCGAGGAGAAAAGGACAACCGCGCCGCTGCCTGGAGAGGAGGAAGAAGACGAGCCTCTTTTGCCTTGGCCGTGCCGCGAGATTTTCGCGTTTCTTCTCGAGTGTCGCCTCGACGAGGCCCGCGCAGACGAAATCCGCCGAGACGTCCCTCGCACCTTTCCCCGGCACCCTTAGTGAGCGGTGAAACTTCAGAGAAAAAACCTCCTCGGCCGTCGACGCTCTTCTCCGGACCTGAACGTGGTTTTCGCTTTGTTTTCAAGGACGCAGAAAACATTCACCCAACAAAGGCCGGTCATGTGTGGTGAACATTATCTGTATTGATGATATACCCATGCATACAAATATATATATATATATATATATATATATATATATCTGTGGGTATGGCCCATCTACATATACACATGTATATATGTAGATATATATATGTATGTATATATATATGTATTTGCATGTAGACCTGTTTCTCAGACAGAGAGCCGTGGAGAGAGTGTTGAGGCTACCGTCGTGCGGACAGGAGCTTCAGCTGTAGGCTGCTGTCTCTGAGGTTCTGTGGTCTGTCGCAGTCGGGATTTCTGCGTTTTTGTGCGAGTTTTGTGTTGCATTTCTCAACGGCTTCTCTCTCGGCTGCGACGCTTTCTTCAGTTTCCGGCATAGCGAAGGTCGGGCGAAGCTCTACGCGGTTCTCCACGCTTACGCGTGTCTCTGTCCCTCCACGGGGTATTGCCAAGGTGAGCTGTGAGTTCGTTTTCAAATCGCGAGTGTATTTTTCTTTATGCTGCAAGTGCGTTTCTCATCGGGCGCCGTCTTGAGCCAATCGTCACCTCCTCAGCAGAGCTCCTCTGTCCGCGCGGAAAATGCACATGCGGAGCGGTAGGGATCTTCGTGTCTCTTTCTCCGAGTTTCGACCTTCAGAGATCAACTTTTTCTGCGCCATTTTGCCGGCATTTACAGCTCAAAAGAGATCTCCATGCCCACAAGTTCGCAGTTGTCTCGGTGGGTGCGAATGTGAGCATGAGTGCACCCATCCATCCCGCATACACAGGGCTGCATATGTTCACATGCATACATACTTACGATACATGCATACATAACTACATACATGCCTACATACCTACATACCTGCATGCATATATATATATATATATATATATGCCGACGCCTATGGTTTTATGGTGAATGCATTGCTACAAAGATGTGTGGTTTTTCGGTTAGACATTCTTTCTCCGTCCGTTATTTTCCCCAACTTTTTTCGCTTGTGTCTCCGGCGAGTCTTCCTCTCGCGTTTTTTTCTTCTTTGCCTTTGAGTGTGACTGCGCGTGTCAGAGTGTATCTGGAAACCAGATGTTTTTTTCGCTTTTTCGCTTCTTTGCAGGAATGAACTTTCTGGCTGGGGGCCTGCTGCTTTTCACCGGGAGCGCCTTGTGTGCCTTCTGGGCGTTTGTCGTGATGCTGAGGTGTTTGGACTTCCAGCTTCTCTATGCTTCGGGCGTTCCTCTCTTGCATGCACGCGTCTTTCAATTTACCACGCTTCTCACGTAAGCAGTTTCTTTTTCTGCGTCCCTTTCCGTCTTACGCATTCTTTTCCTCTCCTTTCTCCCTCGTCTCTCTTCACGCTTTTCTTCCATCTCTTCGTCGGTCTCTGTTTCGGACTTCTTCTTCTTCTCACCGATTGCAGCGTGTGGCTCCGCGAAGGGGAAAGGCTTTGCACTTTCGGCTTTGTTAAATATACCTTCTCCTTTCTCTCCCGCTACTCGTTTCTCCCGCGTATCTCTGGAGTTCTTCCCCTCGTGTGTGGTTTCTTCTCTGTGGTGTTCGTTTTCCTTCTCTGGTTTCTCCTTTGTTTTGCTGAGGCATCCCTCCATATTTTTATGCATGTAGCAACCGTTTCGCTTCTCTCGCCGTAGCTTTCTTCTGTGCCTTGTCCTCCTCTGGGCGAACGCACTCGGGACTCGTTCTCTCGCGCCTGTGACTGTCTCGGATGGCATGCGCAAAAGACGAAGCGTCGCTCCCTTTCCTTCCTTCGTCTTCTCCCTGCGCTTCAGGCACCACTTGCCGAAGCTGTCGCAACACCTTCTCACGCATTCCCTCTCGTTTGACTTCTTTGCTCACCAAGTACGGGTGCTTCGTTTTTCCACCAAGTCTGAACAACTGCCGTGGAAAGACAGAGTTCCTTTCGGAAAGCATTCACCTCGAAAGCGCCGTGCTTGACGATTCGACGGACTGCGGTCAAGACGAGGAAAACGCTTCAAGATTTATCTTCGAGTTCCACGCAGTGTGCAGTTTCACGGTGTTGTCAACGTCGGTCGCGTTTTGCTTGTAAAAGGATAGTTTTTTCAACATCACCTTTCCTGTCTCGGGGGGAGAGAAGCTCCGTCGGGGGGAGGCACACAGACCTTTTCTCGGTTTTCAAGGTTTCTGGGCGACTGCCGCTCGCGCAAAAGCGTGGATCTCTGGTGTGACACTGGCAGTGTCTTTCCTCCGTCTGTCCTCCTCCTGCAGGCGTGATGTTTTCTTCCAGTGCCATTCGCGACTTTCTCGGCTTCTGTGTCTCCCCACTCGAGACATCCGAGTCCTCCTCTCCCGTGTTTCCGATTTCGTTCTCGCACTCTTCAACTGAAACCGTAGTCCCCGCCTTCTTCTGCTGCTGCCCGGCATTTCTCGGATTCCCTTCAGTACTTAGCCTGCTGAAGTCAGATCCTGTTACGAGAGAAAGAGAACACAGTTCTTCACCTTTCTTGCGCGCCACCACCCCAGTGAACTAGCTACGACAGCTTTCAGAGTGTCCTCAGAGTTTCGGCGGATTCCTTTTTCTTCTTTGCTTTCTTTCTTGTTGTTTTTTGGATCTTCTCATCGCAGTCTCTTCCGCTGTCTCGCTCGCGTCTTTGCATCTCTTTGGCGCTCCTTTTTTCTGTCCTCAGTGGCTGATGACTTGTTTCGCCTACCACATAGACTTGCCGACGGTCGCATGCATTTGGGACGCTTTCTTCTTGGGCGGTTGGAAGGCGCTTCTGAAGGCAGCCGTGGTGCTTCTCGCCCGTCTCCAGGCGGCCATTCTCGAGACAACGAGCATCGACGAAATCCTCTTCGTTGTTCGCGTAAAGTTGCAAATGCTTGGCAAAACTAAGATGTTTGAACAGCGGGCTAGAAGTGAAAACTCCCGCGCTGCAAAGTGAAAAGCCTGACGCGCGTCAAAAATTGTGCTGTGAACACTCGAACGAAGCAGCGCAGTCTCAGTGGGAAAGGGATGGGAGAAGCGCGGACGCAAGGACGGCCCTGGAGAGAGGAGAGAAGAGAAGAAAACCTCCAGATCGACATCCCAGGAGAGAGAGAGAAAAGGAAAGACGCAGGCCTGGAGAGGTCCCGAGACAAGCCGCTACACATATCGGAGAGTAACCTGAGATTAGGAAAGGAGCACATATTTAAAAACTACTAGTTCAGAAACGAGTAAAAAGAAGGGGGAGGAGAAAGAGATCACAAGAACTCAGAAACACAGTGTCGCCCTCGAGAATTCCGAGAGGGGAGCAGAAGTGGACGGACAGCGAGAAGAAGCTCGAAGAACATGAGAGGGAACTGAAATGACAAACACAAACACAGGATTCAGGGCCTTCTTCTCATGGCGTTGTCTGTCTATTTTCTTTCTTCTTGTTAGGTTGAAGGAAACCGAAAAATCCCTCTTTATCCTGCGCCCTGCGCTTCCTCCCGGAACGAAACGAGAGGAAAAACGACACACCAGTGGGCGCAACCTCATACTCTTTCTGCTTCGTTTCGCAGTCCTCGCTTGCCTTCTTCTCTCCCTCCTTTTCGCAATTCTTCATCGTCTTCCTCGATGGAGGATCAGTCGAGAGGGCCTCTTCAGGATCGCGGTGTGGCTCGAAGCTCCTGTCTCTCCAGTCATTCCGATGCTTCTGCGAGTTCCTTCGCCTCTTCCTTTTCTTCGTCTTCGCATGCAGAGAACGCGGAGAGGGGGGAGACAGAGAGAAAATGTCAAGAGGCGTCTTTGCCGTGGACAGCGGAGTCGGTGCCTCTGTGCCACTGTCGCTGCGTGTCGGGGTGTCAGTACAGCGCATTTCTTCGGGACATGCGAGCTGTCAAGATTACGAACAGCCTTTTAGACAAGGTCGATCGTGCGTTTCTTAACCAGAAAATGCAGGCAAGTCTGTCGCGGATGCTCGCCCTCCATGCATGCTCGTTTTTTTCCATTCCCCTCTCTTCTTCCCTCATCTGTCCTTCGTCTTCATGCGCTGAAGGGTTTTCTTTCCTTCCTCGTTTCCTCGACAAATTCCCCAGGTGTCTTCGCCCTGCGCCGTCCGCGTTTCGTGTGACTGAAATATCTCTTCATATTGTTTTCCTCCGGTTTTCGTCTCTGTTTCTCGTTCCTCCCGTTCTCCAACTTGACTTGTCTTCGTCTGAGTGCTGGGGCGCCATTTCACTGTTCACAAGCCTCTCAGCGTCGTCGCCTCCCTTTCTCTTCCGCCGTAATTCTGCCCTGTCTCCTGTGTCTGCATGTCGCAATAACGCAATAAAGTCCAGCTTCTCTTTCTGTGTCTGTCTGCGCCATGCGTCGTCTCTCAGGCGCTGCTCGAGGGCCTTGCCTCTGAGAACCTCCCTGGTGACGCCGAGTATTTGGGCACTCCAGCTCCGACGCAGGCGGCCTGTGTGGTCCCCGTCGCTTCTTCCGCACCTTCTGCAGGTTTGTTTTCTTGGATTTTCGGCGCAGTTCCAGACCGGAGGAATCCGTCTTCTTCTGACGAGAAGAACAGGGTGCAGAGAAGTCGATCTCTGCGCCCTTTCGCCTCTGGGTCTCTGGAGCGTCGATCCTCGATCCACGGAGCCAGCCGCGCTTTGGAACCTGATGCCGGCGCCGGCGGAGCTCAGGGGGGCCTGTCTCCTTTCTCGCGAGATCCGGAGCTTGTCTCCTCTTCTCTCGCCTCGTCGTCTCCCTGCCAGGGCGGCTCTCTTTCGTTCTCCAGATCAGACCTAAAGAGTTCCCTGAGGCCGCTCGGAAGCCGGAGACGCCGTCCACCCCGGGACTTGGACAGGCTTATTGTCCGTGCCTCTCTGAGCGGGATCAGAGACGCGAGAGAGGAAGGACAAGATCCAGAGACGGCAAAGTCTCTCCTGCCGACAGGCGGCGCAGCAAAGGTCGAACTCGAGGGCCGAGAAGGAAGGCGAGGAGACATTGAACGAGCGGCCACTGCTCGCTTGTTCATTCGAGCTGCCTCCGTGGCGGTCGCGACTGGAGAAGACGAGCATCTGAGGCGCACCGACATAGCCTCTCTCGGCGTTTCGCAAGGTGTCAAAAACCGCCTTTGTTCGAGTTTTAGTCTCGGACATAGTCTGCGTGATCTCCAGTGCAAATGCGAGTGTGAATTCTCCGCAGATTCTCTCCTCCCTCTCAGCTTGCGTCTTGGCACTTCCTTTGCACACTCCCTTCGAGCGTTGTCTGGGCGCCTTCTTGCTTCAGAGTTGCCTTCTTTTCTTCATAGGTTTTTCCTGTTGCTTCTCGCAGCTGCATCTCCTTTGGCCTCTTTTCTTTGTAAATTCCTTGTCTGTTTCCTTCCATCCCTGTTCTCTCGCGGGCTCTGCCTCCACCCCCCGTCGATCTGTCTTGAATCTTCTGCCGAAACCCGCGAGGTCAACACCTGCCTCTTTGGGTCGCATCTGAGTGGTTGTTTCGAGCGCGTAGTGCCGCGTTAAAAGACGGTCAATCGACCCTCCCTTGGTTCGGATTTCTGTCATTTGTAGTCAACCACGATCCCTAGCTGAGATTCGAGGCTTGGCTACCTGAGGAGTCTTCCTCAAACTCTGGCGCGCCTTGGGATGTTGCAGTGTCAGCCCCTCGAGACTTCTCTCGCTGTTTCCGTACTGGGATTCGCCTCTGCTATTGTGTGTGTCCATTTCTAGGCAATCGGGAGATCTCTGGCTGTCGCGACCGGCCCTCCTCTTCATCGCGTCCTCTCGCTATCAGAGGCGCGACGAACTTAGGCTCTCCTCTTGTCGGATTCCTGCTCCTTCAATCCGACGCAGAAATGCGAGAGACGCCTCCTTTGTCTTCTTCCTCCTCTACATCTTCTCCTTCCTCCATTTCTTTGTCTTCCTACGCGGTGTCTGCTGCGTTCTCTTCTTCGTCCGCGTTTCCTTCTTCTTCGTTATATGCATCATCCGAATCTTCATCCTCCTCCTCTTCTTCCTCTTCATCTTCTTCCTCCTCCTCTTCTTCCTCATCATCTTCTTCCCCTTCTTCGTCATCTTCTTCGTCATCTTCTTCTTCCTCTTCTGACTTGTCTTCCTCCTCAGGCCGAGGGGCTGCAGCGTTGCGTCTCATCGCAAGGCAACGAGAGCCGGCCGCGTTCCTGACCTCCGTGGATTCTTCTCTTCTCTCTCTCCGGCCAAGCCGCGCCGGTTCGCTCCTTGTGTGCAGTCCCTCTTTGTCTCAGAAACCATCAAAGTCAACGGCGCCTCGCCACGGCTCTGGCGATGCGGAGTTTCTGCCTCTTCCGTCCAGTGCCCTTCCAGGAGACAGCAGAGACGCGAGACAGTTTTTCCAAGGCGGAACGGTGACGCCATGCGCCTCAGTGGGCGCACAAGCCCTGCAACCAAGAAGCTCCCTTCCTCAGGCTCGAGGGGGTCTTCAAACAAGCGAGAGGGCGCGAGAATCTCTCTCTTCTTCTTTGTCCCCCCCGGCTTGCTTCCCCCCCGTCGCTGAAGCAGCTGGCATTTCTCTTCCCACTATATCTCCGTTGTGTCCTCTCGTCTGTGCATCTTCTTCCGTCGAGGGCTCTCCGTTTTCGCATGCAGGCTCGCAGACGGGTCGGCGGCGAGGCTGCGGCCGCCGTCCGGGCTCGCTAGTTGGGCTCCACGCGTCACCGCCGGTCTATGTGCGGACGACGTTCGCGCAGCCTCCGAGTCCCGCCTCTTTGGCGGCTTGTGGCGATGTTTCTCAGTCTGGAGGAGCGGGCCTTCTTCTCAGCAAGGTGTCTCCGCCAGCGCGAGTGGAGAGCAAACGGAAAGACAGACTCTTGGCCTCGGCGACGACGCATACAGGCCAGACTTTGTCGCTTTGTTCACCGACGGAGACCCGCTCGTTTTCCATACAGAGCCCGGCTTCGACGTGTGTCTCTCGCGACCCCGAAAAGCGAGGAGACAGCGCAGACGCGCGACAAACGCAGCCCACAAACTGGCGAGAAAGGGTCGTCGCCACTTCGACTGTCTCCTCCAGCGACTCCGAGCGTTTTTCCATCCCTTCAAGAGCTTCTCCTTGTCGAAGTGTTCAAGAACCTCGTGTATCGGAGCGACGCGTTCCTCAGGACGAAGGTCAGCGCAAGAACGAGGCAGGACGAGCTGCAGAAGCAGCCAGACACCCCAAAAGTCGCTCTTTCGGTTCTTTCTCCTCACCTTCTCGTTCGCGTCTTCGTCGCGTCTCTCCGTTCGCGCGGTCGTCCCCACCTGAGGCTTCTCCGGTTTCTGCGTCTTCTTCCGAATCCGGTCAGGAGCCGGCGAAAGGCCTCGAAATGTTTGTGTGTGCCGACATGCGCAGCGTGGCTGTGCGGCAACTGCCCTGGGAAGGCACGTGGGTGCAGCGCCTTCCGGCAACGCATGCAGTGCTGCCCTTCGGCCTCCTCGACCCTGTCGACCATCTTTTTCGGAAAGGAAAAGGGCGTTGTGAAGCGCGAAAGACAGGGCTGAAGCCTGCACTCGCGAGTCGGCGAGCACACACTCGCCAGCAACGCGAGAGAGAGAGGAGAAGAAGAGAATCCGAAGAAAGACGAGACGCTCAGGGGCGACAAGAAACGAAGGGGAGAAGAGAGACAGACGGCGGAAGGGAGACAGAGAGAGACACAGAGGCAGAGAGTAGAAGGCACACAGAGCAGCGAAGAAGAGACCCAGAGTCCAGGAAAGCAGGTTTAAGGGGAGCGAGAGTTGTGTGTGGGCGAGAGAGCAGAGATCGTGACTTTTCAGGACGAGCAGAAGAAGAAGAAAAGAGAACAAAAGGTGAGCAAGACTCGGACGTCTCCGGTTCATCTGTAGAGACACTCAGGGGGACACTCAGGCAGGCGCCTCCTCCTGTCGCCGAGGGCTCAGACCGTGCTGGAGATGTCCCAACCTCTCTCAGCACACTTCGTCCTTCCTCGTCTCCGTCATCCTCTTCTCACTCCTCTTTTTCCTCTCCCTCATCATCTTTTTCCTCTCCCTCATCAGCTTGTTCTCTTTCTTCTTGTCCTGATTCTGTTTTTTCGTCTTCTCCTGTCTCTTCTCCGCGGGCACTGTCTCCCAGCTCGGGGCCTTCGACTGTACATACAACGGCCGAGGCATTTGACTGGTCTCTGCTGTACGAGCTGAAGGAGAAGGCGCAGACATTTCTGGGTCTGGGAGCGTCTTTCGTGGGGGGCTCTGCAGAGGGTCGCTATTTCCTTTTGTCGGTAGCGGAGATGGAGAAAACTCGGAGGCGATTAGTGGAGATCGAAACGCAGACGTCTGCGGATGTGCAACACCTTCGCGGGAAAGTTGCCGCCGCCGAGAGACAGCTGTCTCGACAGCAGCGAACGGAACGCATGCAAGAAGAAAAGTACAGGCGGCTCCTCTACGACCAAGAACAAGCGTACATCGCCAAACTCGCTGCTGTCCAAGACCTCGACGCTCTTATCAACGTCGACCGCCGCGAACGCGACTCAGAGCAAAGACACAAGGAAGAAAGAGAAAAGGAGACGAAATTCTCAGAACGGATTTCGTTCGGCCAGCACGCCTGGAGGGGAACTCAGGCGGCTGAGCCGCGTCTCTCATCTTTCCGTGGAGATCCTTTCTGTGTCTGCGGAGACAAAAGTGAAGGGTCTCTATTATTTCAGCAGGAGACATTTGGCGGTATTTCTCTCGATGGGACAGGGAGCGAGAAGAGCGGATGGAGAGCCGCGGAGAAGGCAGTGTATGCAACGTCAAGGCAGGCGAAAACGCGAGAAAAGATTCGTTGCGGTTCTTCCTCTCCTCGAAGTCCCGCTCTGCCTCCACCTTGTGTTCCTGACGCGGTAGAAGGAAGAAGGACAGACGAAGGAAGAGGCGAAGAGAAAGTTACAGCAGACGTCCAGAGAGAAGGCTGCGCGCTTCCGTCCTCTGACGCTATACTTCTTGTTTGTACCAATCACGAAATGGAGCCTCTTTCCTCTTTCGAGAATCAGACGGATGGCGGTGACGCCTCAAAACGCGTGTTTGAAGAGACGAGTGATGGCGAGCTGAGTCCACTCGCCATCGACAGCATGCGTGAGGAGACAGACGAAGAACGCAGCCACGAGAGCGAAGCGGCTTCTGGGCCTTTGGCCGTCCTCGCGTCTCCAGGAAAAACAGTGAGATCTGTCTTCAGCGTCGCTGCTGGCTGGAGCTCCAAGTGGCTCCTCGACCTCCTGCCGACCGTAGCTCTCGCTCCAGGTAGCCAGGGCCATCGGAGACACCCTGGCGAAGCCCGGCGTGAGCTGCTGGCGCCTGTAGGGCGGCAGGGCGAGGCAGACGCCAAGGGGGAAATGTCGGAGAGGCGCTTGGAGTGGGGACAAGACCGGCAGACAGAGGCTTCTGAGTCCCGAAACGGGGAAGCGAGAGAAAAGTGGATTTGCGTGGGTGGAGACCGAAGCGCCGGGGCTGCGGATCGAGATGGAGACGGGACGTTTTCAGAGAGGACTGGAGAACGGGGCTTCAGACGCCGTGGCTGTCGTGCCTGCCCCGCCTCGGCGGGGAGAGAAAGACAAGCCGGACAGCAAAGAGAGAACGAAATCGACGCGAGGCATCGAGGTGCGAGACTGGCGAACCGCGACCTAGCCTCTGAGGGGAGACAAGCCGAGATTCTTGGCGAAGAAGAAGCACGGCGGGTCGACGAAGAGACCCAGAGACAACGTGAGAGAGAGCACGGCCAACGACGGGCGTCTCGCGTTTCCTGGGATCCCGCCGGCATGCAAAACGATGAGGCTACAGTTCGAAAAGATGCGATCGACGCAGCCTTGAAGAGGGTACGGCAGAGTCGCTTGTCGTTCGTTTTCTCCAGAAAAAAAAACCGCGTGTCTTCCTTCTTCGCCCCTTGGTTGCCGAGTGCATGCAATATGTCCGCGTACCACATTTACCATCTGTTTCGTCCCCTATTTCCTTTTTTCATTCTCTAAATCTCTCGGCCGATGTTCCCCACCTCCTTGCGTTCATTCTGGTGTGTCGGGCTGCCGTCTGTTTCTCGCCTCGTCGCTCCGCATGCGTTGCTTCCAGCCCCCTGAATTCTGCGTTGTTCGCTTCGCCGTGCTCGCTGTCGCGCTTTCGCCTCTGCGTTCTTCGACACTGTACACATTCTGCGTCTCGACATCTCTCGAGCGTACAGGTGGCCAGTCGAGAGAGGACTTTGGCTAGGCGGCAGGCGGCGGCTGTCGAGGCCCGCGCGAAGTGGGAGGCCCTCAGGGCGGAGACTCGAGACCTGCTGGATGTGAAAGATCAGTGAGCAGAAAAAGGGTTGTCTTACGTACTCAGAGCACGCAGAACCAATCAAACAACTCGTGAAGCTAGCCAGTTCTTGGGCAAGCAATCCGTTCTTTGAAACGCACGATCCTTCTCGCCTGGAACCTGCTCTCAAAGAAAGGACCTGGGCACAGTTCACGGCTTTTGCTGAACGATCTGGCCTATGCAGTTGGCGAGAGGAAACGCACGACTGAGACGAACGTTGCGCGGTAGACGAATTCTAGGTTCGAATAAAAGCAGTGGGTTAGCGTCGAAGGTCGCATGCGCCCCAGTGCTGGTCAAGAAACGAATCCTGCAACGAAGTTTCTTCGGAGACAAAGGCGACGCCGATCTGAGAGAACAGAGTGAATGAGGGAGCCGATCGCATGCATGCGGCTTTCGTGAAGATATTCACCACAGCATGAAGATGTTCCACTTTGCCTTCCTTGGATTCGGATATCGAGAAAGCGACTCTTCTGTCCTCTTGCCTCTCTCGGAGTCTGAAAACGCAATGTTACCTGTGTACGGGTCCCGAATTCTCTCCACCATATTTATTTATATATATATATATATATATATATGAAGGGATGTATGATTAACTGTCTTGGGCTCGGTCTTTCTGTCATTCGCTCTCGGTGTACGTGCGTTGTCTTTTCGAAGTTTGGCGTCTATCCTTGCATATGTCACGTGCATGTGTCTGTTTGTCTGGGTCGCAGTTTGCAGGCTTCTCTTCAAGACTTTATCGCGAGTCAGGAAGCGCAGAAAAGCGACCAAGTTTCTCGATTTCTCTCGACAGGCCACTGGCGGCAGCATCTCCCGAAGGAGCTGCAGAGACAGCAGCCTGCGCCCTTGCAGCGACTTCTCCACAGCCTCTCAGTGATCTCTTCCAATCCTGCCGCAGTTCTCTCTCTCTCTGGTGCAGCGCAGCCGCTTTCTTCTTCTGTGGAGGCGCCGCGTCGTTCGTTCGACGGCCAGAATGCCCAGAAAACGAGCGAGTGAACTGGGTGGCGGGAACATCAAAAGAGAGGAGTGAGGCGAAGGCCGCGGGGCAAAAAGACGTGCTGGTAGGCACCTCTGCTTGAAGACCGCAGAGGGCAGCGGAACTGAAAAGACAACAAGCGTGGTAAACTCGAGCCCAGTGACGAGCGACATGAGGGCGGGAAGCAGAGAAGCCGTGAACCGATCAAGAATGATATGGCGGTCAAAACGAGCGTCGACCCGTGTTTGCATGCTTTGTATCGCGAGCTGTGTTGGCCTGAACCGCCTTTGAAACTCGGAGGTCTGTATGCAGTATGTGTTTGCTTCAAACGGGCGCCGAGAGTACCCTTAAGTGCGGCTTCTCTTTTCTAGAACGTTGGTTATTTATTTGAGAAGTGACAGTGACGCCAGTCGACCATACCGGCGAGTTCGTTGACCGTTGTGAAGACGTCGGGCCAGTTTCTCTCTCATGTGAGAACAGACACGTCAGGTTCCGAATTCTTTCCGTGTGGAAGATGGGACAAACCCACAGGCTGAGTGGTGCTTGCCACCCCCTTTCCACGCAGCAGTCCTGCCGGAAGTTCACGTGTGTTACTCTGGAAGCTTCTGGCAGCGAAATAATTTGAAGAAAGATCGGACGCGGCGGAGAATAACACAAAAGTGAAGTCTCTTTCACGTGCAGCATCTGGCCTCATGGAGAAAGATGTTCACCTCGCTGGGCATATCGCGATTGTCTCGAGCTTTTTATCGTTTACAGTCTTAGATAAACTCCATCCAATTGAAAGAAATTGAACAGGCCTGGTCTCGTGCTTGTGGGGAACACGGGCAACGGCAGAGACAAGAAATAACTCGACTATAGCAGCATGTTCCGTCTGGTAGCTTTGCTTGTCAGAGTCTCGCACTTCGTGATCTGTCGTGGCCGTTTTTCACTGAATTGTTGGCAGTGAATTGCATGTCGACAAAAAACTCTATGGTTCCTTCGGCACTCGTGACTTGGATTAACAAAGGGAAACACGTCCCCTGCCTCGACTATTCACATCGGGACTGCATGGCGGGTTTTCTTTATGACGGCTTCTCTTCACCTCCTCAGAAAAGGCAGGAGTGCAAACTATTTTGCTGTTTCACGGATCATATTTGATAAGCATACCGAAGGCGATCAAGTGCTGAAAATCAACTGGGTTTTTGGTTCGGTTTACGGCAGCATTCGTTTTTGTGGCTTCAGTACTCGGGCTCAGTAGTGTGACAGGGACAAGGGTGCAACGTGTGGGTTTAGTTTCATACGAAAATCCCTTTTCCGAAGGGAATGGAGTCACAGCTTTCGATACCGACGGCAGCCTCCGCAAAACGCGATTTGTTTTTTCAGCAACAGTCAGTGAACGTCTGCCACAAACAACTGGCTATCATTACAAAAACGTAGTATTGTGAAACAAAGGTCATTGTTCAGAGCTGAACTGCTATATGTGGACACAGACATTTGGCACAGCCTTGCTGGTGGCCAGCTCACGAACGTAACTACAGTTACCGAGCAACGCAACACCTCCTGCAAAAAGAGTTGTTACGGGGTTGTCTCATGAGGCAAAAACCAATAAACAGTACAAAGCGTCTGCACTTCCCGTTTTTAGTTCACTTCGGACAAGAATGTCCTGGGAGATTTCGAAGCTGCTTCACGTCGACGCCATACATGGAGCTTTTCAAGACCGATGTAGCGTCCCATCATGATGAGCGTTGCCGTTGGATTCATGCGCGGAGATTTGTCTATTGCTGAGGCATCGGCAATCGACAAGCCCTTTACTCCGATGACGTTGAAATTCTGGTCAACAACTTCTCCCATCTTCGATGTGCCGTGCAAATGCCAAAGGGTGGTCATAAACGCGAAAACGAACTTCGCCACTTCCTCCGGATGATCCGTTCCTGCACGCCGGTGAGCACACACGCAGAAGGTTCGTACCATCATACAAGCTTGCGGTTCAGCCTCCACATCGGCATGTGTGTGTGTGCTATAATCGCGAGATATTCGGAAACACCGATTCCATCTCGCCTCCACGCGAACGCTTTACGAATGCAAAAACGTCGTTATGGTGGGCTGATTCCAGCGCTACAACTCGGCGGAGTGCATTATTCAGTAGAGTGCAGTGCAGGACTTACGTGGCAAGATCGGGGGGTATGCAGCAAGCCACTGGTCTCTATCGGATCCCGGTCTGAATTTGTTCGACCAAAATCTTCCAAACGCCTCTGGATCGTCCATCGGCGACAGTGACGGGGCACCATCGTGGCCTTGCTTCTGCGAGGGCTCAACTTTAGCTCCTCTCTCGGAGTTGTTGTCGCAAAAGCCACTGTAGAAGTGGTAGGGATCTTTGAAGGAGCAGCTCTTCAAAGCTCCACGTTGCGGGACTGCTTCACTTTCGTCACAAGTGGCATCGCACATATCCTCTTTCTCCTGTCCGCTGCCATTCACGAGGAACTCTCTTTGGATCTCTAACAAGACATTCTTCCAGCTCAGACTCGTGGCGGCAGCTTCTTCAGCAAATCTTCCAGTTGGTTGCGACGGTTGAGTCGCTCGCAAAAGCGACTCTACAGCATCTTGCTTCTTCTGGATTTTGTCCAAAAGTTCGGCGTATCTGTCCACAGTATCCGGCGTAACTTCCTCGTTACCCAGTTCAGCATCATCTGCCACCGAATCTGCCGGGACTACTGTTCGATTCCCTGGTAGTAGGAGTTCCAGATTCTCTCGGATCTGAGACAAAAAAAAAGTGTGAACGGGCATTGCCCGTGGGGATAAAATATCATGTGTCAAAAAAAAGTCTCAGACGTCTCAATACATGTTGTGGTCTGCCGGTCAGTGGCACTATTAGTTCAGAGTGTTTCTGCCGGTGTGATGCGAAGCACCTTTCCGAAGAGCTCTTCTTGTTGTGATGTACCTCGTGGAGACTGGGGCCGTGAAAGACCTCCCCAATCGCCTCTTGTCCAAGCTTAGCCACAAGATCTAACACCCCGTTCCAGATTTGGACGGGGCACGATTTTAGAGAAATTGGCTCAAGAATCCCTCGCCAAGCAGGATGCTTCGCGGTTTCAATCAAGTTCTGCATGCCACGGATAGCGTCGAAGACGTCTTGCACGTCCTTCAAATAGTTCACTTCTACCTCTACCTCTCCGCGCTTATCAAGCTTAACATATCCGCTGGACTTCGGCTCAGACGTAAAATAGAAAGGCGCGCTCCCTCGTCTGAGAAAGGCACGAGCAGCAGTTGAGACACAGCCAAATATCACCCAAGAGTATTCGTACTGGAACTCTGACGTCTCGTAAAGCCCCCAAAGAGCATGCGATCCCCAAAACCCATCAGACTGTACATACCTAAAGCAGTTGATCATTGGCTCGATGGTAGCGCACACGGGGAGATAGTCGCGCATGTGCTCAGTGAGCGGGCGATGACGGGCGCAGTAGGTCATGATCTCGAAGGCTTTATCTGCCAAAGGGTGGTGACGAAATGCTGGAGGGAAGATGTACCGCGAGGCCAGAATAACGCCTTCTGTGGTGTTGCCGCCGTACAGTTCTTCGACAACAGCTAAGGTACACTTGAGTGACCGATCTCCAATTCTGAAACCAATCAGTTGACACAACCAGATGTATGGAGTTGTCTACAGCAATGACTTGTACAAGGGTTGCGAAGTCACATGGTGCTGAATTGTTTGAGTGTTCGTCCCATTCTTCGGCAGATAGTCTCACCTGAAGTTTTCGCAGTCAGGTCCGAGTTTCGCGATCCCAGTCGCCTCGCATATTCTTGTTGGGTGACGCCGCGGACTGGTGTCTTGCCCGACAGCAAAGAAATTCAGGGGAATAAACATCCGATCCCTCAAGTTTTTTCCCACAGCTGGCAACTCTTTCACAGTAGGGACGTTAATCTCTCGCAGTTGTTCACGGGAACCGATTCCCGATCGTATGAGCAACAGCGGGGTGTGTATTGCACCCGCGGACACTGTGATCTCTCCGTCTACTCCCACACATGCTCGCTTCAGAATCTTTGACTCTTCAGGGTCGTTCTTGGCGTAATACATCAGCGCAGCTTTCGCACGTTTCATCAAATAGTATGCCTGTGCCTTCCATCCAACTGGCAGCACGCACAAATCGGACACAAACGGAGCCGGATGCCACATATGTCATATGCCATGGTTGTTTCTGAATTGCTCTCCTTCAGAACAAGTGCCTCCAGCAACTTCGATGTTTTTTCTAGTCGTTAGGTAATAACAGAAGCAACATTCCGGCAAATCTGAGCAGTATTTATCAAGTGTTGTCCCTAGGGAAGGTTTTGCAGCTGGTCAACGACAAAAATGATATTGCGGCCCTTGATCCCAATAGAACGTGAAGTCAACCTACCCTCCTGTTTCCTTTGCAGACCTATTGTTTACATCTTACTGAATTCAGTGGAGATATTATTCATCGTGCCAAGAATCTGCTGGTCTTCGAACGCTGTCTTTCGGTAGTCAACGCAAACCGCCCGGGGCACAGTCCCGTCTACTGCGAACCTAATGCGCTGGACGGTGTGTTCTGTGAGCACTGTCAGATTCTTGTTGCGCTTCTTGCCACTGTCTTCGCCAAGTAGCGTGTCACTAGCCATTCTGAAGCCGCCTTTATCGGGACGGAACAACGAGCCTCCCCCCCAAGCGTACCCCATATGCAATCTGTAAGCAGTTGGCAATGTGCCTCCTGTGTAGCGCTGACCCGCAGGGGTCCAGGGAGTGTATCCGCGGGCCAACAGACTCTTTGTCCAGGCACCCGCAAAGGGCACATCCTGTGGCATCGGAAAGTAGTTCTGGCTGATCCAGTTGTAGGCCTGGAAAACAAAATGCACCCAGAATCGGTGTGCGCGTGAATATCTGGAACCGTTCTAGAGTCAGATTGTTTGGCGTTGCAGCAGACATTCTATTAAATATCCTTTTGCTTACTTCGTTGACACGGTCGATGTCCCAATTATAGCCGTATGCCTCGTTCAAATGGTCAAAGTATTCATTTGTCTCTTCAATCACAATGGCCATGTTGATGCTGGTCCCGCCTCCCATTATATTTGCAGTGTGGATGCGCACGCCTTGAGTCGTAATAATCGGTTGGCTTATGTCCTCGTCTTGAATCACACGCCCCGTACCTTGCATTGTCATCGCGTTTGGGGTTTTTTCAAAGCTCCTCTCCTTCCCTCTCTCGATGAGCAGCACTCGCTTGCCTGCATTTTCAAGCACACCACCAATAAGATGTAGGAGACACGTGAAGCCTGGAATGCGGACATGACCGTTATCGGCCAGTCAGTTCAAATGAACGCTCTGCCTTGAGTGCACCCGTATGAACAGAATACGAAAACACAGTTATGTAGATCACCAAGTATGCCCAAAGCCAGCGACGATACAGAGTCATGAACTCACCTCCTTCTGACAAGGTACGAGCCAAGGGGCACCCTGTCGCTCCACATCCGACAACAATGTGGTCGAACAGGAACGAGCACTCCTGGTCCAGCTTTGCCTTCGGGTTACAAAAGGACCCAGCGGGCCAGTGATCATCATCGTTACCTAGAAAGGTCATAAGCCAGTTCAAGGGGTTCAGCATGCTGAGGAACTTCCTAGTGACTCGTACTGAAGCCACCAGGAGCGCCTCTCCGAAATCATATCCTCGGTCCAGTCCGCTGCCAAAAGGCATGATTGCAGCGTTGACGTCATCGTCTTGAACGGGTGTATCTGGCGGCTTGGGCTGAGAATCAACTCCGGTGACTCCGTGAGTGACAACTGTGTTGTGGGATACACCCATCAAAACCAAAAGGAAACCTAGGGTGCACAGCCGAAAAGGGCTGGCCCAACTCAAGCACCGAGAAGGCGCCATCGAAGGTTGCAGAAAAACTGTTTCTGCTCCAATGTCTGCCGAGAGGTTTGACAAGAAGGCAAACGTCACGTGACAAATGGCAAGTGTGTAGCTTGATGTTGCCTGATTTTTTCGGTGCTCAGTGCTGAGTGTCACGCACACTGCGATGAACCTTTACTAGGACACACCAGATATTCACAAAGACGATTTGCGACAAAACATGCAGTAAGGTTACTGAAACGAAAGAAGTGTTGTCGCCGTGCCTTCCGACTCCCGCTCGCTAAAGCCGCGCCACTACCCATGCTCGTCGTCATCGCGTTGAGTCCCTCGGCTGTGACTTATCGCGCAGAAATAGAGGTAGGCTCATTGCTGCTTTATGCCTCCGCAAAACAAAACAAGCAGATCATCTTAGCTGAAAGCTGAGACTCTACTGAAGTGGCATAGTTTGCATCTATGTCGATATGCACTACCACTCCCCGTTATTCCGATCCTAGCGACGGAAGAGGCTCTCTGTGTGGTACGCCGACAATATCGACCCACCAAACAGCTCGTTTGTTGCGGACAAACTGTATGCGAACAGCTGGTGTCAAGGACTGAAGCCGCAACGGTCCAAATTAACACTCCGAGCTACCTAGATGAGCAGTGCCGCCTCCACATAGGCAGAAAGCCTCTGCGTTTGTATTTGCGAACATTCTTGTTCCTAACAACATTGACGTGGGTGGCACTGGCGTGCGGCAGTAGTTTTCCGCTGTGGCTGCGTGGCTTGTCTAAGGCGAAGAAGTGCCTTTTTTTTTAAGGTCCATGTGTCAACTAGTAAACCCCCAACTCTGCATTAACGTCCACCTGTGCAAGAACTTTCGTCATGTTAACGTTCATATCAGACGAGCCTTTACCGGCCATCCTACGGCCTCCGCGTGGGACGTAGCATAGACGTGGCTCTGGTCAGAGCTTTCTGGTACACTATTCGCAGACCAGGAAAAACTTCAGAGTGTGTTTAATCACAAAACACACGAGAGCACTGAAGAGATACGCATATTCGCCATACCATCGCTGGGACATCAGCGCTGGTTGCTGCTTCCATTTTCCCCACGTACCCAGCTCCGGAAGCGGGGCAGACAGACAGACGAGAGAATGCAGCAAACCATCTCAGTCCACAAAACCGAGACGAACAGGCCTTCCTTCTCTTGCGTGGACATGTGTCCCTTAATTTACTTCAGAGGAATGAAACGAGACGAGTGTGTCGCTCCAATTCCGGGCTTGCCGTGGCGCACGGGCTTGTACGAGATGGAGAACTCGCCAAGGTAGTAGCCGACCATTTCAGGCTGCAGATAAATCGTAAAAGAAACCGATGGTCACTATCTGTCATTTGGGTGAGGCTCTCTTTCCCCATCGGCGCATGCAGACGCCGACAGGAAAATGTCAGCTCTGGCGCTTGCAAAAGATGCCAGTAGCTTTTTGTGGCGTCGACATGTACCTGACTCACCGTATCAGCATTTCGATACCGATGCGTCGTGTGGTCACTTGTTGACATCCTTACGGGCACCCTGGTGCGGTACACCCGTTATACGGCCGTGCGGCTCCTTACCTTGATTTCAACGTTGATGAACTGCTTGCCGTTGTACACACCGACGACGGAGCCAATCATTTCAGGAACAACAACCAAGTCGCGAAGGTGCGTGTTGACAGGTTCGGGCTTTTCGCCGAAGGCGCAGTTCTTCTTGGAGATCCTGAGTTTCTTCATCAAAGTGGTGGCCTTGCGTTTGATACCCCGCTGGAACTTGCGGCGCTGGCGGGCACGGAAGAGCTCCAGAAGATCTTCCATCTTCATGTCGAGGAGCTTGTCCAGCTCGACCCCACGGTACGAGAACGTACGGAACGTACGCCTCTTGGGCTGGTTAGCCGCTGCATCGCCTGCATCCGCCTAAGCGCACGCATCAAAACGAGGGAAGAAGTGAATAAGCAGTGGCAACACCTAAAAGAGAGAAACCTTTCGATGTTGTGAGTTCAAGAGAAAGTCGGTAAGTTAACAGCAGTTTCGTCACACACAAATGCCTTCCCTTCGCAGACAGCTTCGAGTACCCCGCGGCGTCGCAACGCAAATTAAACCCAGCGTCATGACCGGAAACGTATAAATCAGAACAGAGTGAGAATAGCTGGAAACTGCATTTCAAGCAAAACAGGAGTTACCACGCGAGGAAAAGTGACACCACAGAACCACGACGGTCGCCGGCGGGAGCCCGCCGCGTCGACGCGACCGAATGCGCCACCACCAGGCACGCATGGCCACTGGGTCACATGAGCCCGCAGCACATTTCTACACGTTTTTTTTGCACAGACACTCCAAATTCGCCATCTTTCATGTTTTAGGGTTGCTGCTGTCCGTTTCCGAGATTGAAAGCCCACTCCCTTTGTTCGCGGCTGCCCTCCCTGCATGCACCTCGGACTGCCGCGGATGCGGCACAAGTTGAAAACCTCTCTTGACTCCTGATCCACAGCTTCTGTCTCACATTACTTTGACTCAGGAAAACCGCCGGACAAAAACCAACAGCGAGGAACAGAGAACAGACAAGCCCCACACACCAATCGGAGTTCCTGCCAAGCGTGGACCCCCCGTGCTCCAGTGAACCATGGGGAAAGTTCCTTACCATCTTCGGAAGGATAATGTGACGCAGTCGCAGGGAGGAGACAAATCAAACACCCAGCGGAGTGGTAAATCTGGAAACTCCGTCCTCAGTGACAAAGAAACGCCGTCATCACGGTTGCGCAGGTTCGTCGGCAAACCGGAAACAGCAGAGCCACGTGCTGAGGAGAAAACGCATGCGAAGCGGTGTGGTCAGGTTCGGTGGGTCCGACTTGTAGAGGGGCTGTTGGGGCACAAGATCGTCGACCTATCTGCGGGCACACCGAAGTTTTGAGCAAGTCGTCAATCCCTGAGTCTTGTCCCACTTCATTTTGCGCTTGCGGTGAGGGTTTACAACGCTTTGCGAGCACGCCAGAATCAAGCGGCTGAAAACTCGGATGTTTACCAACGGGAGCGAAAACGTTTCAAACTTCCAAAAACAGTGCAACGGGAGAGGAACCCACAAATGCAGCATAAGCGACAGTGGACAAGTGTTAGGATGCCAAGACTCCATTTGTCTCTCTGAAAATTGAGTTGTGGTGGAGGAAACGAAGCGGAGCGTGATCGTCGAGAAACTAAAACGGAACAAACCACGCGCATGCTGTGTCCATGTTTTTTGTCAAGACTGTTGAGGAATAGAAGTGCCGGTTGAAACACGAGCGTATCGCTAAAAGCCTCTGCGCAAGATAGGTAGAGTAAAGTAAACTTATATTCTGGGTAGTAGACTTTCGCTTCTGTACACACCACCTCGTGAGGAATTTGGAGAGAAGCCAGGAAACCGCGCTTCGCAAGCTAAGCCAATGTGTTTTGATATTTTATTTGCCCAATGAAATAAAACCAGCCCGCCATTGAAGCGGCCTAGAGAATCTGCCGCTGGGCGGGGAATTGCTAGCAGCCGATGACCATTTCATGGGACTCCTGAGCCACGACAGTGTAGTGCAGACATCTCGCCTTCCACCAGAACGGAATGCGTTTCGGCCGATGAAAAGATGTAGCATCTCAAAAAAAACATGCGTTTTGTTCACACACTCTTGCCGGCTTCGCCTATTAAAATGCTGCCGTTCGAACATTTGTCCCGCGCCCGAAGTCACCGAAGAGAGAATAATTAACAATAGATTTCGCAAGCCGCTGTGTCACCCATGACTTTCTGCGCACTGCTGCGCGTCCACAGCGTTGTCATGGGGAGATGCTCAAGTATCCGAAGCCCGGAGCTTCAGTTTGTAGGTCGCCATGAAAAGATCATGCTACATGGATGCTGTCTGCGGTATCCAACTTATCGACCGCATCCCCAGAAAAAATGCGGGATCATACACAGGCCGGGACAGTCCCCCCTCAAATGTGTACTGTCACTGGGACGATTGCCTTTGCTGTATTGAGCAAGTAACATTTTTTAAGTGTGCTACGATGCTTGTCCTAACTCCATCATCTACAGGTAAACCTGTCTGGAACTGCGGATCTGCCACAGTAACCCTCGTAAGTCACTTGCTTTCCGCCCGCCTGTCTTTTGGCAACTCTACGGCATTTCCACTGGCGGAAACTCCAAAGCTGTTTTGGCTGTCTTCGTAAAAATCGGTATCGTGTTGCTCACATGGCCAATTGTCGTACATAGGTGGCCCCCCGGTGTACAGTGGACACTGTATGATAGATACGATGAAAGTAGCTACCTTGGTGTTGATGGAAAAAAAAGCGAGCTCTTACGTTCCAAAATATCATCCATGGTGATCCCTGTTCATGGGGTGCTCCGGTGCTTGATGACGACTGTGTACGCCTCCGTGGAAGAATTCACTTTAGCACTATTTTTTTAACGCTACCCTGTTCTCATCACCACTAGTGGCACCCGTGAAATACACGCGGTAAACCGTTGGAGTCCGAACAGGCAACCATTCATGTTGCCTGAAACGATCTTTCTCACAGTAAACAAGTTGAAGCAAGAGGAATACTGGAGATAAATGTCGTATCGTCAACTTCGTAAGTCATGAAGTCCGTTTTCAGAGGCAGACGACGCGGGCTATTGGGTCCGATTAACCTGCCGAAGACTGCCGCACTCTTGGAGTCAAACTGGTTCATCGCCAAAGACACCTCGAGAAGACAGCTGCAGAAGTGAAGTACACAGGAATCTGAGGACGTGTTATGGGCTCATTAAGCTACCTTTCCTCTTCCTTCTAGCGAACGGCCTTGCTCGGGGAAATCGGAATACATTAATTCGAATGCGTGGAGCCTTAAACTGAGTTTCTTCGTTAGCCACATGCAGCAAAAGCTCTGTAGCAGTAAACCGTGGAACAACATTGCGCGGCTTCTTTTATACAAAACGAAGTGACAGCGGTGCACTGTATGAAACACACTTTGTTTGAACTGTTATAAACTACAGCAGAGGGCCATAGGTTCATTTTCCCGGCAGTTTCGGTTAAAGTTGAAGGCATGCATTTTCTGTGGACAGGGCTAGAAACAGATCCTAATACAAAACTGACACTGCCAGCTCAGAATCCGCGAGGATCGGTGACTTTTTTTCAAGCGAACAGCTCACTCATTAGTCATGAGGGCTTCCGCAAGGTCTATTAAGCCTTCGGGGGATATGCTGTTGTTGTTCAAGTGGAGAATCTTCAGCTTATGATTCGCTTGCACGCCGAGTGCTAGGTACCGTGCCCCGTGTTTCGTCAGTCTGTTGCAGTCCAGGTTGAGAACTTGTAGCGGCGTGTTCACTCGAAGAAGATCGCAGATGGCCTTGGCGCCTAAAAAGCTGCGAGCGAAAGGAAGCAACAAGGGAAACAGGGAACCGTACTACAACGTGCGACAGTAAAGGCATGCGGAAACCTTCTAAACGGCTGCTGATGGTACGAGTCATTGCCAGGTAACCTTCGTTTCCTGGACGTCGGCCGACGCGGAATGGTACTCCTATATCTCCATGCCCCAGTGCCTGTGCTTGCACACTGTGACTGTGAATTGCCTAGGCAGTTGCCAGGGGTGTCCCAAAAAAATGGTTGACTAGCTTGTAACAACGAAAATGACGGTGAAAGGCGAACAACGACGAAGTGTTTATGGTGCAGTCCAACCCACGCAACTCGCTCATTATTCGCTACGGACGCCTGATCACACGCCAAGCGGCATTTAGTGTTCCCAGGAATAGTACCACGTGACAGAGTCGTGCATCCCCACGTAAGTCCGTCTCACGTAATCTGGTTGCAGGAGAGGTCAACCCTTTTGAGGGACCTGTTCTGTTTCAGGAATGGCACCATCACCTTAACTCCATGATCTCTTAGCCGCTGCTTCGAAAGGCAGAGTTCTGCCAGCGTGTTATTGATTTCGACCATGCTACAGAAAGGCACGCAGCAGAGAAGAAGACGTCTCTCGGTTGTTCATAAAGTCAGGGTGTCCCAAGGTGTTCGCATGTACCTAAAATCAGTTGAAGGTCTGGCAAAGTTCTCTTTGACGCGCGCCAACGCTCCTCCGTTGCACATCTGCAAGCAGTGTCTCGCAAACTCATCAAGGGGGCGCGACATAGAAACGGTCTCTGAGCACCAACTACTTCCATCTGCACCTCAGTATCTATAGTTGTTTCCCATTGCTGTTGCAGGCTCATCATGCTGTCCTTCAGAAAAAAGACGTCGACTGCTGAAACGACATCGGGGCGGCAAACCAACCTGCCGAGGTGGAAGAAGTGCTCTGCTTGCACGGGAACCTTCTCCACATCTGCGATGCTCAAGATATCAATTGTCTGCAAAAACCCATCGCTGCACACGTAACAGTATTTCTCCACTGGTAATGAAACACGACTTCAGCAAGTGAGAAAGGTGTCTCACATCCCGTGACAGCGAATTGGCAGGCAAGGACTTAGTGCCAAAGCGAGAGGCCCCTGTTACCACTTTGCACGACGCAAGCCGGAAACTGTCTGACATGATGACTTTCGACAGAGCTCGGAGTCCGGAAGAGATCATTTTAGAAGCGGTCTTTGAGTTAAAACGCATCGATGACAAGGCTTACAGTTGGCTGACACGACTGGTAAATCCACTCATAAATGCATTGTCGATACATTGCGCTTTCGGCCACCCACTGAAACGGGCGACGACGCATCTGGAGTGTCACGGAGCCGATCCATCATCGTTTTTCGACTCACCACAGATCAAGGTGCTTACGCGATTCACCTCCCTTAGTGTCGTGGCAATGGCAATGAGACCGTCCAAGGCAATACGGCACGAATCCACATTCAGCTGTTTCAGGCTTCGGTTTGATCTCAGCCATTCCGCCAGGGCTAGAGCCCCATCATTGCCGATGGGGTTTAGGCTGAGGTCGAGGTTCTCTATCCACGAACACACGCTGAGGCCTTCGCACAGTTTCCGCGCACCGATCCCGTCGATATCGTTAGCACGCAAATTCAAGGAACGCATGGCTGGACATTTAAGCAGAAGTGCAGAAAGCGAGACTGCTGAAGTATACGTCAACTTGTTGTATGGTAAACTGAGAGAGCGCAGCCTTGGTCCACAGCTTGCCATAGTTTTGACTGCAGGCACCATTCCGCGATCGTCTAGTCGGTGACAAAACACAGGCTTCACATTGCCGGGACAGTGCACGTGTATGTGTTGCTCTAAAGCATCCAACTGTCCCGAACCGTTCGTGCCTCTGTCTATAGCCTCGAACGTCTCAATGAGAATAGGATTTGGCGATATTCCAATTTCTTCACAACGTCGCCGATATGCTAAAACCAAAGGCTCGTCAGGGTCACTTTCCTGTACGTCAATGCATTCAATGTATGGCTGATGCCGTCTGGGAGCTGACTTGCAGGGAACACAAAATATCTCGGTTCGGCCGGCATCTTTCGCTCCTGCGAGAAGTACAGTCAGCATCGCCCACGAGCAGGGTCAGACCGCCCCACTTTGTGGAAGGCTGGTGCTCGGTGCCGCGTTCCAACGACAATTTTATCCCATATAAGTGCTTGTCACGCCAGCCTCCTGGTTGCTATATACCAAGAGGATCTGAATGATTTCTGCATTTTCAGTTGTGTCTTGTTCCCCAAATGCACTGGCAGACATTGCACCAACGTCATGAAGGGATCAGCTACTGGTACTGTCATATCTGTAGTGATTCTCACAAGTCGCCTGGATTTTCAGAAGTTCTATGTCACTTCGGGATGATGGATAGGTTCCGTGACTATCTTGCATTTCCACAGGTGACCAGATTATCCTTGTGCCACTCGACAGGCACTGTGGGTAGCACGACAGCCATTCAATCTTGGTGCTCATCACTATCGTGGTAAGTACATGCAGTATAGTGATGTTGTGGTGTTCAGCGCATACTCCAATAAATTCTCAGAATCGACTTGTTTGCTGTACTACTACGAGTGTCCGGCCAAAGACCTCTTCTCGAGCATTTCTTCAGCGGTCCCTTCTAAGCATGTTTAGCGCAGGTTTCTTGCCAGAACTGTCCCATTTCGCTTTGGAAACAATACGTCGTCTGCAGAGCTGTGTTGGGAAACTTAAACTGGCCCTCGCCAGTCTCTAACCGAATCCGCACCAGCAATATCGGCGTCTGCGTTGCAGGTCTGTCGGAGGGAAGCTCTCGGATCGGGTTCTGTCTCACCCCCGTTCAGGTGACAGAGGGGTTCGTCGCTTCCGCTTCCTTGTTTCGAAGAAGGAACTGCCGTGACACGGGCACCTCCGCTTGAGCAACATGTTTGCCGCCAACTGACATCTTCTTGTACGTGAGGAGCGACAGTTGACGGCACCAGTCCGTCATCTGTAGCGCCAGGTTTCCGGGAAAAAGCGGAGGCAGTTGAGAGAGCTGACATCGGACGGCTAAAATCTGGAGGCGAACCTCGTTCTGAAGATGCTGCAAGTGCCTCTGTATCATGTTGGTTGTTGTGCGAAGCAGAGATCCACGTATACCCAACAATGGAATCGCGATCCTCTGCTCCCATGGAGGGTGCCGGGACTCTTGCATCGATGGTCTCACGGACCCGCGGTGTCACCACTGCTGCCTCCATCGCAATCACTGCTAGCCAGAGAGCAGACAGCGAGCCCCAGAATGAGGCCTTTGAGAACGAAATGCGCAAACTCTGTTACAGCAGCGCATGCATACTAATACGCTTTGTCTTCGCCTTTTTTTCGGGGATAGATGTCGGTCTTGCACTTACCCATATCGATAGTTAGCGTGCAGGCCACCTTTGGGGCTTGATGCATTGGCTTTCATTCCAAGCAGACAATTTTCCTGAGGGGCCCCATCAAGGCACAGCAAGTGAAAGAGCGTTTTCTTCGTCCTCTTTGTTTCATAGGCTAGCAATCTCGACATATATGTGCGTATGAAGGGAATGCAACGCTTTGCATTCCCCCTGGATTTAGTCTCTAGCGTACAGCCGGTCATGTTTTACCGCCTAAAGTAGATAGAATGACAAAACCAAGGGCTACTCCATTAGTGAAAACAGAATGGTAAAAAAAATAAATCTGATGGCAAAAAATGTACTTCCTGGCTAAATATCCTTTTTCTTGGAAACACGCTTCCCTTCTTGTCACTAGTATGATCTCAAAGTATGAAAAGCCATGTGATCTATACAATATAACGGAAGCTCGGAAGGGTGAAACTCAAAGGAATTAACAGGGGCAACGGTGTAATTATCGCAAACCATTGAGAGCACAAAGTTACGGTTTTGGGTTCGTGAGCGTCTCTCAATATCCCACAACATCTCCGCGAAAATAACATGTAATACGAGGTGGGCTTGAAAAAGATTTCGGGTTTCCAGCTTAGCAGCGGGAAAATCTGTCCTCTGCGAAGGCACCCCTTTAGTTTTTGACGATAGAGGATCCTTTTGTTAGATAGAATCTGCCATCCACTTGTTTCCTTTTGCAGGTCCTGATAATGAAAGATAGAAGTGAACACCTAAATGGAAGTGCTGCTTGTCACCCGTTTTTGCATTACGTGTTGATCGAGGACGCTACATATTCTACCCGACCTATCTGCAGGGAACGGGGAAGGCTGCACGTATAAGACCTTGTTAAAAGACATGGGTCGTTTTGCTGGGAGAGTATTATAAATCCCATGACTCAGACGCCTATGGAGCTGCATCATCATGCAAGGTACTTAAGCACTTTTCAGCCAGCCGTTCGTGCTACTGGACGGGTTGCCTCGCACAACTCGATCATGCTGCAGTACATGGTCCTAATGTGGCACACAGGAGGCATACGAGGGGTTTTAACACAAACCTGCCACTAGCTGTGATAGCGGCTATGCGTTGGTAACCAATCTGTAAAGAACAACTCGAGAACTCACAAAAGCACTGCGGTCGCTTAACATTTGTTAACATGGGAAACGCGCTGCCGTGACTCTAACCATTCCATAGTGAGTCTCAATATACTTTACAGCTTGCCAAAGTGCAAACAACGGTTCTTTTTAAAAACATCATTTTCCCCCCTGCCAACAAGTTGTCTCCCTCATGAAAGACTTGCGATAAAGCACCTATTTGTCTGTAAAAGCAACTCCACCGAACCCCCGAATACTCAAGTCAGCATCTCGAGCAACAGTTTTGCGTACTCTGGCTGAACCCTAGTTAACTAATATTATGCTTGTTACGGATATAGTCATTCCTTCTGCTGACCACATCGCCTCCGGGACACTGCATCTCCACTGCGCACTTTTTCCGTTCTGTTGTTTCAAGAGCGCCTGCCGCAAGGCGACTTTGGAGACTACTCACATCTCTTCGGTCCGCGCCATAATCTTTCCCCAGGCTCCACACAGCACGCTTCTACAAGTTGTTTTCGCAAACTAAGAGAAAAGCTATAAGCCTGCTTCGAGTGTCTAGGTCCCCTGACAGGCATTCGCCAGAGAACGATGAAACGGCGCAGAACGGATGAACACTTTTGTGGCATAGTGGCTGTGACGTTGAACAGTCGTCCCAAATCTGTGGCGTTGCCTTTCCTCAGAGTACACCTTTTCTCGGTGCTGACACCGGTGTGAATGAGCCTTGTAACAGTCCTTGGAACAACGCTATCGACGCCATTCTCTGGACCTGTGTAGCCCACGACATCCAACAATTTCTTGAGCATCTGCTGCTGACTCAGTTCCTATATTCCCAGCCCTAACCACAGCTGCATGTGAACCTCAGAGTGGCTGATTATTTGGACGCTATAAGAAACAAACAACGATGTTTTCTAACAAAGGTCTTTCGCGCAGAATGGCCCTAAGAAAGCTAAAGGCCACGCCCACCCTGGCGGCGAGATTCGTTCGACGACCTTCCTTCGTTGCATGTAGAATTCTTTGTGCGTACTCTTGACACAACTGAGTCTTCATACCAACAGCCAACACAACGCAAGCAAACGACAAAGCGATTCCCGACGGTGGTAAAACGCACATGAAAAGAGTTCACAGCGTTACAGATTCAACGGTGGACATACTATGACCAAAAAAATAGGGCTGAGACAGGGGCAGAGCTGTACGGAACCTGTGTTCGCAGAATACCACAAATCCCTGTTTGTCACAGCAACATCGGGCTGCGTCCTCGAGCGTCCTCGTGCCACTTTCGTACCTGCCATGAATGATTTCTTCTACATTATCGCTGCACCCACAAAAGACAGTCCGAGCATGCGTACCGTTCCTTCGTGCACTCTCTTCTCCCGCGGAAAAAATCTTGCACTGTTTCACGATACGAACCCGGGCTCTGTCCGCCACGTTTCTCCACCTCTTCTTCGCGGCATCCTCACACGCTGCTTCCGTTCCTCTTTCACCCTTTGGCGGAGGCCGCATAGAGCAGCGGCGAACAGCATGCACTATGCCGACCATCGGTACGGGTTTTACCACAAAAAATTAAACAGAGAGGAGTTAAGCGGAAAAAAGGACAGCAATGCCCGAGAGAACTTGACTGAACAAAGTGAGAGAAACGCTACCGTCGCTCTTCTTTGTTACTTCCTATTGTGCTTGGCGCCGAAACAGTGGCCTCGCCGGACCTGCCACGAAATCGTCACCGCACCTCCCCCTTCAGGCGACTCAGACTGCCTAGCAAGGACGATCAAGACGCTGCGGGTGGCGCCGCAACGAAAAAACGTCTTCTGCCATCTGTGCGTCGTCTCCCGGGTCCGAAAGTCGCCATCCCGCTTCTGTCTCAACTGCGTGTCGAAGAGCGCTGGCACGTAACGGAGAGACGCGGATGTCAACACAGGGTAACAGGATGAGACGTCTCAGTTTTCGCTTCTGCGCAGCCCCGCCAGGTTTCCCTGAACTGCCACCATCCCGCCGCAGTCGCATCGCGCAACATGCAAATGCTCTTTTCATCGCGGGTTTTGGCTTATTTCCTCTCAAAGCCTCCACGGTTCACGCACGCGCGAACTCTCCGGCATCGTTTCAGACAGCGGCGTCTGCCGATTCGCCTCCACCTTTCGTTTGTCTCGCAACTTCTCCACCGTCGGAGATCGCTGCCTCCGAAGGGGAACCAGAACCATGAGCTGACGGGGGATTGAGGTCACTACCAAGCGCCGACAGATCAGCTGGCACCTTGCGACCCTGCGTCATTCTCCCGCCGGGCTCCCACCGCCGCGGATGCCGAGGCACATTCGCCGCAATATACGGATTTGTGGCCTGGCGCTCAATGCTTCCATCCCGGCCTCCTGTGACGCGAGTGCGGACCTTTCGAACGCTGTCTCCTACCATCGATCTGTCAAAATCCTTCCCTCCTATGTCCAGCCCGCTCCGGCCGGCTTGCGGACTGAACGGACAAGGATGACTCTCTTTCCGGTCTCGCGCAGACACGTCTGTCTCTCCATCTCTGTTTCGCGCCGCCTCCAACCGCTTTCGCGCTAGATCAACTGCCTTCACTTCTCTCACCAAAGCGTCGAGCCCCGCCTCCGCGGGGGTCTCTAGAGAGTCTCGCGCGAACGCCAGGTCCTCCAGAGGCGGCGGCGCCTGGTGTTCCGGCGTAGACTGGAATTTTCCGGCAGACAGTCCCTTGCCGAGCATCTTCAAACCCTTTTCGACTCCTGTCTTTCCTTTCTCCGTCTCCTCCGCCCCTATCGCGCCTTGGCTTCGCCTCCGACCGACTCGAGTTGAGTTCGTAAGACCCTCAGACCCGTCCTTCGCCTCTGCTCCGACGGAACCTTGGCGCCCAGAAGAAGCCCTCGAGCTTCCAGCCCCCGAGAGGGAAAAGCTGTGAGAAGCCGCCGTCGACCCGCGACTGTCTCGCTGCTGTCGAGCACCGCTGGGGCCTGCTGTGGAGCTGAGAGACACCTCACAGTAGCCGCCGCCGCACCTCACCCACTCTTTATCGGCTTCCGAAAGACACGGAACGGATCCAGACGGCTCCGACAGCTCTCCGCCAGAAACTCGAGTAGAGCGCGTGAAGGGCCGCGAACAACCGTGAGGACTCGTGGTCGGAACTGGAGACACACATAGTGCCGCCTTGTTTCGGGGCACAACCGCAGTCGCCTTGTCCCCCGCGCGGGCCTTCTGGACAGTCTCCGTCTTGTCTTCTCGCCGCTTCGTCTTCTCGAGCCCCAGTGAGGAGGCCGCGGAGACCAAAAAAGACGCAGCGCTCGAACCCCCCACAACCTTGTGAACGTCCTCACTTTTCTGCTCGTGCTTCTCAACACATCTCGCCCGACCGCGGGAACCTGTCTTCGGGCGAGCCTTCGCGAAGGGAAACATGAACTCAGCAGAAGTGGAGACATCCGAAGGGACAGGCACAGTAGTGACACCAGAAGAGGTGGGGAGAGTAGAGACACCCGAAGCAACAGGCAGAGGGGACGGGTCTCGCAGAGAGCGGACTGTGAAGGATGCGTTTGTGGCTGCAGTTGGAGACGGACGAGGGGAAGGCAGTGGAGAGTTTCCGGAGGCGCCTACAGCGGTTCGGGTCTGATACAACGATGGCACCAAGAGACTCGAATCTGCCCCATCGCACGAGATTTTCTTGGACTTATCCCGCAAGATCCCAGGAAATCTCCCTAACCCGCGGCCGCCCCGCTTGCATCCTTGATACCTGCCCAAATGTGGGCTTCTGGCTTGCGCCCATGCCGCCATGATGCGGGGCGCAAGGCCTCGCCCTTCTTCATCAACGCTCGCCATCAAATTCGCTGCGTCTTCCTCCGCGTCGACCTGCTTCCCTTCGTCTTCCCTCTCTCTCTGGTCTGCCCTCTCCAGGAGGCTCTCCGGTTCCACCCGGAGGCCTTCGTCGGTCTCCGGACTCAAAGAGGGGGCTGCGGCTGCACCGTCCTCCTGCCCCCCGCTCGCGTTTTCGTCCGCTTCCCCGTCGTCTCCTGCCTCTGCCCCACACTGTTTTTCTTCCTCGCCCGCCTTCTCTGCAAGGCCCGACGAAGCCGCCTCCGCGGGCGCCTCCTGTCCCTCCGCTGACTTCCCGGCCTCAGAGGCGCGGCGGACCCTCGCGACGGACTTGGCCGCGGCACCCGGAGACAGCGGCGACGGCGAGCGAAAGCCGCCGGTCTTCCCGCCGCTGTGGTTCGCATACGTATTGAATCGCTGGAGAGGAGGTGATGAGTGGAAAGAAGCCCCCACACCGCTGAAGAAGTTTCCCCCCCCTCCGCCAGTCGGAGACAGGAGGCCGGGGAAGCGGCTTTGCGTCGCGCTCGACAGCCTCGCGAGGGAAGGGTCGAGGCCCGCGGGCCTCAGAGGAACACCCTGCATGGGTTTCTCCGAGGAGAGCGAACTGATGGCGGGTGCGCCGATGGTGGTGGCCCGCCGCAAGACGTCGTTCTTCTTTTTTGCCTCGCGCTCGGCCTTCTGGCGGTCGCGGTCTTTGGCGCCACGGTACTCCTTCGCGATGGCCTCGAAGTGCGAGTAGAACTGTCCGAACCAGCGAAGGGGTTCGGGCCAGACGCAGTCCGCCTTGGTAAGGCCCATGAGGCCCCTGAGTCGGACCTGGAGGGTTTCCGCGTCCTCCGCCTTCTTCTTCAGCTCGCAGAGACGCGCCTCGCGGCTCTCGATCCACTTCTCCATCTTGTCTGCAGCGCCGCCGAAGGCGCTGCGTCGGTCGCCGATCTGCTTGGCCCAGGCCCCGAGCTTCTTTTCGATGTCTCCGAACTGAAGCAGGTCCTTCAAGTCGATAGCCTTCGCGGCGTCGACATCCTGCAACGCGCGCATCTCGTCGCATGCACTCGGGTTCTGCTCCAGCACCGTCTGAACGATGACGCGAAAGAGGTTCGTCGACCGGTCTTTGCTGGTGCATGCGGCCAGCTGGCCCACGAAGTCTTTCAGTTTGAAGCCGAAGCCCTCCTTGCTGCCGCGGTTCACGCAGTTCCCCAGCCGGACCACGAGGCCGAGTATGTCCTTGAAGGCGTCGCTCTCCAGAGTCTGCGCAAGGAGCTCGATCGCGCCGCAGTACTGGTCGAGCTTCTCCCGCTTGCTCTCGAGCTCTTCGTCCACCGCGCGCCTCTGCAGAAAGAAGTTCAGCTTCTCGCTCCCCAGAGCGACCTGGTTGAGAAGCGTGAAGTACAGCTGGTCAGCGAGGGGCAACTGCAGCGCGTTCTCCGGGCTCTTCGCCTTCAAAGCTTCGCACGCACTCGGCTCCGGCCAGTACAGAGTGATGTTCTCCGCCAAGTTCAAGTCGATCGCCAGTGTGGTGGGGTCATCGATCTGCGCCGCGAGAGCCTTGAACTCCTCGACCGTCGACAGCTTGTACTTCTTCAAACAAATTTCCACGTTTTGCGTCGCCTTCGCGTCCAGCACCCCCGACTTCTTCTTCGGGCCCCCGCCCTCGCCCGCTCCGGTCCCTCCGCTGCTCTTCTTCGCCTTCAGCTGCAACTCCTTCTCATCGTGGTAAAAGAGGTCGAAGAGCTGGACAAAGTCCAACCGATAGCGAAACGGACGCTTCTGGGAAGCAGACGGAAAAGGGTCCCCGCTCCTCCCCTCTGCGCCGGCAGCGTCGCCCTCCCTGCGTAGGGACTCTGCCGTCTCGCGCTTCTCGCTCGCGTCCAGCATCATTTCCCGAGGCAAATCCTCCGCGGACAGAGACGAAAAAAGACACTGTCCAGTGCTTTGGGCCTCCTTCCCAGCTTCTTTTGCTGCTTCCGGCGCGGCACTCGCAGCAGACTGTCCAGATTGTGACGCCGCCGAAGGCGTTCTTCCCTCACCCGGTACCGACTTCTTCGCTGAAGCTTCGGAGGCCCCGGGGACCCCATGCGGAGGAGACTCCTCGCCCTTTGGCTCCTTAATACTCGCCTCCGGAGTGACAGCGCTGCAAATAGCGCCGTCGGTTGGTGCGTCTTCACCTGGTTGACCTGAAGCAACGCAAGAAGCCGAGAAAGACTCTTCAGACTCTCCTTGAAGCTTTGGCGAGGCTAGAGGGTACCTATCCAGCAGGCCTTCGAAAACTGTCCCCGTGACCTTGTCCTCAGACAACGGCGTCCACTGGAGCTTCGTCGCGGCTTTGAATCCAGGAGGAGGCTTGGGTACGTGCTTCTCGGGGATGAGAAACTGCGGCCCCGAAAAAATCGCCAAGCCCTTCGCCTTCGGGCCTCCTTTCCCTGGCGGCCCTTTCCCGGGCGGTCCTTTCCCTGGAGGCGGACCCTTGCCCCCCGGAGGGCCTCCCTTCTTCGGCGGCAGGCCTTTTCCTCCAGGGGTTGATCCGGTCCCCGGCGGAGGCCCTGGGGGCGCTCCTTTCTTCGAGGCCGCGTCCTGCGCAGGCGTGCTGGCTGGGGCCTTCGGGGCCCCTGGAGGAGGCCCGGGGGGCTTCCCTTTCTTCGATCCCGGAGCCACCTTTCCAGGCGCGGTCGCGGCTTCTTTCGGCGTCGCCTTGGCGCCCAAAGCATGCGCAGAACTCGACTCCCCGGGAGGCCGGCCCGGCGGCTTGCCTTTCCCCGAAGGTTTGGGAGCGGCGGAAGCACCAGAATCACCCGAAGCACCCGAAGCAGCGTCAGAGGACGGACACGAAGTCGCAGCAGGCGACAGGCTTTTCGAGAGAGAAGAAGGCGACTCGGACGAGCCCAGAGAGTCGTTCAACACTTCCTCTGTTTGGACGGAAGCGTCGGCTAGACGCTTCGGCGCGGGGGAGGGGACAGTCGAAGCGAGGGCGACGCCCCCCTTCTCAGTCTTCTCCTCTGCTAGCCCTTGAGCAGACGACTGCGCTTCCCCAGCTCTCTCTGCCGTAGAGAGGAGTGGAGACGCAGGACAGGAGGTAGCGGGACAGGTGCTAAGCGGGAAGGCCTTCTCGGAAGTCCGCGCGTCGCCCACCGGGGCGGGTCTGGAAGCGTCCGTTTCCTGTGGTTCCCTCACCGCTTTGGACCCGTCAGCGTCGCTTTTCTCCCCTCCGTCACATGCGCCTTTCACCTCCTGTTCTTGCAAGGCTGTCTTGAGAGTGTCGGAGAGGCTCTCGAGCTGCAGCAGGAGACTATGAAGCCGAGCTTTCTGCTTGGCTTCTTTCGCAGCCGCCTCGTCTCCCTCTTGCTCCCCAGGAATCCGGGACTTCGACATTGTGCGGTGAACAACAGACATGACGAACTCGACGATGTTGTCCTTCTCTGCGTCGTTGGCCTCTAAGTGCTTCTCGTCTTCTTTCTCGCCCTGCAGTCCCTCGGACACCCCTCCACGCAACTCTTCGTTGACCCTGCGAGCAGCTGCACTCTTTGTTCCATGGTTTCCCCTCCTTTCCACGTCCCTTTCTCCCGCGTCTTCCGCCTCAACTCCCGGCGCCCCTCCTTCGGAAACAACCGTCGACTGGCCGCCGCCGCCACCCTGCACCCCGCGAGTCGGAGGCAGCGCAGAGCCCAAGGGCGAGGTGTCTCCCTGCGCTTGCTCTGTTCCGGTCTCTGACACGAGCCCGCTGGCGGACGTCCTCGTGCGGAGTACGGAACATGAAAAGAGTCCAGAGCCCCGGCTGTCCCCCTGAGAAGCAGTCGAGGGAGAGAGGTCGGCAAGCGGGAAGAGAGACAGAGGCTTCCTCGAAACACCTCCCGAGGCCCTGTCTCCTGTTCGCCCCGCCTGTGCTCCTGGAGATCCCGGTCTCCTGTCGACTCTGCGCGAGAGACGCGAAGGCGTCAGAACAGCATCGGGGGCGGAGGAGCACCTTGAAGGCTCTTCAAAGAAAGCAGGCACCGACGCGTTTTTAGGAGAGAAGGCAAAGGAGAAAGCACGCTGGTCGCCCTCGTCTGATTCTTCTCTTTTATCCGTTTCTTCCGAAAGCCTTCCGTCGCCTGTCCCCTCCGAGAACAGGGACGCCATGTCCACGAGGTGGAGAGGCGAGCTCTTCCTTCCCTCCCGGCGAGGCGCCTCTGGCTTGGGCGCAGTCTCCTCTCGCCTCCGCGTCTGCTCGAAGGTCTCTTTCTGTCGTTTTTCCGCTAGAAACAAAGATGTGTGCCTCGAGAGAACCTGCAAGGCCTCCTCGTCGCCCTGAAGCGACCAGAGGGCCCGGACAGCGGTCTCCAGCCGGGCGAGACGAGTCGCGTTGTCGCCTTGTCCTTTTGTCTCCTTCGCCTCTTTGAGAGTTTTGTTTACAGCATCGTTCAGACGAAAATCCTCAGAAACTGCAGCACCTCTCCAGGCACTTCCTGCGGGCGACTGAGAGGCCCCGGCCTCAGACAAATCGTCCTGCCCGGAAGCCGACGCGTTTTGGCGCTGTGAGGAGCATTGCGGAGAGCACAAGTCAGACGGAAGAAAAGATGAAGCAGGAAACGACACAGAGGATACAGACCGCGCACGATGGAGAGGAGAGGGAGAGAGTGACCGGAGAAGCGACGGACTGACATCGACAAATCGATTGCGCGACGACGCAGAAGAAGAGACAGAGCGAGATGAGACGTAGGGAGGAGACAAGGAAGGCAAAGCCCCGAGGTCTGCCTTGATCGGGGACTTTCGCAAGAAAGATTCCTTGTCCGTGAAAACGAACGCTTGGGAGTGGGCCGAGAGAGACGAGGGGGAAGAGACTCCTCGGCGCGTCTCATAGGGCGCGCGCCGGAGCGTCGCGCCTGTGGCCTCCGGGCTCGCTGTCTCTGTCTCTTCTTTGGCCTCACTCGCAGACTCCTCCCCAAGAGACTGCACACAAGTCGTGTAGGCGAGAGTGCTCCTGCTGAGCGAAGTCTTGTCTCCAGACATCGCCCGATCTGTCTGCCCGCCCGCAGACACCGACATGAAGAACGGAGACTCAGGGCTCGCGTCGCGCCCCAAATCTTCCGGGAGCCGCGAGTCCCCAACAGACGAGCACACCGAAGCGATAGGATTGCCCTGGCGAGAGGAGACGGGAGACGAGAAGGACCAGAAGGAAGGCGAGACAACGGAGACCGTGTTCTTTTCAGCGGGGTCCCTTGGGGACGCATGGACCGCACTCGGGGGCAGCTGGCCCTCCTTCAGTTTCCGGTCGGAAACGGGGTCCAGAGGCCCCGTCCCCTGGGCTCCAGACTTCGTGTCTGGCTCCAGACCGGAACGGCTGCTGCTGAGGCGCCGCCAGAGCTCCCGAGCCTTGCTGAGAGGCGAAGAAGAAAAGGGAGAAGATGAGCGCAGACGCGCCGGAGACACAGATGGGGAGCCCCGCCAGCTCTGGCGAGAGTGCAGAGCAGGAAGAGACAGCTGTCTTTCCGGGTCCTCAAGGCCGCTGAGGCACTCGAGGCCTTTGAGCCCGTGGGGTCTCTTGGGAGCACCGGCGGTGCTCGCCTCTTTGCTGGCTTCGGAGGCATGCGGGGAATTCCGACTCCAGGGAGACAAAAGCCTTGACAGATTGCCGCGCGACAGGTGTCGCGGGTCCTCGCCACGCTGGCTCTCTGCGTTTGACAGCGCCCTCTTTCCGGTCGGCGAGAGCGCATAGAAATTGTCCCACGAGGGCGACTGTCGCCTGGTCATCCTGAAGAAGGACGGGGAGCGCATCTTCCTGAATTCGGTCTCAAGGGCGCTCGGCGCCTCGGCCTGGCCCGAGGGGGAGACCGCCCCTTCGCTTTCGGCATCTCCAACCGAGTGTGGAGACCGTCGGACGCTCGACGAGAACAAGGAAGATGGCGAGATCACAGGACGAACAGGAGAGGACAAAAAGCCTGGGGAGGAGGCTTCAGAGGACCGAGGGAACTCCGGGGAACTGGTGCGAGGAGAGGAAGAGACGGGAGAAGAACCTCCCACACTCGCTTCAAACGACGCAGAGGGATGCCGGAGCTGAAGGCGAGGCTTCTGTAAAGAGGCAGGTCGACAGAAAGCCTGGCTCTGACTTCGCTTTAACCCCTGGCGCGTCGACGGCCGAGACGCCTGCGACGAAGTCGCGTTCGCTTCTGCCTTCTCATCCTCCTCGCTGGCTTCCCCAAACAGTCCCGCCTCCCCAGCCGCCTCGTCCCCGTCTCCCCCCCAGCCCCGCCCTTCCTCGGACTTGTCCCTGCTCGCCCTCTCTTCTTCTCGTCTGGCCTGTCGCCCCTCCGTCCCCGCCGGCGAGTCTCTGAAAGGCTCTTCGCCACTCTTGCTGGTCGACACCCTGCAGGCTCCAGCTTCTGCGTGCCTCTCTCCAGGGATCCGCTTCCTGCCTCTGCGTTGCAGCCTAGAGCGCTTCATCGCGGGGCTCGGAGGCGAGGGAAACCGGCTTCCCGAGATGGACGCTCGAGCACCTCGCTGTTCTACATGCTGCGCGCGATGTGGGGTCTCGGGCTTCGAGAGCAGGCGCGTCCCGCTCCGCGGAGGCGAGGTCTCTCTCCAAGTGTCGGGCGTTCCGTCCTGTCTCTCTCGCCTCGTGGAGCTACCGCCCTCATTGTCACCTCGCGGCGCGCGCGCCTGCTCGTCGTTCCAGGGTCCCTGCCCCTTGGCGGTCCGGGAGCGCCGCGCGCTGGCTACACCTGTGTGCTCGCGACCGTCCCGCTCGCTCGTCGGGCGACAGGGCACGCGCGTCGGCGCTGGCGAAGCGAGGAACGAGCTGAGAGAAGGAGAAACGGGGGGAGAAAGAGACCGCGCGGAGTCGCTCCTCAGCTCAGATGCAGCGCCTGGCATGCTTCTCCAGGCCCGAGAGTGTCCTCTCCCTCTCGCGTGTGAAGCAGGACGTGAGTTCCACGGGAGAACATGCAGACAGGACAGAAACTCCCCCGTTCGCAACAAGGGCGATTTCCTCCTCAGAGATACGAGGTTCGCCTGCGGCCGACGACAGCGACGAAAGAGGAAGCGGGAAAGAAGAAAGACCCCAACAGCGAGACAGAGAAGAGAAAAACGAAAGCCGACGGAGGGGGACAACGTCCCCGGTCGCGTAAAGGGGAACGCAGAAGAACCGTGCAAAGGCTGCTTGAACGCAGCCAGTGACCGAGGCGAGGGAGACGAGAGGGAGTCAGACTATCAGAACGAGGAGACAGTCGAAGCGGAAGGGGAGACAGTCGAAGCAGAAGAAGAGACAGTCGAAGCAGAAGAAGAGACAGGTTCTTGAACTTAACACACAGAGCGTCACGTGAGACAGGCGGGACGGAGGTTCGCTGGGTCTCGGCAGGTCATGAGGAACGACGTTGAAAGCCTTTTCACCACAAAACTGATAAAAAGGGAGAAGAGAGAGGAAGGAAAACGGGCAGAATCACCACGTGAGACGCCGCATTCACCCAGATTCGAGTTGAGAGAAGAAGCCCTGTGAAGCGCAAGAAAATCCGGCCAGGGCTCGGGGATTCTCCCGACAGAAGACGCACGCGAAAGAAGAAATCGAGGCGCCAAACGAGCAGAGCGCATGCGATCTTTTCTTGTTTGCGATGTTTTCGTCTCCGCGATCTTTCCTCACGTGAGAGACCGGTGCCTGGGGACAGTCGCTGATGAAGCCGGTCTGGGTTTTGACTGTCCCTGTGCACGGAGTATGGAGACAGAACGACAGCGACACGAATTCAGCGAGGAATCAGAAGGGGACGAAGAGGAGAGAGAAGAGAGACTAAAAGCGTGGAGAAAACAAAGCCCAGCGGACCGGAGCAGCTGAGTCTGCACGGGAGTCCGGACAGCGGAGACCGGCAGGAGAAGACGAACGACTGCGGATCGCGAGCGTCCGTCCGACCTGCAGAGAGGATAGGAGAGAGCATTGCGAGAGAAAGCCACAGGTATCCCTCTCTGGATTTCCAATTTTTCTTTCAGAGAGCGGCCAGCGCAAGGACTTCTCCGAGAATGCCGAGAAGCGGGAGAACTGAAAAGGTTTCCTCTCGGCTTGGGCTGACAGCAGGTAGCCGCCTGCCTCCGCCGACTCCGTGTATTTCACTAGACGAGATTTTCACTGACAGGAAAGGGAAGAGACCAGCCTGGGAACAAAGACAGCACTGGAGAAAAAGACACGCGACGAAGTTGCGCGACGACCGAGGAAACGCTGGCCGCTTTGCCGGCAGTGTGTCTGCGCGAATGATGTTTGTTTCTGGAAACGGGGCCTTTCAAACGGAGAAGGAGGTTCGAGAAAAACGCGAATCATCGAGGAAATTCACACTGCAAACGCTGAGGCTGTAGAGACCGAGGAAACTCGCGCCCGCGGCTGCGTCGAACCGAGCTCGACATTCTCTCTCCTGAGAGGATACGTGCAGCGCTTCTTCTCCCGCGAGGACCACGGCCGACCCTTTGCATTCTTCCGGAGTTCTCCTCTGCTTCGTTGTGTCGGTGCAGAGACTCGAAATCCCCCTTTTCCTCTGCTCGAGAACGCAGTTTTTCCCTGGCCCAGGGCGTAAAAGGAAGGGAGTCGAGGCTGTCAGCCGAACCCGAGAAAAGCAGCTGTCTTCTGAAACGCAGCTCCGGGGTGGCGAGAGAGGGGTGCAAGGAGTCTCTCGAGGCGTCTCTCTTTGTAGTCGTTTCCATCCCGGACAGTTCACACACCGACGCAGTCCATTTTGTGGCGCCTCGTCGCTTCTGTTTGTCTTTCGACCGCCATCTCTCGTCCCTCGCTCCTTTTCTCCTCTGCGCGGCTCTCTGCAGAGTGGCGCGCGATTTCTCGGAGCCGCGCCTGACCTCACGACTTGCTCTCGGGTGGACAAAGAAGGAGCGTCCGTCGCCTCTCCGCAAGAAGACTCTCCACTCACGAGTGTGTAGAAGTCTGGTCTGTCGCCTCGACGCGTTGTGCGGCCTTTCACCGCCGATGTACCGGACTCTGGGTGGCCAGGGGCGAGAGAGGACGGGAGGAGAGGCATCTCACGTCAGACGAGGGGGAGGACAGCCGGGAGAAGAGAAAGCGGAGACTCGAGGAACAACGAGTCGAAGAAAGAAGTCTCACTTGGAGAATACGCGAGGTTCTTCTCCCCGGGAGATAAGAAACCGACAAGAACACAGACAGAGGTTGGCCGACGCGAGAGTCTCGTCGCCTCCTGACAGCTGCCTTCCTGCGAGAGAACGCCGCCAGTTTTTCAGAAGCTCACTCAGATGGCTTGGGCGTCTTGCCGACTCACTCACTGAAGCACATGCGTCTCTTTCACGTAGGGGAATGCCTCCCGCGCATCGAGATCCTGCTGGCTAGGCGAACTCACAACGCTTCATGAATGTAACGCGTTTTTTGTCCCTTTGTAGGTGCCGGCATTCTCGTTTTCTCCCTTCCTCCAAGATTGCGGGCCGAAATTGCCTGGGCTTTTTCCCTCTTTCTCGAGATTCTCCCCTGGCTTTCTTCACACAAAGCAGAAACACACGAATGCGTTTCTCACTCGCGAAGGGAAGCAACTCGCTTCGGTTCAAGAGAAAAAGTCCGCGCGCGAGCGCATGTGTCGTCGAGAAACGAACAAAATTCGGTGGCGGTCTGATTAATTTTTTCACCTACGTGTACACGCGTTTTCAGTCATGTCAGGGGTGCCTCTTGGGGTCCTTGAATCGGGGTGTATGTACAGCTCTCGAGGGTCACACTAGTTATGCCTACGTCGTCATCTTCTGACTTCCTTTCGAAGCCTGAATTGTTGGATCCACGTTTGGATGCGCAAACCGACTTCTCGGCACCCATCTGCAGTGGGAACTACGGAGGCGTTTCCCCAAGAATCAACACTCGACGACCGACGCGAAACTTCTTCAAGCATTTTTCGCACGCAGTGCCTCCAGTCTACCATTGCCGCGCGTCACTTCTTGCCGCGCAAAGTTTCCCTTCTTTCGATTGCCGAGCTCGAATTCTAACTTCTGTCGAGAGAGAAATTCATCCGAACGCCCTTCTCGCAGTTGCGCCCCGCCCTCTGAGGTGTACGTATACCCAAGCCGCGGCGCGGGCCCTGGGCATCTGAAGGAGGCACCGGAGGTGGTGCATGTTCGCCGATGGACAAGGTCGAGCAGTTTTATGAAACGCATTCTTTGTGTGTGAAAACGCGGGCCACCGAGGACGAAATGGAGGAGAAAGGAGTTGTTGACGACGGGGCTTTCACGGAAAACGGGGTCGTCACCGTAAATGAGACCACGATGATGCCTCGAGAGTCTCTACAGGAGGGCAGCGACCGCCTCAGTTCGCACTCCCACACGAGTTCTTCCCGTGCAAAGGAGGCAGACATCTTCGAGGAGACGCGAGGCTCAGGTTTCGGCTTTTGCGAAGGAGACACCGGGGCTGGCGAATCTCCTCGTCTGCTGGACGAGAGACCGCATTCGTTGTGTGCGGAGAGATGCGCCATGAGTGAAGAGCCCCAAGAGAGTGCGTCTGAGGCGTCGTCTTGTCTCCCTCGGGGTGTCTCGGCCTCTCCACAGGAAACGTGCAGCTGTTTTCCGGTGCTGTCTCCTCCGCCCCTGGCTCCAGAGCCTCTCGAAACCGCCGCTGCTGCGTATCCAGAAAGAGACGAGTTTCTCCAGTCCTCTGTCAACTTTGAAAAGGCCCCGCCTCCGTGTGCTCTTCCCTGCTCAGACGGATGCTATAGGAGCGCTGCCTTCTGTCCTTGCTGTGCAGCTTTTGAAGGCCATTCGGACATACATGCGAAGTTCTTCCACGCACATCCTACAGCAGGCCCCTCCGACTTTTTCCCCTACGCGCCTCTCGTCCTTCCTCCCGGAACCTCTCCACACATGCACCTGGTGCCCGACTCAGCTGTCTGTTCCACCCACGTCTCCAGTGTCTCCTGTTCGTCGCTGGCGGCCCGAGCTGCGGCGCGCAGACGCGAGCAGCAGCTGCGGCTCTGGCAGAGACTGCAAGAAGTTCGGAGGGAGAAGAAGGAAGTGTTTCACCTGCTTCGCGAGCTGGACGGGAAGCCCCTGGGGGCGGGGCTCGTCGGGCTTCGCGGGTTCGAGGGGTGGGGCGCGGGGCCTCGGGGCCCGAGGAGCCCGCAGGTGCCTACGGGCACGTTGGGCTCCAGACGCGTTCGGGGGCCGAGCCGAAGTGTGCCTGCCTCAAGCGCAGACCGAAGGAGACAGCATCGCGACGAGGCTTGCCTCTGGGAGGAGTTGCTTCCTTTCCAAGAACCGCACGCAGGTGGCAGGAGTGCGAGTGCTCAGAGTTTCGATGGCGCTTGCGGCTTCTGGGGCGCGAACCCCTGGACGCCTCACACAAGCAGGGTGGACCTTCGAGGCTCAGAGTCTGAAAGAGCCACCCGAAGCAGAGCTGGATTTGTGTCTGCTGGGTCCTCGCCCTCGAGAGTCGGAGAGCTGAAGACGTTGTTTCCGAAAAAGTCGAAGAAGAAACCTTGGGATGACTCGAAGAGTGACTTATCCCGCTTCCGGGCGACGCCCTCAGAGCTTCTTTCGCGACGCCTGAGAAGCACGTCGCCGCATGCAGCAGTCGCGGCCGCGGAATATCGCATGAAGCTGTACCTGATGGAGCAGGACTTGCGGCCGTTCATCGAAAAGTACAAGCGAGACTGTCCAGGGGCCTTGAAGGAGGAGGAAGAGCGGCGCATGCGCCAAGAGAAACTCGAGCTCTTCAGGGAACAGAGGGCCTCAGTCGCAGCCTCCATCTGCTCCTCTGCCTGTCTGTGCACGCAAAAGCAGACCGAACACGGACCATTCGGCGCGAGTGCTGGAGGCCGAATTCGACGCGCAATCAGCTGCGCCGCTGTCGGTCCTCGGGACGCGAAGCAGGAACCACGGCAAGAATCGCTCCTGTCTAGAACGCGACCCCACACAGCCTGTGGTCACTTGCGCGGGGGCGAGAGACCCGCACGCGCCCCAGCCGGGGACTGTCTCGATGCCCAGGATGTTCCGCGGAGGGACGAGGCGAGACCTGGCTTTCTGACTGTCTTCCCGCCTCCTCCAGGAAGAAGTCTCCTCGCCAGGGGGCGGCGCGACTCGCCTTGCCGAGACGCCGCCGCGGCGCGCCCGAAACGGAGTCCGGAGCCCGGGGCCTCGGCGGAGACACGCGGCCTGTGCGAAGAACTCAAAGAACTCAAAGGGTCAGTCGCCAACATCGATATCGATGTCAGGAGAACTCCAGATGGCCCCATCCGCGCGACAGTCAGGACTAGCTCGTCTCCTCTATCGGCAGCGCGGACGCTCCCGAGAGAACCGGGAAGCGAAGACGTTCCGAGACTCCACGCCTACCCCGCTCGTCAGGATGGTGAAGGAGACCGAGCGAGGAAGGAAGTGTCTCCGGGAGAAGAAGCAGGGGCTCCACTGTCTCCGAGCCCCGTCGATGTCGAGGCAGAGCTGAAGCTCCTTGACGACATTGCGGCGCAGCTTGACTGTCTGGACGTCACCTTTCCTTATTCGCACTCTGTCACTCCCTCGTTTCCTCCGTTTCGCGCGCGGACGGGAGGCTCTTCTCTTAAACCACCCTCCAAGTTGTCTCCCAGCACCGAGCCGGGCAGCAGAGAAGCTGGCGGACCCCACCAGTGTGGAGAGGAGACAGGCCGACTTTGCTCACCGTCTGGCGTCGCTCAGGCTCTCGCGAGCAGTCTAGCGTCCTCCGTCGAAGAGACAGGCTGTCCTCCTCCCCAGCCTGCGTTGCCTCCCGATGCCTCCTCGATGCCGCAGGCCCCACACGGAGACACCAAAGACACAAGTAAGCTTCTCTCGACGAAGGGAGCGCCTTCGACGAAGTCGATCGCAGGGCTCCTGTTCTTCCTCAACTTTCTGTGGGTTTTTTTTCAGGCGATGGGGCTCTTGACTTTCTCAAATGCTTCTCTGCAGCCTCTTGGAAACCACCGAGAACTAAAGTGTCTTATCTCTTTAGATGTGCTTTGTCGACTTTTGCTTCTCGCAGACTCTTCTTCTCTGCATTCGTCCCCAAATTACGAAAAGGGCGACTGCGGAGCTCCTTCGTTCCCCGACCTGCGAGATACATATCTGGGAAGCAGAGAGGCTGCGAGATGTCGACAGCAACAACTGGAATTGATTCAGAACCAGCTTCAGCGCATGCAGTCTGAAGTTGACAGTCGCTGGAGCTTGCACCAAGTTCCTATGTTCGCTTCCGGCTTTCACTCCTCTCCTGATTCGTCTCTCTTTAATTTCTCAAAGTCGCCTCCATCTCACCGATCTTCCCTGCCTCCCAGCGCCCCGACGCAAGCTCGAGTGACTCTTCCTCTTCCCGACTCCTCGTCTGTTTCTCTCGCCAGCGTCCCTTCCGTTTCTCCTTCCCCTTTTCCCTCAGCGCCTTTCTCCAGATCCTCTGCGTCTCTTTCTGGAGCGAAGCCACAGCGGGTTGCGCAGACGCATTCTTCCTCCAGTTTGACTTCGCTCATCAGAGAACAGTCTGAGGCGCTTCTGGGCGAGTGCGCCGACGTCGTCGAGAAGCTGAGAGAGCACCAAGTTCGCATGCAGCAGGAGCTGAGAGCCGAGGGGACTTCGCAACTGCAAGCAGACAGTGCCCGGCGTCGTCGGAGTGGGCGGAAGGGTGGAACCTTTTCAAGCGAAGACTTCTCAGATGAAAATGTCGCGCCTAGAAACTCTGCACTTGGAAAGGAAATTGCGAGAGCGCAAGGTTCACTCGGCCCTGATCTTCTCTCTGGGGGCGTCTGGCGAGGCAGCTCTGGAAGAGACGGAGGCGCAGAGAAGAAGCAAAATGCACCTTGTCTGAAAGGACTTCAGAGAACAGAAGAGATCGCACGACGTCGAAACCAGTCGCGAGTCAGTCCTAGTGGAGAGGCAGTGCCGAGAGGCAGACGTCCAGAAAGGGAGACAGTCTCTCACGAAGTATCGACGCGACTCGGAGAAGACGTGACTGGGATGTTTCGGAACTCGCGGAGAAACTCGTCAAACATCGTCACGGGAGGAAGCTTCGCTGCACAGACGGCGCGAAAGAAAGAAGATGGCGAAGCACTGAATCGCTTTCAAGAGGCCGATTCAAGAAGTCTCCTCTGCAGAGCCCAGGACACAGATCCGTACACGGTCACGAAGAATCTAAGAGGCATCCAGGTGTCGCTAGCAGGCTGCGAGGAAACAGAGACAGCAGTCGGCAGAGTCATTGCAATCGACGTCCAAGTTCGGCGACCTAAACATCAAAACGCACTTGAAGAACTTCGAGACGAAGACGCAAGTCCGGAAAGGGTGCGACCGCGAAGCATGCTCGCAGCGCAGAGCCAAGCAGGCAAGAGAGAACTGGTGCGACGGCCGCGGTCGTATCTCACGAGGTAGAGCCCTGAGGAAGAACAAGAGATAACGCATGCAGTCGGAGACAACTCGCACCAGTATATTCGCCAAAACAACAGGCGAACACACATTTCCATGTTCTGTACATACATTTATTGCTATATGTGTACATTTATATGTATGTTTATTTCATCATCATATATATATATATATATGTTCAGATGTATATGGGAGGAGGTAGTTGCTTTTCCCCAGTGTTTCTGGAGCTTGGCCAGACAGACACACAGTTCAACAGGGCGAGCGTCAGTTGTGTAGTAGACACGAGCGAAGAGCCAGACGCTCATCGACCGCGGTGCACAGCCAGGAGAGCGGAGAAGTGAGGGAAGAAAGGAGATGGAAAAAGCTTTCAGGGAGCAGAATGAGGAAACAGGAGCAAAGTAAAAGATTCGCAAGGAGCTGTCTCTTGCTTCTGATTTTCCGCCTCTTTTTGTGCCAAAATTGAGATAAGGGATGCGACGCTTTTTTTCTGACACCGCCGAAAAACACGGTTCTTTTTTTCCAGTGCAGCTTGCATGTCGAGAGAACTCGTCTTCTCTCCTTAGCCTTTTGTGCGAGAGTCATTCTCGAACTTCCACGAGTCTTCTGTGAAGTTGAGAGCGTACAACGGTGCCCTCGACTTGATTTTGGTTCCTTAAATCCAGCGAAAAAACACTCAGACTCTCCCTCTTGTCGCACTGCATTTTCTTCGCTTCTCCGTCTTCCTCTCTCTCTTTCCCCCTCTCTGTCACGCTCTTTTCCTCTTTCGTTTGTTCTTCCCTTTTGTCCCCGCTTCGCTCTTTGTGTGTCTCTTCCGTTTCCTTTGTCTTCCCCTTAGTCTAAGTAATTTGCTGCTCGGAGGCTCGCCTGCCGTGGCATCGCTTGAACCTCTGCGTTCTTTGTTCATTGCATCTTTCTCCGAAAAAATATATGTTCGTTCCTAAACAGGGACAAGCAGCATTGCCTCAGCTGAGAGAGCAGTGGCGCTTCTGCCGTCTGTGCCCATTTGAAATGAGTTTCTTAGGAATGGAATCCGTTCCCTCTCGTGAATGCGATGTAGGAGTACTGCAGTACCTGTATTGGGTTGATATGCATGTGAAATGCGCAAGAAAGGTGCACATGGGGCGTCTGTGCCGGTTCCTGAACAGTCAAACGCTGAAGCTTGTAACCGTGGTTGACATCTGGGGATAAACAGCGCGTGGAAGTGCCAGACCGTACAAGTAATTGAGCATTCAGTAGGATAGACACTCGGCGTCGGTTATCTTATGGAGGTAACCGCGCCCACAGAAAACAGTACTGCTCTGGGAGTTTCAGTTCTGGAAGCTCCATACAAAGTGGCGTTGAAAGGGAGAGGGAAGGTTAGTGACACCCTAAGACTGGTTCTCCTCTGGAAACTCCGAGAAATCGACAGAAAAAGCGACCCTCGACGGCCTGCTGCCTCTCTCAGGCGCTCGTCTTGTCCGCCCTATCGGTCTAGGAACAAACGCGAGATGTCGCCGTCAGCGGTGATGTGTGAGCAACGTCAAGATTACAGACACACAATTTGCTCCCTGCCTACTCCACTTCAAACGGTGAAAATGTACTCTTGACAGAACGGCAGCGTTGACAGTCGTGAATTCATCGTCCAGGCCCTACCAAGTGCGAGAAGAAAAGCCTGAAAAGTGTATTTTTCGCTGGGAAATTCGCAACTAACAGGTCCAGAAATGCACCTGAGTATCATCAACTGTGTCGTTCGGGTGGGATGAGCAACTGTACCTGACCTAGACTTATGAAGAGTGAATCTCCGGAGACAGTTGATGAAGTATCACTAGCGATGAACCTTACGAATGACATTAACTGCCACCCTAGAATAGCAGCTTAACGTGTATGGGTATCAGTAATGAGGATCCTCAAAAACTTCGAGAAGGGATGACACACCAGAATGCCTGTTTTCTTCGGTGTAGTGAACTGCAGACGTTGAAGGCTAGCACATGGAAACAGTGCTTCTGTTTCCCTCGCTACACACTCTCTGTGTGCTCTGAATTTCTAGCGTAATTTCGGTCTTCTGTTAACTAGCTCCACTGCCTGTCGTCGACCAACGCTGAAATCTCCAACGTTTTCTGAACAACTGGGCAAGAAGCGTCGGCAGGCACGCGGCCCGGCAAACCTTGCCCTCTTCAATTTCGAAAGCACTCATTGTTTCACTGAAACTCGCTTTGACTTCCGTGGAGAAACTCGAAAAGCTGAGCAGGCGGAAATCGGAGGAAACACGAGTGACCCGCTGAGATTCTTTCCTCACTGTCTCGTTTTCTTCGTTCGCAGGCGCAAGGGCAAAAGGGGGGGTGTTGCAGCTAAAAAGTCTCGGTGCCTTGTGGCGGGGGCTGATTGGCGGGCTGCGTGAGCACAGGTTTCCGTTTTCTTTCCATGTTTTTCTGTCGGGCTGTCTCTTGTGTGTGTCCTTTGTTATCGTAAGAAGATTCATCGAAAAGGCTCCGAGGAGGCGCACGGTGTCGCTCAAGGGAAAGCTGCCTGTTGGCCTGTATAAACCGTGCAACTCTTCCCGACGAAAGTACACACATGCGGTGTCGGAGCGCGGGAGACGGTTTTTGCAATGTTTCGATTTTTTTGCCCCGTCTATGTAATGAATCGTCTCTCTCTTTTGCTGGTCTTTTCCCAGCTTTTCTCGCTGCTTATCTTCCATCTCAGACGCAGCGCGTCTTCCCTGGTAACCGACAGCGTGTGGAACGCGAGGTCACTCTCTCGCGCCTTCCCTTGCCGTTCCTTTCCGCTCCTCACGAGTTCGACAGCTTGAGCTCTGGCCAACGCTTCTTCCTTTCCGCGTCTTCGCTCTCTACACTGTTCGTTCTCTCTTCTCGGCCGTACGGGAAACCTTCGGCTTGCGTCAACTGACCGCCGGAGAGGGGCGTCGCCGCAGTTTCCACCGGCTGTACATACACCCGGCCGATCTGCAGCTCTCTGTCGTGGTCGGCAAACCTCTGCATGACGCCTCTACGTTTTCTGTTCGCGAGGGTACGCGCACCTAGAAAAGCCCCGGCGAAAAATTATGCGCCTTTCTTTCCGTTCTTTCTTCCGGCTTCCCTCGTCTCGATCTCCCTCCTGCAGACGACACGCATGTTTTGCCGTCGCACCACGCGGACGGCCCCGAGTGATGCCAGAGGCCGTATAGGGGAGACAGGAAGGTGAAGTTTCTCTTTCTCTAGTCTCCCCAGTGCCTCTGCATCTCAAGTTTCAAGGAGGAAACGACGGACTTCTCTTTCCACCTCAGGATCTTCGAAAGGAACGAAGTCCGAACTGGACGGACTGTTCGTCGCCACGTACCCTTCACCTGTCTCTGCAGTCTGGTTGCTCCCTTCTCATCCTCCAACATGTCGTCGGGTGAGAAGGAAGCGATGTCGAGAGAGCTTTGTTCCTCTCTCTGTTTGCCTCCGCTTTGTCCTTGCAAGTGACGTCTCGCCTGAGAAACTGCGAGTTTGTGATCTCGCTCGTGACTCGGGTGACGCAGTGCTCTCAGTGAAGCAGCCACCGTTCAAAAGGGATTCGCAAGTTCTTGATTCAACTGTCCTTCTCTCAAGAACACGACTCTCAGGTCGCCTCCAGGAATAGAGAAAGCATCGCCTGCTTGTTTCCGCGTTGTTGAGCCATTAGTGCGTCTCCTTGTTCACCTTTCTTCCCTACTCTGGTGGATCGCCGAGGGGGTCGATCCTGTTCAGCTTTACCCACTCTTGTTATCTTCAGCTTCTGAGGATTCTGTGGAGATCTCTCCGCGGTGTCGAGGTTCATAGTGCTGCATACATCTGGTGTTGATTTTACCCTACTTTCCTGTGTTGCTTGAATGCAATGCGTTTGGCGGGTGCGACGTTTCCAATTGTTCTTTTTGCGTTGTCTACACATTTTCCCTCGTGGAGTTGACCAACCAAAACCGTCAACTCTCAGCCAGGAATTGCGGTTTTTCTGCTTTTTCAGGACTGTGGCAGATCTTCAAACGGAAGGGCAAGGACGGCGGCGAGGCGGAGACGAAGGCCACGAAGGCCCACGTAAGCTTGCTCGTCTGCGTTTTTTTCTGCTTCAGCTGTCTCCTGCTCGTCAGTGCTTCTTTTTCCTTTTGTCTTTCTCTTTCCCTCGTTCTGGCGCTCTCCTGCACCTGCGTCGGCGTTTTCGGCTCTTTCTTTCTCTTGTTGTCTTGAAGCTGCTGCTTCGCTCGCCGCAGAGTGGTGTGGCTGATGCAACGAGACGTCTAGGAGGTTTTGGAGCGCCCTCAACTTCCCCCCGTCGCGAGTTGACGTACACCCGCTCGGTTACAACACGACCGGCGAAGTTTCCTCTCGAAGCGTCTAGCCTTCCGGCGCCTTTTGAAGTGTCTTTATTTGCGTTAAAGTCTCCTTCGTTTGCGCGACAGTCTGTCGTTCCCTCATCACAACGTGTCTGTGGAGACGCTGGAATCGTTTTCCGGGACGCCACCCGTTCTGACATTTGATGACGCTCCGCTCACACCGGACAGCGTAGCGGACGATGAGGCAGAGCCCAGCTGTCTTCTTGTGAGCACCATGGAACGAGACAGGCCGGCACTGTGGCGGGGATTTCTCCAGGAAGCCTGTCAACCGTTTTCAGGTCCCCCAGGTACTCTGGCGACGGATATTTCAGTGGAGCGCAAACAGACGAGTTGTGTGTTATGCTCAGATGGGTGAGGAAAATAAAATGTACTACAACGAAAAACTGAAACGATGGGTCGTCAGAGGAGAAGAGCACCTGGTCGAGCAAGAGCAACTGCCGCCTCCCCCCCCCACAGCAGCTGCTCTGCAGAAGCCCGGAAACTCAGACGCAGGCGCGGCGCTTCCCTCCGCGGGACCTCGCAGCTTCGCTAGGTGAGGCAGGAGCCTGGTGTTTTCTTCTCGTTGGCTCTTCTTGATACTTTTCGAAAAAAAACGCAGCGACAGGCAGTGGAAACTCTGCCTCGACCTTCGCCTGCTTGTGTAGAGTCGTGGAGATCACGTGAGGTGAGCTCGTTCGCCGCGACAGATTTGTGTCGCGCGACGCTGCGCTCGTCCCCAGCGTTCTTCGTCGAACTCGCCAATCTCATGAATAACAGCGAGATAAAGTGGAGAGCCGGAGCCACGATTCTGCGCTCCACCTCAGTGTCGCAGGGTCACCTGCAAATATACGCATGTATGCACATGTGTACTCGCACACATACATCCCTACACAAATGTATAATATATATATATATATATATATATTCATATTTATATGTATAGGTATGTATATTCATATATACAAATATTTCTGTAGACGTATTTGTACGTGTAGAGGGTAGTTTGTGTCCTGAGGCTTGGTTGCGATCCTCATGGGAGTCTCTGGAGATAGAGAGACACGTTGTGACATGTTGGAACCGGATTCGCTTCTGTTCCTTTGTGTTGCGCGTCCGCTAGGGGTCGAACCGCGAGGAGTCTGTACACGGCAACTCCCGGTTTGAGTGTGCGGCCGGCAGCGACGTCAACAGCAGCTTCTCTGCCGAAGCCGGCCTTCGTTCTGCCGCCGTTCGCAGCATCGAGACTCGCTGTTTGTCCTCCTTCGCTTAGCCAGGAAGCCCAGGCTTCCTCTCTGCCGCCTGGCACTTCAGAGGAGGACAGGGCAAACGCCCCGCCAGGATCCAGAGACAACGTCGGCGAACGGCTGGGCTTCGACGCAGCAGCGAAGGTCTGCGGAGATGCTGGCTCGACAGCAAAGACCGGTCAAGACAGCAGCCTGGGCGAGAGTGTCCTAAAGGGTGAGAATCTTTCGGAACAACAGACCCCGGATCCCTCACTCCCAGTCTTCTCCTCCTCTCCAGTGTCTGCGAGCGCTGGATTGTCTCAGGCGGCAGCTGCAGGAGGCGCCCGGAGCAGGAACCACAGTGGCCTCGACTTCGAGGGAGGAGGATCTTCAGATGGAGTCCATCTTGGAGGATCGACTGTCTCGCGTGAGCCTCGATCTCCCTGTCTTTCTGAAAGGAAAAGGACTCAGCCTTCTTGTTGCGAAGGACAGAGTGACGGGCAAGGCATCCACGTCGAAGGAAGTGGATCTTCGCCGTGTGTGGCGCCGGAGACGTCGATTGCCTCTCCCTTCGGTCTCCCGGGAGACCCGGCGTCCGTCTCTCTTTCTCCGCCTCTCCCTCAGTCTCTGTCGACGCCGGGACCTGCGCAGGCTCCTGCCGCGGCACTGATGCCGTCTTCTCCCCGTCTGAATGCCGACGCGTTTCCTGCTGATGGTGATCTTTCCTTCCCGACCGCCTTCGTTGCCTCGCAGCCAGCTGACGGGGCTGGTCAGGCGTCTTCGCGAGAGGAGACGTTCTCTCTGCATGCGTCTGGACGCCCGCGGGGCGGTCTGTCTGTCGCACTGGAGAGCAGCAGCGGGGACGAAGAGGAGACGAGCAGCGTGACGCTGGACGACTCGAGCGAAGGGTCCCTGAGCTGGAGAGACACCTGGCGTCCTGCTGAGGAGGCAGTGGGTTACACGCACCGAAGAGTCTCCGGTGGCGAGACAGCAGATGCAGCCTCTCCACAGTTCGCCAGACGAGAGCTCGTCAGAGATCGACAGCAGCGAACTCGCGGGGACGCAGCTCTCGAACGCCCGGACTGCAGCCGCGGCAGGCGAGCCGGGTCTCCAGAAGCCGCAGGCATCCTGCAGACTCCCGCGTACGCTGCAGCTTTAAAGGAGTGGATGGAGGAACCCAGTTGCCCGAGAGAAGTCGACCTTGGGCACACACCGGAAGGCGAACAGACTCAACCGGATGGCGAAGGACGCCCTGAAGAATCCCGAAGCGTCGACGCGGGACTCGCCGGCGCACGGTCCGAAGCGAAGGTGTCTGGACACCCTGGTGAGGTGTCTGGACACCCGAATGAGGAAATGTCGCAGTGGACGGAGGCGGCGATTCCGGAGACTGAATCGAACCGTATTTCGTCTCCTCTTCATGCGCCAGTTCCAGCCGAATTGGCTGGCGGCCAGGGGTCCCAGCAGGTTCCTCCACCCGAGCCTCTGTGCAGTCAGCCGGTCCAGTGTCTCGACACCCCGGAAGTCATTGAGGAAGACCTCGTTCTCCAGGATCCTTGGAGCCCCGACCGCGTCGGGCCGCGTGAGGGGGGGAACGCGACGCGGGAGTCGGAGTTCCCCGAGGACTTCCGGGGCGTTTCTGAGCCTTTCAGCCCGTCTCCTGTCGAGGCAAGCTTGTCTGTGGCGGGTGCCGGTCTTTCTCAGATCGCACCGTCTGCTTCGTCGTGTGCATCCGTCGCTTCTTTGGCACCTTCAGCTGCGTCGCCTCCCTCGCATTTCTACTCCACCGAGCTCGGTACCGAGGCGTCCCCGAAGCCGACTTCCCTTGGAGAAGAACCGGCTTTCCAGGGAACGGCTTTTCACGACGACCGCGGAACGCGATTCGGAGAAAGTCCTGTCGCGCGCGCGCCTGCAGTCGCTCTGCCGGCCGTGTCGATCCTCGGTCGACTTGACGGCTTTCGCGACGAGCCAAGTCCACTGGGTACGCACCGCACGCAGATTTTCCATCTTGCAGACGCCGACGACGCGGGTGTGGGTGCGTCGAGCGTCCTTTCTCCAGGGGGTTTCGCTCTCGAGCCTCAGGACGAAGCCGGAGAGCAGAGCCGTCTTCGGGTGGAGGCGCAGGCCGCGCAGGGCGAGTTTGCGGGACAGTTGGGCTCCAGTCCTCCGGCGAACGCCCAGAGCAGCTGGGGAGACGAGAACGGGGAGGCGAAACCGCCGGCGCTGGACGGCGTCGATTGGTTCTACCGCAGCGACGCGGCGGGAGAGAAGCACATGCAGGAGCAGGCTCTCGCGCAGGCGCAGCGGGCGGCGTTTTCGAGCGATTTCGAGGTAGCTGAGAGTGCAAGTGTCTTCTGTGAAGATGCAGGGCTCCAGAGAGAGGGCGTCATCGCGGCGTTCTCGGCGTCTGTCGAAGAGCTCGAACGAACCAGTGGAACTGCGCTGGAGCAGCTGCAGGAGCAGCGGCGCTTGCGTCTCGAGCTGGAGCGTAAGAACACCCTGCTTCAGCGTCAACTGCATGCAGTCTTGGTTCTGCTCTCCCGCTTTTCGCTCTCGGGACAAGACCGGAGACGCCTCCTCCACCTCCTGCAGCCCGCTGCGTCGCCCAAGAGCGAGCTCATGCATGCGACATTGAATCCCAGCCAACGCGAGGAGACGCGCGAGGACCCAGAAGACGCTGGAGACCGGCACCTCGAGGGCGCCGTCGCCGCGTGGACGGAGGCCAAAGGCGAGAAGGCGGTGAATTGCCTGGAATCCGAGGTGGCGGCGCTCGCAGGCTGGTCGAACGGGAGAGGCGAGGACAGAGACTGGATGGTCACAAAGGACGTTTTAGACGAGGAGGGGAGACACCAAGCGGGGCGGTGCCTCTCGCAGCACACCATCGATGCAGCTCAGCTTTCGGGAGATGAAGAAGACGCAGATTTCGACGCAGACCTCGTCGAGGCCGACGAGGTCAGGGAAGCGTTCAACACGGTAGGCGAAAGACAGGGGAACGGACTGCAGTCTTCGTCGTGAATTCGTGACGAATCGTCATTCGGGGAGTCAAACCGAGAAACTTGTAAACGAATCCGAGAGTCACAAGGTTCATCTGCTAAGCAGTGAGGTTATGGAACAGCATTCATATGTTTCCATGTACGACGTCTTTCTGGGGTGTGGGGATGCACTTCGAGTTTTATTTCTGGTTTAGATTGTCGAGGTCTTCGCCGCATCCAAGAGGTAGTGTGTTTTTCGTGAGAAAGAGAGACGGAGAAAAACAAGGTTGTTTCCAGAGTCTCACACTCGAGACGCGAGTGGGCCGTGGTCCTGAAAAAATGCGAAAATGGGCAAAGGATTTTTGCAAGAAAGTTGAGCTATCGTGCCTCCCCTCACCCTCTCGCGCGATCCTCTGTGCTTCCCGAGTTGACGAGCCTCAAAGGAGAGACATCGCGGGTCATAGGTGGTGTTGATTTGGACTCAGCGATCCTCTTAGCGATCTTTTTCGTTTCGCCTGCTCACGAGTCCTCTCGCTGAGATCAAGAGCTGACATTCTACGTTCTCATCTCAGTGGTTTGCAGTAGAACCCCAGAGACATTTTCATGAATGTGTGATCATGCGCTGCAAGGAGCGCGACTCACGGTGCTTCGCGTGCATTCACTCTTCTATTTTTTCTCGCGCATTTTTCAGCTTTGAAAACTGCCCCCCAGTTCGGTGACTGTCGCCTCCAGTTTCGCCCTGTCTGGCGACATTTTCGCCATCGTTGTGTTTGTATCTCAGGCCCTTCGCTTTTTTGCACAGGCTCGTTCCGTACACATGTGTCTTCTACTATTTGTATTTATATGTATATATGTATTTACATATATATATATATATATGTATCGGTGTGTAACTATCGTCTCTCTCTCTCTTTTTGTCTATATCTATATGTATCTATGTCTCTCTCTGTATCTGTCGCTGAGTTTTTCCACTCAGGTTTCTCTGTCGTGTGTTTCTCCCGGTTTCACTGCCTCCTTTTCTGGGTCCGGGCCTGTGGTTCTCTTTATGGCATCTCTGTGTGTGAACTCGTCGCGAACTCCGCGGCTGTATCTAGTCGTGAGGTACCGTTCCGCTTTCGTGAACGCCGTCGTCTCTCTTACGGTCTCTCTGCAGCGGTGCTCGTTTCCCGGTGTGCCTTTCGCAGTTGACGCAGCTGCTCGCGAGCCAGTTGGAGATGCAAAGCGCGAGTCGCGCGGAGTTGGAGGTTTGCCAAGCCGAGGCCGAGGGGTATCTTCTTTTGGTCGAAGAGCAGCAGAAGCAGGTGATAGAGCCTCTCTGTCGCCGCGTCGCCGAGCTGCAGCGAGAGCACGCAGAAGAGAAGAGACAGACGACGCAGCTCAGGCAGGCACAGGAAGAGCTGCTGCGTCGGTACGAAGGCGCCGCTGTCGCAACGGAGGACCTCTGCATGGAGGTCGCTCGGTCGCGGGCAGAATTGGCCACAAAAGCCTCCCTGGTCGCGCGTCTCGAGGCGGAAGTTCAGGAGCAGCAGACGAGGGTGCGCGACTTCAGAGACGCGCTGGACGCGAAAGAGAGGGAGTTGGAGAACGCGGCGGGGGCTTTGCGCGGACTGCATGTGCAGCTGGACAGTGAGCGAAACCAAAGGATGCAGAGTGAGGAGGAGCAGAGGCGGCGCGAGAGGGAAGCTGCAGAGCACCACGAGGCCGTGACGAAGGCCCTTGCCCGCGAGAAGGACTCAGAGGCGTTGAGCAGGCAGCAGGAGACGCAGGAGCTCCGTGCAGAGATAGAGAAGGTGCAGGCGAGGTTGGAGCGCGTCCATGGAGAGCTCGAGGGCGCGAGAGAGTCTCTCCGAAGCGCGCGAGAGGAAGCGGAGCATCACGCTGCGGAGAAGGCGAGTCTGAAGGAGAAGGAAATGCACCTTCAGGAGGAATGGAACCGGCATGTTACGAGTCTCACCGACGAGCTGGAGGCGGTTCGCGCGATGCATGCGTCGGAGAAGGCGCAGCTCAGTGAGGCCCACCACGCGACGGAGCATGCGTTTGCGACTTTCCGACAAGATGCGGCCAGACGCGAGGAAGAAAGAGAACAAGAAATTCAACAGCTGAGGGACGCGATGAAAAAGGTCGAGGAAGACCAGCGAGGGTCTCTCCAACCAGAGAAGGCCAAGCAACTCGAGCTCGAAGTGAGTGCTTGACAAAACAGACGGAAAAGGCCTTTTTCACCGATTGAGTTACAGATTGATTTACAGCAATGCACTCACAGGTTTACGAATTTAGTTCCAGATCGATTTACAGCCTTACTTACCTTTATCATATACAGTTTTGTAACGATTTGATTGGGCATACCGTGGTGTTCGAGGGTTCGAGGACTCCTCGTGTTTTCAGTGGCGTAAATCAAATCGAACAAACAGAGGCCGTGCAGTTCCTAAAGGACTGAGTAGGCCTCCAGTTACCTGGTACAGACAACGAAGTCTGTTCGTTGCATTGACAGAAACGCCGAGAGACGGACAATCTCACGGCAGAAGGGAACTGGCAGTCTCAGAAATGATGTCTCTTCCTATCTTGCCCGTTTAAGATCTCCATCGACCTCCCCTTTCGAGATGCAGGGAATCTCTGCTTTCCTGTCACTTACTCTTGTGTGGGGTCTTGCCCCTCTTCTTTTTTCATCTTTGCTAAGGGGAAAAGACATTAGTCGAGCATTTACAGCCGTTGTTCGTCGTGAAGGGGATTTGTTCGTTCGTCTCCGTGGATGCCGTAGCGGATGTCCCTGTCCGCTGTCTTCTCTGTGTTCTTTTAGTTCAACCTTGGCCTTTCTTCACTGTTTCACTCTCGGCCAAAGAAAGCGTCTTTCTGTGCCTCATCGCGCTTGAATCTGCTCCTCTTTCTCTCAACCTCCGCATGTTCCACTCCTCCTCTTTGGTCTCGAGTGTGTTGGCGACGCGCTGCGTCTCGTCTCGTGGACTCTCACCATTTTCGAGGCTGCCCTAATTTCTGTTTGCATGCAGCTCGACGCAGCGCGGGCGGAGACAGACAGTCTGCGCAGAGAGGCCCTCGAACTCCGTGACGCAGCCGAGTGCCTCCGCATGCAGTTGGAGACGGCGCGCGCGGACCAGCAACAGGCGGCAGGTCGGTGGTCGTCGCTCTGATCAAAACACTGTCTGGGGCTCCACGCAACTTCAGAGTCGACACCCGTTTTCCAACACCATACTGCCGCACCTCAATATATATATATATATATACCTATATACCTCCATATATATATATATATATATACCTATATACCTCCATATATATATATATATATAATGTGTAAGTTTATACGTGTGGGTAGGTGTCTGTATATTTGGGCAGAAACGCATGTTTTTTTGTGAAGCGCAAACATGCAGGCTAATCTACACATGGAGAGGCTGTCTGTTACTGGACCTCTGTACAAGTCTTGGTTTACTCGACCTAGCGACTTCTGTGCATCCCCCATCACTCTGTTGTTGCGTCCGCGGTCACCCTTTCCATCTTTCCTTAAATGTGCGTTTGTTTATATATGGTTATGCATGTGTCAGCTTATATATATATATATATTTATATATTTATATATATTTATATATTTATGTGGACATGAAGAGGGTTGTGGCTTTCATCGGTCGGTTGGTTTTTTTCGAGAGGTTTCGTTTTTTTCGAGTGTGTTTAACTTTCTTTCTGTGCTTGTTCGTTGTTCACGCTTCGCCGATGTTCCTTTGCATGTTTTTAGCTGCATTTGAAGACCGTCTGCGTAGAGCGGTCGACGAGGAGAAAGAGGCCTACTTCGCTGAACGTCGTCGAGTGGAGGCGACGCATGCAGAGGCCTTGACGAGCCTGCGGGCAGAGCTCAGTCGCGAACAAGCAGACAGAGCTGCCCACGAGAAGCTGGCGGAAGAGCTGAAGGCATGTAAGTGCGCTCTCGCACGAGAACGTGGAGAGAAGGAAGAAGCGGCGCGAGCTTGGCAAGAAGAGTTGACTCTGGCGACGAGGAGACAGGAGGAGCAGGAGGAAGAGATGAAGAACAAGCAAGCGGAGATCGATGTGTTGAACGCGATGCAAGACGAGCTTCAGGAGCAGCTCGAAGAGCTGCGGAGTCGGTGTTCTCAGCTGAGTGCGAAGGAAGAGGAGGCGCCTCGCGGGAGGGACGACGAGATGGCCTACATGCAACGCCAGCTAGCGGAGACAGTGGAGGAGAAAGGTCGCCTGGCCAGCGAGTTGGCGACGGTGCGCGAGGTCTACGCACAGCAGAGCGAGGAGCAGAAGAAGCAGCTGGAAGACCTGGCTTTGTCTCTGCAGGCAAGCGAGAGAGAGGTCGCCGACCTTCAGAGGAGGCTGGAGGCAGTCACTCTGGACGTCGAGAGACAGCAGCAGGAGGCGAAGGCCGAGCACCTGCGTGCCCTGGAAGTGAAGCAGTCCGAGTGCATGCGGAAGGCCGGAGAAGCCGCGAACGCCTCCGAGAGAGCGGAGGCGACGCAGCGCCTCCTCGAGGCTGTTCAGACACAACTTGAGGAAAAAGAGAAGGCTCGAGTCGCAGTGGAGCGTGAGCTCGAAGCCCTGCGGGAGGCGGTGGTCGAGAAAGAGAACGCGTTGGCGGCGGCCTCCACGAAGAACGAAGAACTCGCACAAGTCACAGCTGAGCTTGCTGCGCAGGAAGAACATGCTGCGGCTCTCCGCAGAGAGCTCGAGGCCCAGGCGCAGCAGTTTGCCGCGAGTGAAGCAACGCTGCAGGCAGCTCTCAGTGAGGCAGAGAAGAAGAGTCTTGCATGCGAGGCGCGCATGCGAGAAGAGCTGCAGAACCACGTCGCCGCCGCCTCGCGGATCAAAGCGGAAGAAGAGAGCCGCATGCAGTTCGTTCTCGAGCAGGAGAAGAAGAAGGTCGCTGCGGAGGAGGCGGAGAAGCTCAGGAAAACGTTTGAGCGACTCTGGGATGAGGAAAGCGCAAAGATGCTCCAGGCGTACGAAGCGGTCGCGCGGCAACTTGCGGAAGCCCAGCGTGCGATGCATGCAAAGGGCGAGGAGCTCGAAGAAGTGAAGAAGAGGGAAGCCGAGGCGAGACGCGCCGCGCTCGACGCCACCCAAGAAGCTTCAGAAGTCCAGGAACTGAGAGAGAAACTCGCGGCGAGAGATGCAGAGGTACAAACGAACAGGAGTCAAAAGACTTCGTCACTCCACGTCGGCTGCGTTCACCGTGCACTCAACTCGCTAGTCTCCGCCGTTGAAGGCCGACAGCAGAGGTGGACGGACAGGCCAGGGAACGCTGAAGCTGCTGAGAATGTCGATGTTTTACTTTCGAGGCGTCTTGTACGGCTTCGTGTGACCAGTCCTGTTAGCAGCGAGAGCAAGGAAGACTCCAGCGCAAGGAAGACTCCAGCGCAAGGAGGGGAGGCGAAACTGGAAGAGAAGTACTGACCGATGGCAAAGGATGTTAAGAGGCCGCACATGCAGAGGAGGAAGCGGGGCTGTGAGAGCTGCATGCGAAAAGAGAGAATTGGTGAAGCACTGACAACAGATAAAAAGTCGAGACAGAGCAGGAAGGAGACGACAAAGCGAGGGAGACTGTCGGGCAGCGCTGCGACTCTTCAGAGTTCTGGAGAGCCCGGAGGAGGGGAAAACGTTGTTCTTAGCGTTTTGAAGTTTTTCTCTCGACCATGAACGTGACAGCTTCTATGAAACGCGCGTCGAAAACAAGCGCAATCGCCTTCGTGCTTGCCATGTGTCTGCCCTTCCCTTGTTTTGAACAGCTTTCTGAACTCCGATCAGCTAACAAGGAACAGACTGAGGAGCTGGCGACCGTGAGAGCAAATCAGACGCGTCTCGCGGAGGAGGCGGCAAGGCAACGAGAGGCTCTCGAGAAGCAGCGAGACACTCTGGAGAAGGAGAGGGAGGTACTGCGAGGTCAAGTGGAAGACGCCAAAGACCGCGAAAGAGAACGGGCGAGGCAGACGGAGGAGCAAGAATCGTGCTTGAGAAGAGCTCTTGCGGAGCGAGAAGACGAGGCGCGACAGAAGACCTTGCGCCTGCAAGTTCTGGAGGAGGAACTGGAGACGGAGAAGCACAGAAATGCGTCGGCAGAGAAAAGACGAGGAGAAGAAATCCGGCAGCTGCAGAGCGCAGTCCACGAACTGAAGGTGAGGAATCGATGGGTGACGGCGAGATAACATCTCGAAGAAGATGCACACCGTGGATGTGAACAGAGAGGAGCGGTGAGTGTCGGGAAGCATGCAGTGAATTGTCGAAGAGGCCGCGAAACTGTCGGAAGTTTTGTGAAGATTCCAGTTCAAACCGACTCGGTCCTGTCCGGCATGCATTTTTGAGTGGGTGATTTTGACAACTCTTTTTCAATTCCTTAAACCATCAGACAGTTGCAGAGCAACGAAACTCGACAAGAGGCATGGGAGCGTCACGAGAGATGTTGAGAAGAGGGATCCACCTCAGGATGGCGCTCGCGTGAGAGATCAACTGCAAGAGGCAGCTGAACGTCTGGACGCATGCAGTCGTTTCTTTCGCGAATGCTTCGCGTTTTTTCAGCTGTGCAGCGTGCAGGTGAAAGTCTCACGGAATGGGGAACAAGAAGACTGATGCATGGAGTGTTGCATTCGACAGAGTGCGTTTAAACAGGCGTCTTTCGTGATCCCAGGTGATATCAGGCAGGCAAAGTTTCGCGGGGAAGTGAACGTCTAACATTCGCAACCAGGCAAAGTCGACTGCTTTGTCGTTCGTGTAGGAGAGAGAAAAGGAGGAGAAGAAGCGAGTGGAGACCGAGACTGCAGAATTTTCAGGAAGGCTGCGAGCAGCAGAAGAAGAAGCTGAACGCAGGCAAAGGCGCACCGAGGAATTGCTTGCAGTAAGATGCTTTTCCATTTGCTTCGTTTTCCTCCTCTTCCGCATTCTTGTCTCCAGACGGGATTCTATGTCTTCAAGCCTACATGGATACAGAGAGATTCGCGCGTTATGTATGGCGTTCTACTACGCTTATGGATTCGAATACATATGCATATACATGCATATACGTGTAAATATACATATGCATGAATACACATATGCCTACATAGGCAGACATATACCTATACCAATATTATATGTGTTTCACAGGAGAATTACCAAAGTTCAACCATATGTGAGGTTTCTGTTTGGGAGTTGTTCAACTCATGTTGGAGGAGTGTAGAACCTTTCTCTTACTTGATGAGTCGCTTCCTTCTTTATGTGAGAGTATCTTTCGCCAGCGAGGGACTTCTGGTCGTAGTGGTTTTTCCCCTCGCGTCGGTCTTTGGGAAAGGTTCTGTTCAGACGATTCTCTGGAGAGAAGGAATTCCGAACTGACACAGGGACTTCGAGTCGTCTGCAAAAGAAAGCGACTCGCGTAGTTCCTGGACTCCGGCGGCATTGACGGCGATATGTATCTACCTCTTTCCATCTCTTTAATAAGTCGAATGAACGGAGATCGATATATCTGCGTTCTTCGTATCCGATAGAAGGCGACCGATATCCCCGTCGTGTGTCTGATAACGAGAGAGATGGATGACACACCTAAATCCTAAGTCGCGCTCTGTCACCGGTTTTCTGTCTCCGTTGTTGGTGGGGTGGCAGGAGCTGGACGAGGCCCGCCGAGTCCCCCCCACTGTCGAGGGCGTCAAGAAACAGGCGCAGCTCATCGCAAAACAAAACGAGGAACTTCGAATGGTAAGCGTTCGGCAGGTCAAGGGCCTGCAACGAGTTCCACTGCTTCAAGAGACTGAAGCCAGGAGCCTGATGTCTGGAGTGCTCTTGTCTCGACTGCCGCACACTGAGATGGTGGAGGTTGGAAGCAGACTGTCACTTGGTTTTCCTCACTCAGCTCGCGAATGTCCTCGCTTCCTCCTCCTCTTTGTTTTGAGACGCGTTTAGACTCGCTCTATGCTGCGAACCTCTTTTGCCGAAGAAAACGGTGTCGGCAAAGAACGCTGATGCGCAGATCCAGTTGACGAATCGCCGGAGGCGCATCTGAGTGTCGATGTCCGTTCGTCTCTGTTTTCTCTGTCAAGAACTGATTCCGGTGTGCTCACACGTCGCCTTGTCTTCACGACGTCCATGCGTCTCTGCTCGTCCCTGTGCCTGTTCTGCGAAACATGCGCATGCAGCTTGTCGGTTTTCTTGTCCCTCTGTGTCTGCCTGGTCTTTTTGGAGACTTTTGACCTAGGCCCTGTGTTGCCAGTGCCTCACTTTAAAAGTGGAAAATTCGCTTCACAGATGATCCGCGACCTCGAACAGCTTGGCCAGAGACACTGCAGGATCTGCGACGACGGCGGAGCGGACGAGAGAGTTGCCGTTCTTCGGTTGTGCAGATGTCGAGAAAAGGCAGGAAGATATCCATGTCGACAGGCGTTTGGACGCTTCACAGAAAGAACTCGTTTTCTGCGTTTTCTGCTGCGTGTGATGCCTCAGCGTACAGCCACCTTGTCGACAACAAGTGACTTTCTCTCTCGCCGTCTGCAGTTCTTCGAGGATGCTCTGGTCAGTTCTCCACACAGCAAATGTTTGCCGCATCGCGAGCTGTTCTGGGTTGCGTAGACCAAAAGGCGACCATGTCTCTATGTGCCTAAACACACCAGGAGCAGCACCTATAAGATCTACAAATAGATGCATTTCTACATGGTCTCATCTATCAATATCAATGAGTATTTGTATACATGAGTATTGTATACATGTACGTCTTTTGTTGTAGATGTGATAAGGATCGCTCGTGTGTATGTGTGTATGTTTTTACAGCAGGACTGTGTCGAGTGAAGCAGAGTGTCGCACATGCATGCGTTGCCTGATGTTCATCTGTTTTTCTCGGAACGTGTCGAGATTGGTTCGCGTGGGTTCTGCTTCTCTGGAAGCAAAGTCGCCGTCGCCGTTTCCTTCTGTGGATGGCGCTTTGTATGCAAGTGCGTGAGTTTAAGGACTTTTACACCTTTTCTCTCTGCTTCTTCAGGACAGTCTAGGTCCCTCCGGAAGGGCCATTGTGTTGGAGGCAGATCGCTGTGTACAGCCTCCGGAGCCAGTGGATGCTGAGGCGATTCCAGACGAAGTTCTCGCCTCTGCGGCTTCGCCTCTGAACGAGCAGACACGCGGAAGATTTCTCTCTTCTCACGCCGTGACTGAGTTCAGAAACACAACTCTGAATGGATCGTCTCCGGCAGCTGGAGGTGACGCCTTGAACATCTGTCTTCCAGTTGAGAAGCTGCAGATGTCTCCGTTTCCAGCTGACGGCTCCCAAAACGTTTCTGATGGAACTCGAATGCCACCGAAACCTCCCGCTTTCATGCAGGCCTTTCTCCCTGCCTCTCGCAGTGGCGCCGGCGCGTCGGGAGGGCCTTTGCAGGGTGTGGGGGCGGGGGAAAATGGAAATTAAAAACAGGGAGGGCTCCCGGGCAGCGGGTGTCACTCGAATGAGCTCGGATGGATAGACAGCTTCGTTTTTTTCCAAGGTGGAATAACAGAGGTGGTTAGCGGAGCGCCTCACGTCCACTTGGAAACGACTCTTCAACCTTTCACAGAAAACGGGTCTTTCTCATGTTTTTTCGTTTTCCTCTCGTCCAGTGACGGGGGAGACTTTCCTGAAAGAACGTCGACAATTCGATCTATGTTGTTCCACGGAAACGGTCAATCCCCGGTCTCTGCATTTTTTTTAAAAGTGTAGACACTTCCTTGTTCCTGTTTCCGTCGATGCACTGGCCGATGCCCCTGTTCGTTCCTCACATCGAAGAACAGCTGCAGTTTTCAAATTACAATGCAAAGTCAAAAGGCTACACGCCGTGAAATTCGAGGATTGCTGGCGTCCATCTGCGCATCTGAGTGGGTCCTCGGGGCGAGATTCTCGGTATTCAGAGGATACTCTGGTCTTAGTTCGCCTACGTTCGTGTTTGAGCCGTCAACACTGAAGCTTTGGCTAGGATTTGTTTTCGAGTAGCCTTCGTCTGCAGAAACCATGGTTAGGTCTACGAGGAAGGCACTCCCCTGTGAAGGGTGTGTCGGATTCCAGACGGTCGAAAAAGTCGACAGAGGAAATCCTCGTCTTTCCGATTAGTCCCGCGAACTTCTCCCATTTGCCATCATCGATACACACCGGTTACTCGGCAGCGTGGCATTTGCAGGAAATACCTTTGTGGTTCTTCTGCAGTCACCGTTGGCTTGCGGGTCGACCGGAGAGGGTGACGCATGCTTCTTAAACAGGGGAACGAGACACCCGTTTTAGGGGGACAAAGCTGCTACTCCATTCGAGCTCGTCGACAGGGGTGGACGCTGCCCTACTGGTGAGCAAAGTTGACAGAAGAAGTGGAGTTTGCTGTGAAAGGCTTGCCAAATTGCGAGTTAGCTGATTCTCTCGAAGCATTTGGACTGTCTTTCCGCAGAAAGGGTGTGAGAACGCTGGCTGCCTCTCGATTCTCACTTTTTCACACCCAGACACAACTGCCAAGCAGTCCCGTCGTGTGCTTGGCTACGATTCAGGACACCTCTCTCCCCCGTTTTTTTCAGTGGTTTCTGAAAACAATCCCGTTGTCAAAGAAATTAACAAACACACGAATACGAAAGACACTGCCGTCGCATGTAAAATCCAAGCATCCTCCCGTGGTGCGATGCCCATAAATAACGCGACGTTCATCGCCAGGAAATGCATAGGATGCTCCTAAAGTCAGCGCAAGTGCCTCCAGACCTACGCTCACCTGTGTCAACTTCCTTTCGGGAGGGCTGCGCTAAAAGAGTACCCTGAGATTCGAGACAAAGCTCTCACGTGAGTGGGCTTCCCTGTCGAAGCAATCTGCTGGTGTTAATATTCAGTGCTGCATCACACAGAAGGTAACTCGACCTCTGTGATCGGACGCTCGTCGTTGCTCGTGTGACATTTTGATAGTGCACCAGGAATTTAGTGTGGCAGTCGTCCTACACAACGATGGAGTCATGCGACTGCGGACGTTCGTAGATTTGCAAAACGTCTTTGTACGGTGCTACTACCTATTCACGGACATAAATGTAAATATATAGAGAGGGAGACAGATAGGCATACAAATAACAGAGAGGTGTCGTTGTATACATTTTTAAACGGTAATATCTGCTTATCAATCCACAGGTCGATCTGGCCGATCCGTTTATATATGAAGGGCGTAGTCGGTTTACTCATCAGAGGCACACGAAGGGCGAGTTGCCTGTAGCTGTGTCCTCTTGTCACAGTGTGCAGCGACAGGCGAACTGGAGATTCACCATTGACAGGAAAAGAATTGCTGGCTTTCAAGTGAGAGATGCACGCGCCGCAAATCGATCACTGTCAATACTTGGCTGCTTTGTCGCGTTTTGAGCTCACTCTTCGGGACCGTACAGCGAATTGCTCCCGTGTTTCCACGAGCGCTGTGGCGAGACGTTCTTTCATGAGGAAGACAAACGAATTTAAAACTTTTCTTGGCCCGCGAATGCCGCAAATTGGTGTCGTGACTGTCTTGCCGACCAGAGAGCAGAGACGTCCCCCTGTCTGCTGTGTTGTCTTGCCGCGGCAAGCAGGCGCGGAGATCCTTGTCTGGGGGCAGCCACCGCGTTTGGTGTTGCAGCTATTTTACGTGGTTTTCGTACAATTGGTAGGGCTGCTACCCTAGGCGCTGTTGGAGTGAAAGAAAGAGACAGCTTTCATCCACTGTTGCACGATCAACTTTCCGACTCCGGCAACTTTGAGTCTCTCCCCTTTTTTATTTTCGTTCTTTGTTCTGCGGTCCAGTTGGGTTGGTCTGATATGAACCCGCGCACACGGGTGCAACTGGAGAGGAAATTCGCGGAGGCCGCGGAAGACAGGAGAAAAGAACACATGCAGAGAAGTTCTAGCGAAAGAAACGCTTGTTGCATGTTCTCGACGTTTCACTTTTGAGAGTAGCCTGCCTCTCACAGCTTGCGGACGGCTTTCTTCCAACGCATCTTCTTGCGTTTCGATGCCTGCCTTTGTCTGACTCGAAATCTGCATTTTCGACTCGCGGAACTTTTGTCGAAGTCTCAGTTGAAAACGCCGCATCTAGGCGGCTAGAACCGCTGCAATATAGCTGGCGAGCCTTGGTTCGTCGTCTCTTTCCAGCTTCTCCTTCACGGGTCTTTCTGTTGTCTCCGTACCTCCTCGCGTCTCGCCTTTCGTTGTTTCTGCGATTTTCTTCGCCTGATACGCAGCGCAGCTGCTTCTCCAGTTGCACCACGACAGTCTGTCGTCTTCCTCGCATTCTCTGGCTGTTCACCCTACGCAATAGAGGGGGGTCTTTGTTTTTCCTCCCCGTCCCGTTATTTGCGTTGCGGCTGCAAAAGCTTTTCCGTCGCGGAAAGGCTCTCCTTTCCCGCCAACCTTCCCTCCTCGTTTCGGATACGGGCCGCTGAACTGTCGCACCCTCCTCAAGTGAGGAATTGAGACATTCCCGCCATTAGTTCCGAAGAAAAGCCTCACGTTCCTCTGTGGAACTCCGCCGTTCTGCCCTTCACTGACACGGTCTCTCTAGCGGTGGTGACGGTTCTTGCATGGAGGTCTGAATCTCACCTGCATGTTCCGTCGCCAGTTTCGCTTTTTCCCCATCTTACGAGATGTTCGAAGACCGCACTGAGGTCAATTCCTCCGGTCTACGCTCGTCCCCTCTTGCTGCGTTTTACTCTGTCCTGTTTGGCTATCTTTCCTTCTTCGCTGCTGAACTATCTCACCCGGTAATGCACATCTGAACCTTAAGCCGTCCATTCGTGAGTCTCCTCTCTCACCACATATCTCAGCGAGGCTGTTTGCTGCTCCTGCGGAGAAGAATCTGTTCACAGTGTTTTCGCGTCCTTGCATAGGGGCGTCTCCCTGTGTCTTCTGTCTCGGTCGGAACTAGGGATAGCCCAGCGCTCCAGTAAGAAGTACAAGGAGTGACGAGAATCATCGACTCTTACATTCACGAGTCCCCTTTTTTACTGTGCTCTGTTCACACTGTAGAAGTCGAACCTGGTGAGCAGGGACCTTCAAGATCTGAACCGGGAGTTCAACATGGAGTAGACACTCCTTCGAGAAAAGCAGTTATCGGAAAGGCAACTCGAATTGTTTCGTTCATAGAGTCACAGCGTTGTAGCGGTTCGTTCGAGGCGGTGTCGGAACAGGTTGGTTTCACCGCGTCAAGGACAGAACCGATTATCGCGTCGCTGGAAAGGATTGAAAAAGAAATCGCTTCTTCCTCCTCTTTCGACTTGCTGCCTCAGTGAAAGCGACGAGAACTCGCGCAGGGAATCTTTTCAGGGCCTTCAGTCGTCTCCATCTCCTCTGCAGGGTCTTCTCTCTTATCTTTCATTCTCCTCTGTTCACCGCGGCGGGTGTCGACATCCGCCTCCTCTCATCTCCATTTTCTTCGACCCCAGCCAGTAGCGTGACTGTCGCGAAGAACTTCCTCCTGCCATTTTCGCGCTTGGTCTCTGTGGCGCGCCTTCAAGTTCCGCCTCTCCCCGTATTGTCCTCTGCTCTTGAAATGTACTTTCGCCTCGCTTCCTAAACTCACCGGTCTTGGCTGCTGTCGCGCGCGCCTGACAGCATGAGGCCTCCCGGGTCGGGCTGTCTCTCATCCTCGCCGGTCGCCTCTTCCGCGTCGCCAGGATCCCATCCGTCCAGCAGAGGTTCTCCTGCTTTTCAGCTGGGTGTATCGCGTTCCTCTTCTTCGTCTCTTTCCTGTCCTCCGGTCTCTCCGTCTGCTGATCAGCTTCGAGCGCAAGTCGCGGCTCTCGCGAAGGCTCTTCACGAGGACCGGCGTCGCCGAGCTGCTGCCGGACAGTCCCCGCGGGCCTCTCCTCGCCCCTGCGTTTCCTTCCCCGTCTTCTACCGAGTTTCGCAGTCTCCTCTCAGTCCACCATCCTCTTCTGCCTCGTCTCCTCCGGCTCGCACTGTCAGCCGAGACACGGCTCAAGCGCGCGGTTCTTCCGCGTCGATCTCTGCCTCGGCGACTCGAGGCGGAGCCGAGGGCCGCGAAACCCCACAGACTCAACCGAGGTCCTCGCCCCGCTCGCCGCCGGGCCGCAGTGTCTCCTCGGGGCCCGCGGGCGGCGGTTCCAGCGGGGCTCTGGAGCCCAAGACGCCCGTGGAGCCCAACGTGGAGCTGCTCTCGGCGCGGTCCGGCGAGTCGGAGAGGCTTCGAGTCTTGAAGGAGCAGGTCGCCCACATGCAGTTGCTGGTGGCGAAGAAGAAGGAGCAGGAAAAACGTGCGAAAGAGAGGTGGGAAACCCGGAAGAGACAAAGGGCTCTTTGGAGACAGAACATCCCGTGGAACAGACTCGTCAACACTCCGGTTGAGCCGGCTTCAGGCCGAGACGAGGAATACTCAGCGGCCAGACAGGTTGTGTCTGAACCACACCTTCCAACGAGTTTCCAAAAAAAGCGAATCCCCTTTGCGGACTGGGCTGCAGCGAAAGCAAGCGCAAGTGAGAAACAGCTTCTGACTCGACGTATAAGGGGCTTTTTTTGACATGCGTCGAGGTGAAAAAAAAGACATCTCGAGATACCAGAGACGCTCTTACACAGAGGCTTCAGACGAGAGACATATGCTTGTGTCTCTGCCTTCCTACGTGTGTAGGCGCATGCGACCGTGAGCATGCACCGAAGGACAGACAGAAAGGAAGCCGAGGCGGGAAGGGACCACTGTGTGCACATACGGACTCTTCGGAACGCATGCAGGGTCCCTCGAGTCTGCACCTGGAAAAAGGCAGATGAATTTGTCTCAGAAAGGAAGACTTCCAGCAAGATAGACCTGAGCCGAGATGCCTATGAGAAGCGGTTTTCTCCGGCGCAAACACCGAGTCGCTACACAAGAGGAATCGGTGTCGACCCAACAGTGCAACCCGCATGGACATCTGTTCCTCGAAACACGAGCAAATGTAGTAATTTCTACAACAGTACATCTCCGTATTCATACACAGCCCCCTTTCTTCATATTGATAATATACACATATATACGCATATACATATATGCATAGATATATATATATATATATATATGTAGGTGAATATATACTGGTTGGTATGTATGCTTGCCGAGGCAGCTTGTGTGTGTATGTTTGTGTGTGGTTCTTGTCCAGTCCGGAAAGAGTACGGTTTTCGTTCTGTGGCGGATGGAGACAGCTTAGACGCCGATGGATCTCTCCTTTCGGGGGAGACAGCAGATTCGCGTTCCGCTTTGCCGGAGCGCCGGGCGCCCTGGACAACGGCTGCAGACAGCGGCTGTCCTGTGCTGGACTCCGGCAACTCTATCGCTCCGAAATTCCGTAACAGATCGCTCACGTTCTGCAAGTTCTACAATCGTTTTGGTACGCCTTCGATTCAGGGCGCTGCTGCATGCACAGATGCAAGACGTAGTAGTCTTGTTGTCCCCTCTCCGGCTTTGTTTCTCCAGGGGTGGTGTGTCTGAGAGAAGACCCCAAAGAAGAAACAAAGCCGAAACGAAGCAGTTGATGCTGCCTCTGTGACTGAACAGAAACCTTCAAGTCACGCGGCTTGGACATGTTCTCTCGCGTCCTTGGTGAACTCGGGTCTGTGTTCCGTTTTTTTCCGGTACTGCACGCTGCTCGTTTTTTTGTATCCTCAATCGCGGAGCCTGGCCCTGCCCCGCACCCCCTTTCCTTGACCTCTCTCAGTTAGCCGGGCGCTTGCCTTCTTATTAGGAAGAGGGATTTTCGTCCGAGAAATAAGAGAACTGGGAGCTTCAGACTCTGATGAGCTGTGCGTGACGTTCGGGAGTGAAACTGTTCCATTTCAGTTGTCTTTTTTGAATGTGGCGGTCGAACGACGCCAGCGCTGACTCAGACATCCTCCACTTAGCCCCTGGAGACAGACAAAAAGGTGTGCGGAAAGAGTCAGAGAAAGTGGAGCCGCCAAAGCACAGACTTCGCATGCAACGAAAAGGTCGAACGCGCCAGGGGGTGTACAGACAGCTGCTGGGTGTAGACTTTTGACAATCGTGTTTTCGCCTCTCAGGTCTCTGCCTGGCATTCCCTATCGACAGTTTCCTGCGTCCGCGCGTGCATTCTTGCAGTTGCGCCCATCTGTTCTCATGGAAATCTCCGTGTTGATTTGTTGTTTAGATGCGTGGATCTTCTGTGCACATAAGGTGGAACACTCAGAGAGAACGTTCTGGCGACTTTGGATTTGCTGTCCCTGGAACCACTCCCTCTCCAGGCTATTGCAGAAATGGAGAGGCATGTCGATTTTACCACGACAGAATTCGCGAGGCGCATGTCGCAGAACCTGAGCATGTTGTTGAAGAGTCGTCCGCTGTGTGTCCGCTTTACCTCAAAGGTCAGTTTTTTTCGACCGGCCGCCGGTCTTTCTTAGAGCCCAGCCCAGCATAGTCGAGTCCTTACGCGTGGGAGACTTGGGTGGGATTTGCTCAATTCAGGGGAAATTCAGTCAAAAGTGTACTGCTGCTTCTTGTAAAAGGAAATAAAGAACGTCGTTTGGTATTTCTGTCTCGACGCAAAACTCTATGTCTTAAACACTTCATCCTGTGCGTCGTACAAGGTTTCATGCCGATTGCGATGGAGATCAAATGGGGTGACTTCCAAGTCCATCTAATGGAGCTATCCAGGAAGCGAAAAAAAGCGCATCTTCCTTTCTCTGTGGAGAGGGATCTGTGTTAGAATCTCTCTTCAGATTTTATTCTCCAGGGGCCCCATGTGGTTTCTTTGCTTCTCTGGTGTCTCTTTAGTTTTCCATGTTTCCCCGCCGTTCTCTCTTCGTCGTGACACGCTTTTCCTTCAAGCGTTTGATTTCTTAAAGAGAGAAAAGGAAGGATGCAGAAGACTTCCCCAGAGTCTCCACTGCCATGTTAGCTTCAGGGGTGCCTTGGTCGCTCTTTGAGTGCTGCCGCTGCGTCTTTGCGGGTTCCTCAAACCCAGGTTGTAGTGTGTCAGGATAACTTCGACAGCTCTTGGTTTCTCCATGGGAGAGGTCTACAAACAAGTCCTCCGCACACACGGAGATGAGAAGAAAGGAGACTACCCAGTCCAACTTGAGGATCTTTCTGTCTCCAGCCTGATTAACTTCTCCTGTGGGTTTTCTGTCGTGTTTTCTGTATGACGCGCAGGTCTTTGCGAGTCGACCGACTGTCCATTAGCTCACGAGGCTCCCGTCACGCCAATTTGTGCTCGTTTTCTCCAGGGTGAGACGAATGAGACGCGAATGCGCCTCTGTATTCAAAGAAGCGCAATTTCAATTGCATCATTAGGCCCTTCTCGCTGAGCAGACGAGCGAAGATTTAAGGTGACGGCGGAACATATGAGGAAGTCAGATTGTTGCATGCGACCTTTGTCGCTCTCTTATTAGGCTGTGCCATTTAATTCGGTCGGTGCATTTCTCAGAGAGAAACATGGCGCCCGATGCCTTTCCTGCACTACCTATAAGATCGCCTCTGTTGTACCATGTAAAGTACAAAGAGGAACAGCACCAGTGGCAGCCTCTAGATCGCCTAGCCACTCAGTGGTTTCCTCACCACACTCAAAAGTCTTAGCTGGAATGAGATATCTTGTCCCATTTCCCAATGACTCTTCACGACTGTTGGCCGTGCGCCGGTCTTTAATCGAAAGGTATCTTTGTTTTCGAATAAAGGGTGACAGCATCGTCACAGGTGTGGGGTGCAGACCCTTTGCTTCTTCCATGTTCCTTCGTCTTTTCTTCGTCGCAGCTTCCCGTCTCTGTTTCCTGCGTTTTGACGGTGTATTCCTGGAGTCGCTCTTTCTCCGTCTTGGGGTGTACAGACACCTGATTGATGTGAGCAAGTCTGACTGTTGTACGTATCGATGCGTGCGTTCTTGCTCGACGAGAAACCACGGGTTCAAGAAGCTTCGTGGAGTGTCTCGAGAGTCGCAAACTTTCTTTTTCTTCTGCCGGCGCCACTCGCCTCCGTCTTTCTCGTGTGTCTCCTCTCGTTCAGGCCTTTGCATCCAAGACGCGTGCGTGTATCGCCACGAATTTGGAGCCCCACAAACTGCTGTCGCGGTCGTGGAAGGAGACGCGGTAGTCGATCCGGACGAGGATGCACTTTCCGAGTTCGTCGGCTCGAGTAGTTGAGAATGCGACCAGCGCGAGCCTGCAGACAGGTGGAAAAGTAGGGGCGAAGAGTCTTTTCTTTTCTCGGCGAAGTCTCGGGGCGTCCCCCGACTCAGAGACACGAGGGATGCGGCTGTGTTCGACCTCGCCGCTGGACGCGGCATTCAGCAGTGGATGGGAAAGCGTCTCAAGTCGTAGAGAGGCCGTACGGTCGATTCACTTCTCCGTGGGTGCGTGAGGTGAGACGTTCCAGCTGGATTCGCCGCAGAGGGCAAGGGTATGAAGCGAAGGCTCGTGTCTGAGAGTCGAGCCTAGGATTCCGGACTGTTGAGGCATTTCGGTCTCACCAAACAGATTCTCTCGATAGGTTTCTGGTTTTGTATGGCAGTCGTCCAAGCGGCAACGCCCGAGCCCTCTTCGGCGGCGATCTGTGTGTCCAAGGGTCCTATCGCTCTTTGAGAGTCCGTTGTGTAAGCTCATCACGTCGGGACTGGCGGCGCACAAGGAGGCACGCAGGCATGCGTTTTTGCAATGAGTAGATTGCTCTTCCTACAGGTACTAAGATCTTCACTCGGCCTTGTGACTTTTTCTCGGATATCCACGTCAACTCACTCGCGACCATGCGGCCTCGCAGAAACTGAGCAGGGACGCGCATGCGTCGGCTGGCGGCCACAGTGCGCGTTTTCTTTGTTCCGCAGGGGCTTCGCACGAGGCCGCCAGCCTGTAGGAACCGCAGCGTGTGACTTTGGCCGTTCTCTGTTGCCCTCTGTCGGTGATTTCAACGTCAAACGCAGCGGCTCGGTCTCAAGGTGGTCGACAGACCACGGAGCAAAGAGCGTCGAAGAGACGTCGATAAACGCAACGCGTCAGGTCGTCAGAAAACGGTGGTTGTCGCCTGTGAAGAAAAACAAGAGTGCACAACTTGACACTTTTTCGAGGGACCGCCGGTGAGTCTGAGCGGCGGGGGAGAAACCTGTAGGAGTGATCTTTGGCAGGTCGTGGTCGCTTTCGCTGGTGGCAACGAGATGACGACAGCGAGGCGGTGAAGAGATTCAGTTGCAAATCGGTCGGCACAGGTTTGTAGGCTGAGGTTGACGCTGTGAGTCTTGCTATGCGCCTCACACTCCTGGACTCGCGTCCGGTACATCGTTCCCACCAGCCACGCATGCGTCATTTGCAGCTTTTTGCTGTCGAAACGACTCGGAAAAACCACCGAAAAACCCAAGTGGCGGTGCCTGCCTTACTGGAGGAGCGCAGAAGCCTGTGAGGTTCCAGTCTTTTAGGTAAATCCCGACGTTGGGGTAAGGAAAACCGTTTTGGCGTAACTCCTCTAGAGACACTGAGAGAGAAATGACGCGGCGCTTTGAGCTTCCGGACACCTGAGCTCAGAGGCGGCAAACACTTTCGTCTTGACAGAACAGATGTAGAAGGAACAGACGCTTCGCTGTCCGGGGGCGGAGTGCAGGGAGGGCGACATACTGTAGGGGAGGGAGGAATGTGGAGAATAGAAGCAGACCGACGGCGCGCTTCCTTGTGGTGAAGATCTTGAGGCGTGAGGTACACGAGTTTTTTCAGTAAAGGCAGTCTACGAGGACGGACGTACCGAATGAGAAAAGTTCGCTTGTGTTTGCAAGGAAGGGAAGGAGAATGCTGGTTGAGAACCACACGGATATCCGCGAGGAGCGAAAAACTGAGGGGCGCGGGTCCAGAGCACGTCCGACGAATTCCAGCTAACTGCTCCTTCGTCAATTCTTTGTCCCACTGCAGCGATTAGAAACTGCCGCAGCCTCATCGCGAATGGATCTACCGCCATGCATGTTCTGTGCTGCGGGTGCATGATGGGGTGAGGCATATCGTGCGGGTCCTCGTACGTGCATGCAGTGGAAAAGATTTCTTGGGACATACGAGGAAAACATGAAAAAAAAACCTGGCCTTCGCGTTCCTTGGCCTGCCCTCTGCTTTCGAAGGTTAACGTGAACAACGCAGTTTTTCGCTTCTCGCGCCACTCCACAGGCAGCCCCGCTAAAGAGTGCTGTAGCTACGAAAACTGTCAAAGAGTTTCAGCTGGAATCAGTTCTGCTTGTCCAACACACGCCGTGCAAAGCGACGCACATGCGTCAAGAGGAATTCGAGGGGAAAACACACAGTCACCTCTGCACAGAGTTCGATGATCTCGGATGTAGAAAGTCTCTATTCATTCGACCTGAGTTCTACCAATGGGTACACATAAGGTCGTCGAATTTAACGGTATGCTCCTAGATGTAGCGATATACAAGCTGTATACAGATGACTCCTTTACTCGAACTAAGAGTCAAGCGGGTATCGCCCGTACAAGGAGTAACTACGTCCATATGTGCATAGGCAAAAAAAGCTTCCATCCAGTACATAAACAGGTGTCAGGCCAACAAATAATCCGATCCGCGAATTCTGCGCAGACCAACTTTAGGAAGGAGACACAGCTCATGCTATGAATCTGTCCTTTCGACGGTGCCACGTGCTCGTGAATTGTCCATAAATTTATATCCGTCGCGAACAGCACGAAGGATCAGGGGCAGTCCGTCTGTAACATCCACAGCGAAGTCAAAAAGAGTCTCAGCGCATTCTCAGTAGTCTGCTGTTGAAATGTCTTCACGGGAATAGAACCAGATTGCGTTAACAGCCTATTCAACTCTCGTGCACTTCTTGAGTGGAATTCAGCTAAAGTTTTCTCGAACTCTAGTTTTCGCTAGAGGCCTGAGTTGACACATGTCAGCCCCGGGTGGTAGCTCGCTGCCTATACGCAGACGGTTGACAGTGCTTCTCTCGATTTTCGCCCTAAGTGTACGGATTACAATGGATCTATTCGAACATTTTCGCAGTAACCGTACTAGTGTTGCAGATGAATGTAACGTTTAATTCAGGTTGCGTATTCAGGTACAGGAAACATCGAAACCGAAGCCGCTGGTATCTTGCGGCGTCTGCGCAACGAGATTTCAAATTGCTACAAACAAATGCTTCCCTTCTTTCTCCAGAAAAAATCGTTTTGAGAGGCTATTTCTGCTTCTGTCGTGCCCACTCAGTTGTTTGTGTGCATCTGTCTCACAACACCAGCGACCACACCGTCGAGTTCTTGGTGCCTCATCGGGGCTGTGTCGAGTTCCTTAAAGCGGACAAGTAGCCGTACCGTGTACAACTTAGCACTCTCGCCGGATAACTTTTTCTTTGTTCGTTTTCCTGGCACCTTCACTCCTGAAGCGTTGGGGTGGGGAAAGCTTAGAAGGGCTCGGGGCTGTGTTACCAGCAAACGAGAGGGTAGCGCTTTTGCTTGCATTTCTGTTTATCGACTCGACCTATACAGTTATCCACGGCAGAGTCTTCGTACATCCACCTTCCTAAATGCAGGATCTGGAATGTTTCACCCTGTGTTACTCTAGACTTCACTTCACATGTGAGAGAAACGCGCGGATACGTAGACGCCTGTGTACGGCGTATTTCTGTGGTGTACGCGAGAAATAGTTCTCGTCGGTGTTCTCCTCTGTGCAGGTAAGCATAAGAAACAAAGCACTCCGGACAGAAAGAGTCACTTACGGTTCGTACAAAAACGTACACATGACGACATACACGCTTTCCCGTTTCCATGTCATCCGCTTTGCGTCGTGCGTATGTTTGTTTTTTCTGTGCATGCATGTATGACTGGTCCAGTTTCTCTTTTTAGAAGCCAGTTAAAGTGCGGCAGAAAGGAGTCACAAAATTCTCATCTAATTGCCTCGCTTTTTTTTGAAGGTAACGTAAAAATGAAGCACCATATTCTGTCTTCCGCTTGGTTCGCATGCATGTTTCTCTTTTCCAATTTTTCGTATACAAGCCGCCGCCCTCGAGCGTGGGCCAGCGCTCAGGTCGCCGCCGCTCCTCCTGAAGGCGTTGAGGCCGGAGCACACATGGATATTTGCAAGCGAAGAAATGCAAATGTCTCTCCTTGTGTTCCGGTGTTATGCGCGGAGAAAGACATTAGAGAGGAACAAAGTCAAGTTCTTTGTTTCTTGGACTTTCTGCGTTCTACAGTCCCCACAATTCCGGCAACCCTCCTCACTAAGTCTGTGCAACTTTCTCTCCGGTCCCCGTTCTGCGCTTCCCGTCGAGGTGTGAAGCGGTCTGAGAACCAGTCTCTTTGCGTTCTTCTTTCTTCCGCGGTTCGTTCTTTCGTTTCTGCTCCTGACTTCTCTGTACCTCTTCCTTCTGAGTACTTGTCACCACCTTTCTCTGCGCAAGAACGTCTCTTTTTCTCCCACCCCCTTTTCTCCAGAGGTTCCAAACAATATTTGCCTTCCTTTCGCCCTTGTCTTGTCGTTCGTTTCTTCCCTTCTTTCTTGGCTTTTCGCCTGCTTTTTTCATTTTCTGTGTTGATTTTTCTCGCGCTTTTCGCTGTCTCGTACTTTCTCGACTATTTCGGCGCTCCACCGAGGTAGAAGTTCGCCCTCAGTTCTCCCCTGCCCGGCGTCGACTCCATCGAGGAAAGGTCCAACAACCTTGCAGAAAGGGGGACTGCGTTTTCCCTGAACGGCTACGAAGCTTTCTGTCCAGGCTCCAATTCGTCTGACCGCCTTTCCCACAGAAAAATGGCGACGGTACGCTGTACGCAAACAACCAGACTGATCCCTGGGTGCACAGCCGAGTATCCGATGTCCGAAAAAAAATGAACACTGTGCAGTGGGGTTTGTGCCTCTTGACTCCTGTGTTCCAGTGCGTTGTTTTGTGCGTCGCCGCTCGGTTTCCTTTACCGATGTCTGTCTCTGTATTTCGTTTTTCCTCGTCTGCTCGCTGCTCTCCTGTGAACACTGTCCAAGTGTTCCGTTCGTCCACGTCCGCCAATCTTTTTCAGGAACTCTTGTCTCCTGGTGTCGCCCTCGAGCGCTCTTTGCAGGCGCTTCCTGTTCACCTTTCGACTAGCGTTCTCTCCGATGGTCAGTTGCTCTTTTCTCGTTTGTCGGCCTCTTACACAGTCGCACCCGCGTATCTGTCGTCGCCACACCTCGTCGACTGTTCCCTGCCTCCTTCCTCGCCTCTGTAAATGCCCTTCTTCACCTCCCTCCCTCTCGGTTCTCTCGGATGCAACTCCGTTCCATCACCCCTCCGTCTCCCCCTTCTCAACTCGCGTTTCCCCTGCATGCACGTTCCAGTTAACACAGTTTCTTTCGCGCGTCTCGACTTTGTTGCGGCCTAGCTCGGAACGGCAACTTCTGAGACGCTCCTTGTCTCTTCTTCTGCGCTTTTTGCTCTTTGTCTGCATGCAGTGACCCTCGACTGGGGTGCATATATCTGACTTTGCTTCTCTTCCCTTCCGGTTCATATTCACTTTCGACTCTACTGTCTTCTTCCTGACTCGCATCATCACTGAGATGCTGCCCGTCTCGCCCGGCACTGCTTCTCTCCTTTCTTCTTCTCGCTTCTTTTGCTTTCTTCTTGCGTCTCCTTTTTTTCTTTTTCGGCCTTCTTCGTCTCGTCTCTTCTCGCGTCTTCACACTCCTCTGACCGAGTGAAGGCGTGAGACGCAGTGCGTCTGTTTCCTTGTCCTGGCGGCGCTCGCGTCGCACTGCATTCTCGAAAGCGCGTCGACAGCGCGCTCTTGCGTTCGCGGTCTCGGTGCCTCATGAGGGCGCCCGCGCCTCTCGCGTGTCTTTCCCCCTCACGTAGCCTTGCTTCTGTCTTCACGATCTTGCCAAGTCTCTTGTTCTCTTCGCTGCTGCAGGTGACTCCAGTTAATCCTAAACCGTTCCTGACGTCTTTGACAGGGCGGCAAGTCATGGTCAAGCTGAAGTGGGGAATCGAGTACAAAGGTGAGGAGACGCAATCGCGGGGAGTGAAGAGCCGAGGAAACGAGCGCAGAAGTCAAGCGAGGAGCGGTCCATTCATCCCAACTGGACTGTCACTACGCCGCATACATACAAGCAGTCACAGGGGAGGGGGGTGCTCTTGGATGTCCCCCGTCACACTCTCTCTGTGCTTCCGATGTCACATCAGACTTGAAGACAGGCGTTTTCGTTGAAAGTCGATGAACGGTGGGCGCAAATGCGCTGCCGTGTCCTCCGGCCTGACCCCGCATGCAGATAAAAGAAATCGTAGTTCCATCGTGCATTGATTCTGAGAGTGACGTCAGTATTCATAAATTTTTATCTCGCATTTATTCCGGAGGACGAACATGAGCTACAGCGCTCCATCATGTCACGAAGCCTATGGGGGCGCACAGCATGTTGGACGTCCCTCCGTGTTCTCTGCGCCGTTTTAGGCTACCTCAAGTCCTTCGACGAGTACATGAACTTGCAGCTGCAAAACACCGAAGAGTGGGTCGACGGCAGCTTCAAGGGTCACTTGGGAGAAGTCCTTCTCCGATGCAACAATGTTCTCTACCTCCGCCAAGTGAAGGGAGAAGATGAAGAAGACGAAGAAGCCTGACAGCAGGACGGAACGGGACATGCAGGGAGGCGGCGCACCGCGAAAAACGGCCTTCTCTTTCTCCCCCCGTTTCTGCAGCGTCTGCCTGTGTGGCAGTCTGAGGACCACAACGGGATAGGCGCGCCTGTTTCAGGAGGCGGAAGAGCGGGGATGGACTGAAGACTGAAGCTTTGAGTTTTCTGGCTGGAGGCGCGCATCAGGCCCGCAGCCTCAAATTGCAGCGTTGTGCGGACGAAAGCGATTGATCAGTCTCGGCTGTCGGAGGGGCATTTTTAGTTTGGGGACAAAGAGAGCCTTCTCGGCATGTCTTGACGAAGTATGGTGGGCAGACGAGCGAAATGTGTGGTGTTTTGACGTAGAAAGTTGCATGGACAGTTCGAGGGTCTCAAAGTGGAGAGAAACGAGAAAAAGCTACATTTTTAAAGGAGCACAGCCTCTTGCTGACAGACACGTCTGTGTCGATCTCCTCGCTGGAGTCTTGCCCTTCCTCCGCGAGAAACGTTTCCAGCGTCTTTCGCTACCTTGGGTTCCAGATTCGCTTCTCCAGCTGCGTTATAAACGGTAACAAATACATCACGCTTTCAGATAGGCTGGGACAGAATACTAAAACTCTAATTCATTAACTGAATCATATATTTCCCGGTGTCTTGGCTTGCCCAAAAGACGCCCCCTTCTCGACGTTTCCTTTTTCTCTCTCGTGTGTCTGTGCCTTTCGCGCCACACGGGACAGCACAGAAGGACGCTGGAACGAAATTGCCGCGTCTGAGAAACATGGTGCTTTTCTTAGGTGAGCTGGTCCTACGACACTGAGACTATGAAACACATCCACATCGGTCATGTTCTACGCGCAGCATAGCTATTATTGCTATTACTCGGATTAGCAGCGGGAGATCACTACGACTCTGGCAGGGCACCTGCTCTTCATCAGTCTGTCTCTGATCTTTTCTTCTTTCCTCACTGGACCTCGCTTGCCTCTTGCTTTGTCAGCACTCACGCGTCCTCTTGTTCTCACTTCAAATTTTCCGTCTTTTCCTTTTTACGTACTCGGTGGCTGCGCATGCACCCAAAATGCGTGGGTTAGGACAAAGGAAGGCGCGCTTCTCTCCGGCCTTCCGCATGAATTCAGAGTCCAGGATTACCTGGCGCTTGACGATTCTCTCCCAGCTTTGGAGGAAACTGCAGATTAAAATGAGCACCGGCAAACTCTCGTGATTTGACAGATTCAGTTCAGATCAAACGATTCCCTTTTCCATCCTTTAAGTGGGCCAAATATTACAGTGTTCGCATGCTAACTAGTCTAAGACATACCGCTCGCTACTCTCGGCTTGGACGCCTGAGAGCGACAGGCGCCCCAGGTGACGATGCATGCAGACTTTCGTTTTCCGGGAAACATCAAAACGAAGAAAGAAGAGGACGTAGCGAAGAGGAAAGCTACTTCATCTTGGTAAAGTTTCGTTTCTTTGTAGAGAGCTGTGCAGTGGTTTCAGCAAGTCGCCGTTATTTCCAAGGAACTATGGGTACACGGCGGTAGAGCTCGTTTCTTCACGTCGAGTGAAACAAGGGTCTGAGGAACGACCTTCACTGTGGGTCGAATGGTTCTCTTTCGACCAAGCGCCACGAGCCAGCATTCGCGTAAATTGAGACGCTAAGCACGCGCCTCCGCACACACAAAGTGTCTGAAGTTTAGGATCTGCAGGTGTGAACGGGTCCTCGGGGACCCCGACAGGTCCTACAGTGGTCGTGACGGACGCTGCCGAACAACAGAATCTTGTTCGTTTTATACTTTTGATGATGCGCTTGGGTGCTGTACCTGCATTGAAGGCCGTGACAAGGAAACCGGATCGCGGTCGTTCGGAAAACGACGCTTTTCTAGAGCACAACATCTTGTTTTCTTCCTCACTGACACGTCGGAAAACCCATGGGGCTGCTGCAACGGCTCCGATAAAACCGCGGGATAAGCGCGACACTTCGCGGACTTCCTTCCATCCACTTTTTCTTTCTCCCTCCCCAAACACCCCGTCTTCTGTATGTGCTGTCGCCTGATCGCTTCCCCCCACTAGACAGCATGGTGCAGATGAGTTCAACCTTCTGGCGCCTTCGAAAATTCTGTTTACCAAGGTACCCTGCGCCATCAGAAGAGTGGGGCAAAAGGAGCGTTTCTCTGTTATGGAACCCCCGACGCGGAAATCCGACTGGACCCTTCGGTGGTCCGAAAAAGTCACAGCCCCAGCTCACGAACGGACACGGTGTACACAGTCGCCCTGAGCAGGTCAGGCAGGAGAAGAGAAATCTCTCCTGAGTAATTCGTTCAACTTTCTTTTTCAAAAGCAGGCAAGCACGAGAGCGGAAACCCTCGCCACGCTCGTCAGCCTGTTGTCCAGAGAAACCCCAGGGCCTCTGATTTCACTCGACCTGCCCTCTGCTCAAGTTTACGTAAACATGCACAGGAGAACTCTGACACTGGAGTTTCCCATACATGCATGTCTGCTTCGCTGGGTCGCGAACGAAGTCAACGTTGAGCCTCGAAATTACTCTCTAAAAACGTTACTGAGTGATGGCACAGATGCGACAGTGAACGTATTCATCTGTGTACGGTTTCTGCCTCCTGGACTCCGCAGCCCAAGTTACGGAGTCTTTAATTCGCCTGTGGAGCCGTTTCTCGTCAATACTCAACTCGAGAAAGCGGGGTATAGTTCGGGAAGTAGTAGTCGTAATGGAGGCGGTTTCGGCGATGCATGTGGTGCACCAGAGGCAGAGTCCAGCCTTCAAAGTCCGGATCGTGTTGTCTGAAGAGAGGAGGAAAAGAAATACAGACTCACATGTGTGTGTGTGGGTTGGCGAAAAGCCCCATGCACACTGTGAAAAACGCGGGGAAGTCAAAAAAGGCACACAGACTCGTCTCGCGTTCCTTCTTTGGAACGAAGAGTTTGACGGCTCGCTGCCAGTTGCGGCCAGGGTCGCAAGTCGGATCCAGAACTCAGGATAACACCACCGACACCAAGAAGAGCACACCGAAGGCCTCCAAGTCACAAAACTGCAGCCTAAGGATTTAGAACCATCGAGGCAGGACTTGCTGTAGGGTGCCCTGCCTGCCCACGCCTCGCCACATTCACAGCAGATCCTATTTAAAGTGACAAACACCCCGAACCGTGAGGAGCCGGAAGGCGCCGGTTCGATTGATCACACGCGTATGGCGAATGAAGTAAAATCAACCTAGGTAAGAAACCCATGCCGCGGCACATCGAAGACAACCGGCTAACCGAAAAAGACTCGAAACTGGAGAGAAACAGGAGAATACCACGCCAGGGCCCCCGAGGGCCAGCATGGAGAGAGGCAGAAGAGTGCTAGCGGGGCGGCAGAGAGACAGGGAAAGCGCGAGCTCTCTCGTGAAGAAGAAAGGCAAGGCGAGAGGAACAACGGATTGCTAGGCGGAAAGAAGATCAACTGAACAATACAAAACAACACCCGGTTCTCGCCCACCGCAGAAAGACCGGGCACACCCGTTAAATTGCTACGAGGTGGACCACTGATGTACGCCATGAAGGTCTTTGCTTACCAGATCTAAGTTTCACTGTTTTAGCAGAGCGCAGCCAACGCGAGGCACACTATCGAAATTGCACCAAGTGAAAAATTGGGATCACCGAAGATCACACAAGGTTCCCGAATGCCATGTTTCACAAACAAGACGCACGTGACGAAGGTGAGCACTGTCTAGATGAAAACTCTTTAGAGTGCCTGCATTCCGCTTTCGAAACGGAACGAGGCATCCCAAGCTGCGCAACGAGACGATGCATGTGCTACTCACCTTCGGTCCTTCAAAATGTAGTATCTCTGCATGCGAATGTACTCCAGACGGGTACGTTTTCGTCTGCAAAGAAACAAAAAAACCGGAGCTGCAAAGAAAGGTGTGAATCCTCAAGTCGCTGCAAGACCCAGCCGACGCGCTGACAATCGCATTGCGTCCCAGGATGGCATTTCTCAAAATGGCAACGCGAGGTGGATAATACGTTCTCACAATCGAACCTGGAACCCACAGAACGAAAATCACTGAATGACGGTGTCCCTGGAATTCCGGATTTCCTTTACGAATTCCACGAGATCTTAACAGACCTGGACCTCGGCTATTGCGGTGCTTCTGCGATCGCTGTTTCACCTCTGACGTCTCGTTTATCTGCATGCGCCAATTCTGGAGAGTTGCCATGCTGGCATGCGCCACCTCAGAGACACAACACCATCCTTCGCCTGCCTTGGTTTTCTGAGTCTCCCGTCTACTCGTCATCCTGCTCCTTCCTGGACACTTGCTCTCGCTGTCTGCCGTTCCAGTTCTCCGCTCTGTGCTCAGATTAGTCTATCTGTGAAGCCTTCGCTTCCGCGTATCCCTATGTTGTTCTCGCTAGCTCCTTGCCCCTTCCTTCTTTCCTTTACTCGAGTACGGCTGCTGTTTCCTTCTCTTGAGTCCTCCCGTCGCCGTCACGGCTTCAGCTTGTTTCCTTGGGTGAGAGGCAGACAACACAGCTCTTCACGACTGCTGCTAACCGCCGTCCCAATGGACTGCTTAGGAGAGAGGAAAACGCAGCGGACTTCAATATCCCAGTTTTGCATTTATTCGATGTTAACAGGTCTCCCTCTCCCCTCTCCTGGTGTCTCTGTGGAGGCTCACTTCATCTTCATCCATTGCCAGTATTCGCAATTGCCCACTTTGAGACCCATCGCCTGGGTGATGCGCTCCTGAAGTTTCACTGACACAAAACGCAGCCAAGACAGAGCAGAAAGTCGATAACGCAACGTCGTGACCGAAGGGTGATCCGACTCTTCCCATGTCGTTTATTCGGAATTCATGAGAGAAAGGACCTCTGCACATGAGGCTCGAGGTGGCTTGGCTGTTAGACCCAGCTGGTCGTCCACGTCGCGTAACTGGAGTAACACAATCTGTAGCTTATGCGGCACTTCAGCGCATGCAGGGGTTCGAAAACAAACGCAACCGTCAGCGAGCGGTTCACTGTATTAGAATTCCAAGGTTCATCGATACAGTGAAGCTACAAGATGAATTCGGATGCGAAGCACACCGACAATACACAGGGTGTGCCGCCTGAGGGCGGCGGAGGTGGCAGAGACGCGAAGGGTAACGGTGTGACAGAAAAAAGTCAACGAAAGAACAACGAACAATCAAGAAGAATTGGATACTGACGAGTCCGACGACACCAGCAGTTAGTTTGCTGGAGAGCATGGCGCGCGAAGAACTGACGCGCTCGAAAGAAATGAAGGAGAGGACATCGCCCAGAAGTTTCTGCGACGGCAAGAACGTGGAGCCGACGACTTCTGTACAGCAGCAGTGCCCTCGCGCTGGTGACCCTTCGAGCGACGCCAGCAACGGAGGCTTTCTGTGGGCCGCAAGGAATCCGTCGGAAAACGACTTGTGGTGCCGAGGCAGAAAAACGGAGGGGGAAACTCGGGAAGGAGAACACACACAAACGCTCACCGGCTGTTGTCTTCTCAGCGCTGTTAACGTAGAATCGATCCGCCGTGTTGCACTGCCAGACGATAGGCCGATCGCGCTCAAGAACGTCGAAGACCAAAGGCCCTCTGTAGGTGCGACACAGCGGAGAGAACGAGAGAAAGAACCGTGGCGACAAGAGACGCCGCATGCACGAGAGACAGAGAAAGAGACCACAGTCACGCGAGGCCACAAAGAGAACGAAAGGCTTCGAAGACTGCAGACAACACGGTGCAGAACGAAGAAGCGAGAAGACCTCGGAAGGCACATCGCGCGCAGTCGAAGCAGGAGAAGAAGGAAGAGACAAAGAAAGACATCGCGCAGCAGGCAAAACGAAGCAAACACACAACCAACAGCGAAAACAGTTGCAAGGAAAAAAACGGGAAGCATGCAAGCTGAGGGTGAGACTCCCGCCCAACATGGGGAGAGAGATAAGACGTCACTGCTGTTTGGCATTACACATCTACATAGTCCCATTACACAGAGGCGCTCACGCCACGCGAACCTTGTCCCTTGCAAGGGATGAGCGCCATGTAGTTCAGGTCACTGAAAAATAGGCGCGCCACACTGCAGATCTGTTGCAGATTCTTACGCAACTTTAACTGACAGCTGTTTCCCCTCACATCGATTCGGGAGACGACGCTGAAGAGTGCCATCGCAAAGAGTCGATACAATACGGTCCCAACAGTACCGGTCAAACGAGTTAACGGCCACACTTATCATAGCGCAAAGGACGCTCTGTCTACTTTTACGCCGATTGTCATCAAAACGCGATGTGCACGACGCAAACCACTGCGCTGCCCAAAGAAGAAACTCCAGCCTCTGAATGGGAGGGGGAGGGGGGGGGGGAGCGGAAGCTGGCGTTCGTGGTCGGCAGTTATCCCACACGACGCGCTCAGGGCTCAGGCTTTCGTTCCGACCTACCGGATGGCGTAGCAGAAGTGCGCAATTCGAAGCCGTGTCAATAACGCGCTCATCTGGTGACAGAACAGCAAGCCAACGCAGGACCCGCCAACCTTCTAGCTGTCCACCCGAGAAAAACAAAGGATCCGTCTAGCGAAGCAGCTGTGCACTCGTGCGGCAAAGAGCGAACGTGAGAATCCACAGGTCGACGCAGATCGTGGTACATACACACACATACTCATCAGTATAGAAATATATGTAAATAAATATAACAATTTGTATTATATACATGTATACATACGCAGTGGACGGTTTTGACAAAACGAGATGCTTAACAGAAACACACAAAGTCCGTCTTCTGCGTAGGCGTGTGAATGTTTCCCTCGTCGCTCTCTACAAGGCGAGGCAGAGAACGCGGGTGAGCAGCCACTCCACGGACACGAGCGTGATAGAAGAGTTTTGCTTCACTTGAAAATCATAACAGTTCGCAATGACGAAAACACAGACTTACACGAGTTACAAAGTGGGTGGGAGAGCGCGGAGGCGAAGTGATTTCGATTCGGTGGAGACGCCGAAAAGCCTGGCGGACCATTGCTGACGACAGCAGAGACACGAGACATCCACTCGCAGAGTTGAGTGTACGCAGCTAAGGGAAAACGGTACAAGGACGACTTCAGTCAATCTGTGCAGTACGCGTTGGACTCTTGCTTTGGACCTTGACGGTCTTTGTTTACCGGACTCACGTCCCAAGTGTGTCTGACGACCACGCTGCTTGGTGCATCCAGTGGAATGGTATACAGCGGGGCACCGGAAGAAAACAGGAAGCCGACCAGAGAGAGACACAGATAGAGAATCAGTTAGAGAGTCAGCGAGAGAAAGAATCATGGGGACTTCCCAGGAAACGCCATGAAAAAACCGTGGTCGAGAGGCCGTGAACATCCAGGAACGGGGCAGAGAACATCCACAGAGAGTTGCGGCGCCGCGACCGGCACGGGCCACGGAGAAAGAGGACTGGAAACGAGAAGGGCATGCAAGGGATCATAAGAACGCGAAGAAACAGGAAAGAAGAAGGAAGAACCTAGAGACAGCAATTGTACTTGGGAGAGAGTTGTAGATTGTGTCCCGATGTAGGTGTCGGAGAGCTGTTCGGATGAGGAGCAGCCGCCTGAGAGCACGCGACATCAAAACCTACGAAAAACGTGATGAACAGGCTGAGAAAATGTTGCACTGTTTCTCGTGTCTTTGGAACTCACGGATTCGCTCCTGAATGACTCTCACAAACACAACACAGGGAGAAGCGTCCCGCCACGACCTGCCTCGTCTTTTTGGTCACCGAAACACTCTAAATCATTTCCTCTCGCCTCGCCCACAACTCCCAACCCGCTGCTGTGCCTTGAAGTCTTTCATAAAACTGATTTGAGTGACAATGTCTTTCAGCACCGCCTAGCATGCGAGAAAGAACCACTTAGGTTATACAAAAGAGATAGATAGCGGGAGGAAGTTACAGAGCACAGGAAACGGCGCACACACCAAGCCTACCACTCTTCCGGTCACACTCATCACTCCTTTCAGGCACGTCCCCCAGAGATGTGTGTATGCATCCCTTCTGCATAGAGTATGCCGCGAAATTTGCTCCTTGAATTTCTCGAGTCTTGACTTGGCTAAAACGCCTCCAGCGTTTGTGTCTCAACAGAGGCGCTCAATATGGTAAAACAACAAATGTCTGCTGTCTGTGTTGCGTTCGTGCCGTCGCTCTCCTCCCCCAGACACGATGGCTCTCCCACAGAAAGGTGAGATTGACTACACTAGCGGCTGAGCAGTTTTTTACTCGGGTCTTCTTCCGCATGGTAGTCGCGGTGAGGGAAATGTAGCTCTGTCTATCTCAAAAAGAGTACTTCTCCTCGAAACCATGCTGAAAAGCAGGGTACAGACGGTACAAGCTGTAAACAAAGGACTGCTTAACTCAAGGCCGTCACCCTCCTCACGCTCGTCTGCACGGAACACATGGATCAGATTCCCTTGCCTGTGCAGAGAAGGACCAGCCGGCGAGCTTGACCAGAACTCGACAGGGTGGTCGAAGATTTCCGGTGCCATCCTGCAAGACACACAGTCATCCACGGTTTTCGCTGTTCATCTTTAGAGTGGAAACCCGAGCGCAAAGAGGAGCGCCTCAGATTCGCCTTGGTAAACGTCAACAACAACTAAGGGCACAGCGACGCAGGGAGAATGTGCATAGGCGAGTCCACCATCTCGACGCACGGTCATCGTTTCTGTTTATGCACCCCCCGGGGTGAGGGACTCCACTTGAGAGAGACAGACAAGCATGTCTAGAGTCTGCTTCAGGCTCCTGGGTACTGTGGTGTCTTTTCTTCGATCTGAGGGGAAACGGGAGGGGTGACTTCAGACTGGAAGCACCCGCTCTTTGGTATGCTCGTGCATTCTGATTCGCATGACTGTTCGACTTATGAAACCGGGCGACAGCAAGAGGAAAGAACGGCGGCTGGAACCAGACGCGCAGAGACACGAGAGCGAGGAACGGCGGGGAAACGACAAGGCGAAGCCTGCAGACGCCGTCAGAACGGCCTCCTTGAGGCGAGGCCACACCTCCATAACGACTGAGACGGGAGACAGGCGGCAAGGAGAAGAGCCGACAAACTCTAGACTGAGCATTCATCTACAGCTACGGTAAGTGCTGTCGTTGTATAGATGTTAGCCTTTCCTCGTAGGACTCAAGCGACTGAATCCTTGCAAGGACTCATTTCGTCCACCTGTGCATCTAAGCCGATACTCCGTTGCGATGGTACTGTCCATATTTGCATCTACGTCGGAGCATTTGTGCGGAGACACATCTACTTTGACGAAGTTTTCGCGAAACCGACTGTCGGACCAACAATCCTACAAACCCACGAACCTTCGGCTGAGGCTGAGATGTTCGACGCTTGCTGTATGTACTCAGAGTCATCAGGGAATGCAGTGCGAGATTACAACAGCGGCTAGACTCCCTGCAACCCCGGGGCAGGCTGTGAGGGTGACAGATGAAAGCAAGAAAATGAAAGCAGGGAGAGGAAGGCCGCGCAAGAAACAGACACCGCACAGACTGGACAGCACGAGTCTGCCGAGTATGAAGCGCCGCGGCACATTTTCGTCAACATGTGATCGAAAACGATCGACAACGATGAGACGTTTTTGATTAACGCAACAGCACATAAGAATAAAGCGCACAACAGGAAAGCCACAGTGGTTGAGACAAATCATGCATTCCGAGTACCCTAGCTTCCCTTCCTCATGTTAGTCTGTACGGAAGGCTCCACGCCAGGGACCGGTCAGAGTTGCCCAGAGACTTACGCGGTCAAGAGGCTTTCAAGCAGAGGTTTCTGTTCGAGTTCTATTTCGAGGAGAAGCAGCGCATGCGTAGCTTTAGTTAGGTCGGCCAAGGCCAACTGCGGCTGAAGCTTCTGTCCCTGGATCTGTTTCTCGAGAAACTCGGATTCTGGAAGGTCTGACGTTTGTTGAATCATTCGATGGTCGCCTGTGGCTGTTTGACAGTGGGTCTCGCTTTCACAGCCTGGACGGCCGACGCAGTCGCCGAGGCCGCTGGCGACGCGACTGAGAAGAAGCTGAACTGTTTCCGCGGGAGCGGCGCATGCACCCAGACCCGCGACTGCGTGGAGGAGACGGCAGGCGAGACGAGGTGACAAAAACGGCAGGGACGGCGACAGCGAGAGGAACAGAAGTGGAAGCACATCGGGGTGGCGAAAGCGTTGGTGACTGAACGACTCAACCAGGCGAACGGCTTGGCGAGGAGACAGGGCGGCGGCGTCGAGGGGAGAAGAACCGGACGCCGGGGCCGGAGGTAGCAGGACAAGAAGGCGAGAGGCAATGGCCGTGAACAACTTTGGACGCAGCAAGGAGAGTGCGATGCACGAGCTAGCGATATCTGCAGCCGAAGAGCAACGGGACGTCAAGGAGAGACAAGCGAATCAACACTGAAGGAACAGCCTCCATGACGCTGCCGCGAAGACACACTGTGCTGTTGCCGCCGCTTTTGCGAGGAAGGAGAAGGAGGGGCACTGGAGAAGCCGTGGAGTGCAACAAGCGGTGTCAGAATGTTTCGGTGGAAAACTCGCAAACCACTTTGAGAATTGCAAAGAAAAACACCCAGAATAGCCGACAAACAGGAGTATGGCCAGCGAACATGAACAATTTGACGAGGGAACCCCCGAATGTCGTGAAACGCACGAAGTCTCTCTCTCTCGTACGTTGTTGACCTCCTCCTCTCTCTCAAGCTCGCAGTTCGCATTCTCTCCCTCGCGTTTCATTGTCTAGGCGACAAAAGGGAACAGAATCATGCCAAAGGCTCACCAACGAGGAGAGGCAGATCCGCACTGCCAATAAGAAGAGCGCTTAGGACATCCGTCACAACGTCGAGGACGTCGACGTCGCGATATCGTGAGGCCACACAGTTCTGCGAAAGGACATGAAACAACAGACGACAGAGCGACGGCCTGGCAGCACGTTCAGAGAATGGACAGTTGTCTCGTCAACGCTTTTTGAAACCTCGAAGCAGCCCGCAGCGTCGCCTGCACGCCGAGGTTCTTCTCTGTGTCGAAATGAAAGAAGGGAAAGGACGCTGAGGAAGACCAGCGCCCACAGGCCGAGAGAGACGGAACAATTCGCGACTTCTGTAAATCCGAAAGGCTTATCAAGCTCCTTGTATCAACTTAACTCAACACGCTCCCAGGATCACACTGGTACTGTCGTCTGCACGGGCAGCAGGCGCCACATGTGAATACAGTGTTGTTCCGCGAATAATCGAAAAAGTCAACACTCGTATTCAAGCTGTAGAAAAGTCATCACGTTCACTGTGAAGTCTCCGCCCTGACGGTGGTATGTACGCAAGACACTCAGGTCTATCTGTCGATCTATTTACAGATTCCACGATGGGTGTGATCATGTTTATTTAGCTGCAGGCCGTCGGCCGATTCCCCAAAGACAAGCTTCGCGTGCTGTGGGGTGAAGGCACCAGGGAACGCACCAGGGAACGCACCACCAGGGAACACTGGTACTTCAGCGACTCAGAGTTCCAGACAGGGCAAGGCACTGCGAGGCTGTATCCTCGCGTTCACGTTCATAGTCTACCCACTCTGTGTTGCTAGTTCTGTTTTCGCATTTGTGGGGTTTCCTTTAGGCGCTCTCTGTGGGAGCCTTGGTTTCTCCGTTTTTTTTCTCGCGGCGCGTCTGGTTGTTTTTCCTGTACCATCGTACCTTCATGAACTCTGACAGATCCTGCGCTGTCACCCGCTCTCCATCTCCATCTGGCGCCCCGTCCACTTGTTTGTTCTGTCTCCTTTCTCCTCCCTCGTCGCCTTCATCTTCCTCACTCCGCGCCGCATGCACCGGCGGCCGCACCAAGTGAGAAAGACAGTCGAAAACCGCAGCTGGCGTCACTGAGGAGTCCTCGAACTGCGCTCGGAAGTAGCCGAGACCGACTGCATGAGAGAGGTAGAGGGACAGCTGGTGTCTGTGAACCCACCGCTTCCCGTCTCGGCGCTCGTAAACGACAAGTTCAGAAGGAGAAGAATCTTTACAAGTGTCGACCGAGAGAGAGCAGGGAGACTTGGGAGGCTTCGCGGCGAGAGCAGACATAGAGGAAGAGGAAGACGGCTGGTCTCCCGTTGCCCTCAAAATATGTCGAGGCAAGGTCTGCTTTATTCCCAGAGGAAACGAACGAGATGAAGAGGAAGACGGGCAAGGAGAAGCGCAGGCGGCTGGGGAGGAGAGAACACATGAAGAAGAGTTCGAAAGTGGGGGAACAGACGCGGACGCGACAGGCGACAAGTCTGCTGAGGAAGAAGACGACGGCGAAAGAGAGACAGGCGAGACGACCGGAGGAGAAGAGTCAGAGGATGCAGCGGAAGACAAAGCAGCCGATGAAACGCGTCGCGAAGATTGAGCAGTCGAAGAGACTCTTCCCAGGTGAGGCCACGACGACGAACAACTGGTCCCGCCTAGGTTGGCAAGCCCCGAGAATGGCCGCCCTGAATAGGTCAACCTAAAAGTCGCCATGTTGAGCAAAGTAGACAAAGAGGGGAGAAGCTGAGGAGCTCGGCAATAGCAAGGAAAACAGACAGCGAGGGAGCAATCAACGGTGAAGGAGTGAGGCACGGAGAAGAAAACGAGAAAGAAAGAAGCGAAGCGTCAAACTGTCAGAAAGAAGCATCGGCCTCTTCGGTATCCTTCGGTATCACAAGGGAAACGAAAGTAACGATACTAGCAGAGCGAAGATCAACGCGTGTGACTTTTAACGTTTACCGACGCTTCTGCGTATTCTGCAGCATCAAGAAAAGATTTTGACGATCCCCGAGGCGAGAAGGACAAGAGCTTCGCGATCATCCAGACCCGAAGCTCTGCAGAGAAGGGAGATGCCGGGATACACGTCAAAGCTGTAAAAAGGTGAGAGACCACAGCTACAAGACACAGTCTTCTCTTCCTCTGCACCAGGTCACACATAGCACATGTGCCTAAAAAAACTGAAATTACGACAAACTTGTCTAGCACGCACAGGTCACTGTAAATCGGCATCTCGTGGAGTTTTAGCCTTCTCCGGCAAGAGTTGTCCGAGTTTTACTCTCCGCTGGGAGGTGCGAAAGGAAGTCGGGAGTTTTAACACCCTCGTTCACCTGAAAAGGATGAAGAGCGAGGGCATTCTGCGAGACTCAACTGAAAACGGGAAATTCAGGAACAAGGTTGAAAACCAGTTTTCGCACGTGTAATCTGTGGGTGCGAGTGTACGGACGGACTCGCATCTCTCAGTGTCTGAACAAGCGACGACCCAACGCGCAGCTTCCCGGTGAATGGAAGAAAAAACCAAGAAAGCTCCCACAACGGGAGGAAGATAAGACGGTAACTGTGTGCAAGAAAAAGAAACATCAAACCCGTGCGGCGGGAGAAGCGAGTCGCGTACGTCCCGCCGATTGCGTGTCCTACCGGAAACCTGCCTTTCCAAGAACGATCGTCACCGGGTCGCTGTTTCTCTGACGTTATGTTCTACTCCAGACCTCGCCTTCTCTGTACCAAACCAGAGCCACGCCCACTTTAATGAAAACTGTGGTCGATTGGGGATCGTTCCATCGCTGTCGAAACTCTTTTTCTTGTCTCCACACCGCCCAGAAAGGCATGCAGTCTCAATCGCATGCCGCCACAGAGGGGGGCGATCCGACATTCCTAGAGTCTTTTCGCCAAAAAGCGATGTGCCGCCAAAGTGTGAAACACTTCAGAGAGATAGTGGCAGTCCGTCGTTCGTCCTGTCGTTTCTGAAATTCACTCGTATCGTACAACTTCCTGTCGGATGGAGTCTATGTTTACACTACGCCAACTTGGTTAGTGGCTCCAGCTTGCAAGCAAGCAAGAAAACCGATGGGATATGGAACTCCAGCACTTTTGGAGGTATGTTTTCTTATTACGAGTGACAACAGCAATTCATATGTTATGGCTAGAACACAGCCGATGTGGAACAACCGAATGCAAACCACACACCAAGAAACCACTTGAAAGTCCAGTGCAGTCGCAACGGTGGTCTCTCCCTGTCACTGATCACCCGGCCAGCATGAACCCTAAGTCAAACAGTTACCCGTCTGGCACACCTGCATTTTTTGATGTGCAAGGTCCAGCAGTTTCCCAGAACCAGTTTCTCTTCGTTTACAATTCATGAGTCTTTTATTGGAGACCTAAACGCCTCGGTCAGTCGCGTTCGATTTGTTTTCGACTCATTCCCCCGTGATTTGTGGACAGTGTGTAACCGGGCATGTTGCCAATTCTTTCGCCATGTGACTGCTGCTTACGGGTACCAGGAAGGAAGATGCAAGCGAACTACGCTTCGATAGGCTACACTTAGTTCGATGCCTGATCCTTGGATCAAACAGCGCCTTCCTGTTGGCCAACCATTAAGGGCGACATACAAAACAGCAAACGAACACAAATTTACTCTTGACAGTTGCACTTCTAATCCCATGCTCACAGCTCAGGCTTCTCTGTCAACACATGTGCTTTGTGTCTGGTAGGAAACCGAACTGTCTGCCTGAGTTCGGGACCTTGTTAGACGCCGGGTTTGCACCCTCTAGAGTTCACATGTCGCGTGCCGTTGCAAACGCTCTATACGCTCAAACGAAGGTCACGTTCCCACCATGTATCACCATGTATCATTAATGAGACAGGAAAAGGTTTCACGTAAATATTACGGGGCCTTCATGCAAGACACCCGTTCGGGTTTCCTCTGAACATGCAAGAGGCTTTCGACTCTTGGCGTGGTGAATGGCATCTCTAGGGGACGATATTACTTTCTTTGTCTGCAGCATGTCTCGACTCACTGAATGCTCAGTCACACCCATCCAATTGATGCGTATGACAGTTAGCTTCCCACATCTCTTGTTCCTCTGGTGACCATTCAGGGAGGGTCGTGCTTTGGGTATTTATAGATGTCGACACCGTGCGCCTCAATTCCCGTCACGACCGCATGTAACCTTCAACTGTTTTTCACGCACCGGAAAATGCGAAGTGATAGACCATCCTTATTCGGCCAGGTTTCTGGCGTTCACTGGTTTTCGGCCTGCGTGCAGCATCCCCTTATCTCTCTCCCCAACGAGACACGACGCAGGGCAAAGCGTTACCGTTTGCGGAGTACGCTTGATAGACCAAGTGTGGGAATCGACCTTTTGTGTCTCCCTAATTACAGTTTTGCCTTTGGAGATGTACTGTTCCCCAGACGATAGTTTCTGCGAACAGTATGACTTCATGATTTTGATGTAGTGCGCTTGGTAACGACGGGGGTTGTTGGAGAATGAGCCCCTCAAGCATTGTCCTGACACTGCCTGCCAGAAGGACGATGCCAAAGACGTGGGCTCCTCCTGCCCCACCCTCTTGTCTGTGGCGGGAGGGAAATCGGTGTCGAGGTTGTGATGTAATGTGTACTGTTTCATCTCCTTCGGAACGCATTATCCTGCCTACGCGCGTCCTCGTCGAGTGGCAGTCTGTGTAAGTCCCTGCACAAGTACAGTGGATCACCAAGATTCATGCAGTACTGATGTTCTATGTCTGACAGGCTGAATTTCAGTCACGGCGAGACTGTTTCGTCCACCACTGATCTCGGCTCCCTTCTTGACCGCCTGTAGCTTTATATCGTCGAGTGAATGCAGGTCCGTGATGCGACAGAATAGCGGTTCACTGCGCACTATTTGTCAGCTGAGCGACTGGCGACATTGTCGTACACGGCATGATAATGCGCGAGATGTCCGACACGTTCACCGTCCTTGATCAACCGTTTGGCGTCACAGGATGAGCTTTTTTCCCGGTGCGTTACAGCAAGATATCAAGTGAAGCGATGCTAATATTCGCAAGGTGATTTAACATACTCTCGGCAATATATATTGCACAGACGGCGTGGAGTGGCACTTCAGATGAAATGCGGTGGCAGGTTGAAGCTTCATCAGTTAAAGCGAGGATACGAACAGTTCGAGTATGTCCTTGAGATCTGCCCTACCTGCACCAGGGTTTGTGTGTGGTGCTGCTTATGCTCCTTTCCTCAATTGAATCTTACTTTGCATTGCGCTCACAAGGGAAAATGCGAGCGTTTTAGGGCTATTCCGTTTCTCATTCCACTGTAGATATGTGTATACATGCATGTGAACCTTCACATATTGAAACCACTTACAGTGTGTTCCCGATCGCTGATCCTAGTGTTCCATGGACATTCGTTGCCCCGGCGGCATTCCTACGAGCTGTATCTCGCACGAATCTCATGTGACCACCCTTTAACGCGTAACACTTGAGTAATGTAGTCGTCAGCCTATTCTGCTCGGTCCCGCGCAACCAAAAAATATGAAAACCGACGAACAACATCGAGGACACTTTAGCTGTGGTTCTACAGGATGCCGCCTGGAGTGCCGAACGCAATGCATGAATCAGCGCTTCAGCAGGTGACAGAGTGCGGTCTATTTGCTTTTGTATCTACCTGGCGACGGGCAGTAGCAATTCACCATCCTGTCACACATAATCAAGTGAGTTGCTGAGTGGATAACCGTGGCGACCACCCGGAAAGCGGCGGGAACTGTGAAAGTACGCCGTACATTGTCAGGGGAGAAGCTTCTGTTATGATAGGGAAACGTTTCAGGAAGTGATTAGCTGGAACTGGCGCGGGATGCCACACTAATGACTCGTGTTATGAGAAAGCCCATGCACCTTCCGTCTTGCCGCTTTCCACAGGAGACGTTTTGGTACTTGGGAACCAGTATCGGGTTTCGCACCTGCATCAGCAGCATGCTGAGGTTTGTAAGGGGGGCGATAGATGCTCCATATCATTCAGGCACCCTGTGATTGAAGCTTTCAAGCATCCGGAGCTGGTGAATCACCACTCTTCCTTGGTGCTCTGAGCGAGTTTGCCGGCACCGGCATCTCACGTCACATCGTGGCTACATCATCCCCGCGGCAGGCCCTATCAATTTGGCAGTTCCATCAGTGGCTGATACGGCACATTTGCGGTTTTGCTTACTACGGAGGGTCTCGAACCTCAATCTGACAGGTGAGTTTCGATCGCACTCCCTTCCTACCTTCCGACAGCTTGTGGGTGGCCGACAAAACCATAGCTCAAGCGAGAGGCGACAGAGCGGCAGTTTCACCTCCGATTAGGTATCGTTGAAGGTGCAAATAGTTCATGTCATTCCGCTGGGTGGAAGACGTGTTTCGTGACCAGCGTATGTTAAGCCATCACCATCGAATGGAAGGGGGTCGTTCGCAACGCTCACTCCCACGTCGCTAATTACTTTATGTCTGGAGGAATTCTCGGCAGAACACTTGCTTCTCAAAGGAAATCCAAGGTTGCGACGTCCCAAACTGACATATTCCAAACTTTAACACCTGGGACGTTGGAGTCAGTGCCACGACCTCGATATTGCATATGGACCAGAGTATTGCGCATCAGACGGAATCCTTTTCTTGTCCTTCGTTGTGCATAGTGGAGGCTGCGCGTCAGCAGCCTTTGAACAATGATATAGACTCGCAGCACCGATCATGTCGGTATCATTCATGCACATTCCACTCAGCCAGTTCTGTACATGGAGTGCTCTCCGAAGTTCCGGGCGAGCCGTAGCAGCCGGACTCGTGTTCTCATTGCGCTGCGGGTGCATACGCAAGGTGAAGTGGAAAAGCATCGATCATTGCAGAAGAGGAGTTTTCCAGGTGTAGACGCCCTACAGCTGCAGATAGAGACAACTCTAGCGCCTTTTATCAAACTCACAGACACACGTGTTCAACACACGGTATGATGTACACGCACAGTGGAGTGTGTGCCAATCATTTTCGGTGACCAGCTATGAGGTGAACCTTGCAAGACAGCGATGAGATAGCTTCCACCGGTTCAACATTGGAGCAGGAGGCGTCTGTCTTTCTCTTCTATTTTTTAGGCCTTCTATTTGAAATTCGAACTTTGAAAACATCCAAATGTTAATCCGACAACAATTGGTGACTGTAGATATTGTCGGGAAGTGGGCGAGTATTTGAGTATATTGGATAATCTTCATGAGACCAGCCTTGGATCATAAATATAACCTGTATTGTAAGATTGGACGTCGATTATTGAATGAAACAATGTGCTCCAACGCCAGTCTAAGCCTCTAACATTCTTCTTACTTACAAACCGCACGGAACAAGGCCTCCCTAGCACAGTAGAAGGCGAATCTGACAAATAACGACATTCAAGATATAATCCAGTAGTCCAACTCGTAGTCCATGCTCCCAATAGAAAGCCTATAAATAGTCCTGTCTCACAGGTGATTAATCCCAGTACGTTGGTACTGACTATACTAGCACCTGAGTAGTAGTTTTATTTCGCTGTGAAATGCCCGTTTTAACATGGAATAGACCAAAAGTATTGAAAAACAACAGTTGTATCTCAGCTGTACAAGCCTCTTAAAATTCACTTTAGTAGTTTACTTCCTCAGATTAGGCTACATGTTACACATTATAGAAGTATTTGTCAAAATAAATTAAACCACTCGTACACGTCCTTTTTTTCGCTCCAACTACTCCATTACTTGTTCCTGAAGCAACCGTGCACACCTGCTGTCTACTGACCCCTCCGTTTTTACTAGCGTCTAATAAATACCGCTTTCGCCAAAAAGTGAATTGTTCGAATATAGATTTATAATTGTAGGCAGGTTCTTTGTCCCTTTTAATGTCTTATTTGTTGCCATATTTGTACTGCACTTCTTCGAAATTTCGATTCAAACGAATAAACAGTTTGGCCTTGAAAGAGCTGAAATCCCAGCTGAGAAAATTGGTGACCACAGCTTGAATAAAAAAATGTAAGGAACGAGCGACCGTACCATGACCGAAATGTATAGAGGGAAAGTTTATCCTCAAATTAAGAGCGAACATTTGCATTGGACTAAAATTGCATTCGGTATGACGTTTCTCATCGCAGAAAGTTCTTTTTCCATCTGAAGAAAATACTTCAATTTTCATATGAACCTGACAGATACATTATAACACAAACAGAATTGTACTCAATAAATCATCAAACAACTCTACAGGGACGACAATCCGAGGCAGCTGGCCCAGTGAAGCTACCATGTCGAAATTTTGCGGAAACTGCAGGCAAATTTAATTCGGTTTGGGGTCCAGAACTGTGAAGGTGTGGACAAGAGGATCACCAGGGAAGGCATTTCACCGGTTCGACTGACAGTTTTCTGATAGGCAAAACACTTTTCATCTAACTGTTCTACTCTACAAGTTAGCAAAAATTCAAACGTGCAAATTACTACTCTCGACTATTAACAGTTCCAGTCTGTCTCTTATCGAGCGTTCTGAGGAAGAAATATATTTCCGCGGCATGACGGCCGGCGTTTATCAGGCTCGAATTTTTTTTGATTGCAAATGTTTAGCTTGCATATATATTTAGAACAAGTGCTATCTACGATTGAGAGGCTTTCATATGACGTTGTAAGTCTGTTAACTGACATTTGACTGCAAATGCGTGAGAAGGGCTACCCTGTATTTGACATGCTTCTGCTCCGCCGCTTCGATCACCATAAAGTGTGGTGATCTGTCTTAAGATCCCTAGGTTTACCAGTACGCCGGTTCTGACTGTTAGGGGGGTGGTAGAGAGACTTGTACTCAATAAATCATAAAGCAACTCTTCAGGGACGACGATCCGAGACAACTGACCCAGTGAAGCGGTAAACTGCGCTCGATGCTGCCGAAACGACGACGCCTTCTGGCCGCCTCCACTGGCAGCGACACGAAATCGTTGCTTCCACCTCGATCCCCCCCCTTGTTAGTCAAAATGCTTCATATGTGACGTGGATAGACGAAACATCCACAACGTGGAGTGACGATCGGCCACGTACATGGATTCGGTCGCCGACGCTTGGGTTCGACGTGTACCGGTTCGAGCTCCTGGTTGAATGGGCGCTCCCCGTTTTGAGTTCCAGACAAACACATGTTCATTCTTCACGCCCCGCGAGACGCTAAGTTCTTTTCTGCCTCAACAGTTCTTGCCTGAAGTGTTCGACAGGTTTTTTCAGCACCATGATTCACTCACTCCAACTCCCACACCGTTTCGTGCACGTGGCGCTGGCGCAACTTGGGAGCACTGCCCGTTGGGCCCCCGGGGGGCAGCGCGACGAGGAGGCACACGCGAACCCGGGGTGACTTATTTTCTTTTCCTGCCTTCAAATAAAGCCGTTGCAGGGCACCAGAAAACACGAGTGAGGACGCTTCTTTCATCTGACTGGTCCAGAAACTCTATGCTTTCTGACGTGCCCTTTTGTACGCCTGGGACTCTATTTACTGCTTGCAAGCGGCTCACAGCGACAGTGGTCCGACGCGGGTTTTCATCCTGCTGAGCATATCTGCTTTAAACTCGGTGTCGCCTAATTAGTTATGTCTGTTATGACCAAGAAGACATGGGAGCGGAAGAATATGAGACTTCTGGAGGGAGTGAGAAGGCCTCTCTGGTCGGCGCTTCCTTCAGCGCGACAGAAGCACCTGAACAAGCCGGCATACGAGCTGTATCTGTGGCGACGACCAGCGACTTGCACTTTCCGGACAACTCGGCTTTTGCTAGAGCAAACGAGAGAGAAACCTCACGAGTTTTCAGAAGTAACCCTGTGCGTTCAAAGAGGCACTCCACTCTACAGAGAGGTCCTTCCCATGGTCTTTCTGCTTTCAAGACCGTAATCCTCACTGCCGCGGTTGCCGTCCTCCACTTCCTCAACGTATATTTCCAGCGCTGTCTTGCCCCGTACCAGTCTACATCCTCGCCCACCGTGTCATTTTCTGGCTCTCCTGTCCAGGAACGCCCCTCGTCGGTTCCACTCGCTTCACGACGTAGTCTCGGACTCCACAATGTCGGGTCAACCCACAGCAGGCGTCTATCCGAGGGGACAGACACACCATCCGATCCGATGTGTGGTGACAATGACGCTGGAAATGGGGGAATAGAGCAGGGCGGGTACACGATTGATACAGAAAAGAACAATCCACAAGGGGATCCGCCTCGGCGCTCGAAAAGGTTGCTTGCCATAGCAAAGGCTTCAGAAGAAGAGAAAGACGACGGACCGACGAAAAAACAGCGTCGTCGCGCCCGCCGGGCAGAGGCACAGCCTGAAGCTGGGGAAGAGGAAGAAGACGCAGTGGAACAGCCAGAAGACTCAGATGTTGCTGCCCAAGGTAGTTACGCCCTCAACTCCAGTTCGTCAACGCATGGGGGTCCACATTTTCGTGCCTTCTCTCTGAGATGAGTTGGTTTATCTGCACCGGTCTACAACTGTACTCGTGGGTTCACAAGTATTGTCTATCGGTTACAGAACACTTTCAACATGGCTTGAACAGCTCAGATCCCCCTTTCAACACACAAGGTGCGTTTGGGCATGGTTGATCTACTCTCAGGAGTCACTTCTGTTTTCCTACACTTCATGCCTTCCGAGGCTTTCTGACTCGGTGTTCCTGCCCGTCAACACGTGCTTGTCGCCTGTTGTGCGCTCTGTCCGTTTTCGCTTCTGCCAGTATCAGGCCCTGCGCTCGTGGCGACAAATGGCCTACCCGCATTCTTGCGGAACGAGCCTCTGGAGCGCTTCCAGAAGGTGTATCAACCGCATCTCAAGACTTTGCACTTTTCAACAGGTAAGGGAGATAGGCGTAGCATGGAAATATTGACGAGATCAGAGACGTGTTCAACACTAATTGCACGCTTCCTGACACTTCTGCCCGTCTTATAGTCGGTTTGGTGCACGGAAGATCTAGAATACGAAAAAAACCAAGGTGACGCGAGGGACAAGGAAACGACAGCAAGACAGCACAAATTGTGTCTTCATTCTCGAGTTCACTACGCACACACATGCACCAAAAGTACCTCGAAATTTACTAAGGAATCGCTGCAGGCAAAAGCGGGTAAGCCATCAGCTCTCATATAAGGATTCTCTTGTGTACTTTGGCGGTGCACGTCCCACTCATCAACTGCACTTTTGCGGGGCCTCGCCCATGTCGGATGTGTGGCATTTCAGTATCATCGACATAGGTTTCGACGCCTTGGCTATAATGACAACACGTAAGGTGTTGTCTCACGACTTTCATGCTTCGGTGTATTACTTATTCGAAAGTCGAGCAAGCACAAAAGAGAGCAGACACGAGCATGTCGTCGCTAACAGGAAGAATGAGACAAGATTTCCATTAAAACATTAGGCAATTGGGCGCACTGACATGTAGCGGGACAGTCGTATGCAAACGAGCTAGATAAGCATGTATGCGTACGGAAACGATACATTGCACATTGAGAAGCGGCAGCGGTTCGTGAACCCGCCATCGGTTCAGCGAAGTGCGTCTGCGGATGGCCATCTGCGAATGCAAATATATTTGAAACACAAACGCCTCACTTCGTCACTTATGCTCATGGTGGTACTCGGGTGAAACAGTTGACCACCTAAGTCCGCACTGTGTAAACCAGTGACTTGCGAAAGACTAGAAATAATGCTGCGAAAGATGTTGAATGCGCATGTTCAGCCTTGCGCCGAGTGTTGCGTTCTGGGGAATGTGACGCGCTTGCTGCCACAGATATGGGTGCGGCACAGCGGCGACGTTCGAAGGGTGAAATGTCGACAAACAGTCTGTTTGGTCATTCATAAAGTTAGAACCAGTATTCCAACTCGTAGCATACACTCCCCAGAAAAACACCGTTTACAGAAACCTGGTAAGCCCAGTTTATAGTGACTAACGGGGGGTCTGCCTTCAGTTGTTATCTGATGGATATTGCATGCCTGACGACTTGTGATTCGTCTTAGTGGGAGCACAGTCCCCTAGGTATCCAGTTCAGCCCTGTTCGATTAGCCAGCGTCTTGAACTCACAGTTACTATGTTTCCGTATGACGACCCCGAATTCCGGGTTGGGTAAACCACTGTGAGTCCACTTCGAGTTTAACTTCGAACTTCTAAGCCCTAGCTAGAACATTCTAACTAATGATGCCGAAGACACCTTGTGATGTTGATTCGTGTCGCTTGCGCGTTTGTGAGAAGATACGTTACAAATAGAGTATGTCCTCTTCAAAAGCCCTCTCGTTGCTTTCACCATAACAACCTTTCTCATCGATTTATGGTGTCTTGCTTCCTTGTCTCCACTGTTGGATGGGTGAGTTTACTATGACTTCGTGCGTCTTATAACCTTGAGTAACGGCTGCTGTATCTCCGTTATTTTGTCCGATCTGAGCCGTCCTTTCATCGATATCTCCATCTGTAGTTCCTGTCTACCGTCGTCCATGTTCGTCAGTTCATTCTGGCATTTGATTGGATCTCTGCTGCACAGATGCGGAACTCGACGCAGCACTGCAACTACTGCTGAATCAGTTAAAAAGCGACCGCAAGCTATTATTGCAGGTGTTGGCAAGGTCTCAGAACAACCCATCTTATCGTCGACTGGCCGTAGCTCTTCGTCACATGACGACTCTGGCGTTTACTATGTTACAGTCAAACTACGTCCTGCGTAAGCGCTGAACAGAGAGAAATTCCCCAATTGTTTTCAAATTATCCAGAGCATCATTCACAACATAACGCTGCTAAACTAGCTCATCCATCTGTTAATACAGATAACGTAAATACAAGCCCAAGAGATGTAACTGTGACAGACCAAATAAATAAGGTATACCTTGTAAGTTTGAACCAGCTATTTACAGTGAATACTGGCTGTCCATGGGTTGCGCGGGTCTCCAAAAGTATTTGCGTCTTTGCAAACACAGGCAGCTGTCACCTGGGGATAATGACAGAAGGAGATAGCCAAAGAAAACAGGTTGCCTGGGATTCGGGTGCATGCGGGGACATTCCCCGCTGGTTCACGAATGTTGGTGGCCTGGACAGCATACGAGGAGAGTGCCTAGTGTGAGAAAGGTGACTCAAGCTTGGCAAACTGCTCTACGCCTGGGTCCACCGCTAGTAGCATTGAATATCGACATGGAACGTCAGAAGGAAACAACGATGAAATACATGTCTTCTGTAACGGCCATTGGGTGTGCTGGCCTCTTCGAGCACTTGAACGCCTGTTCACAAGAGGGTGTTCGTGGTATCTTGACACGAGGCGGGTTGATACGTTCACCGTTCATGAGGGCTGGCTCCCCTGATCATCGGATCTCATTTTCAATTACGCCATGCACAACTTCCTCAACGCGACACCCGTCACGCGTTCGCGCAACAGACGTTTACAACCTAACCGTTTCTGCGCTAACCGAATCTAAACGCTGTGCTATTTCTAGGAGACCGCTCCTGTGTCTGCGTGTGTCTCGGTGCGCGGTTGATCCCTCGTGCATCTCTGTTACGTGACTGTATGCCCTTGTGCCTTGTGCTGGAACACAGCAAGAAAGGAAAACATTCAAGGTTGCATGCGGCGCTGTGAATCAAATGAAAGCAGAGTGTGTTGGGAATTGGCATTGAGCTCGACACTTTAGTGTTTTCCGCTTCTAAGACACACTCGCGACCTTCCACTAGAATATGGGAACGAGGCTTCTGTGCTTGTCGTGGCCGCCGCTCGTCAAAGTACGCTAAAGGTGTTTGCATACAGGCAAACTGGAAGCCACTTGACCTGTTCTCAATCGAGTTTGTTGTCTGTTTTGCCTGCAGTTTCTCACAAGGCCCACCCACTGATGAATCAGACGACTTCCAAAACGGCCTATAAAGTTTGGCAATTTATACGTGCTTCTCGCCAGGCCACCCTGGAAGCCGTGGATAAACTCAAGGGAATCGCCACACCTCGCGGGGGACTAATAGACGTTTTGGAAATCCTGGCATGTCGAGTATTCAGCCGTGACATCCTGAAGGCGCATGCAGAGAATCCCAGACTGTCCGGCCTAGCCGCGATTAAGGAAACTGACAGCAGTAGGCGGATAACGAAGAAGCTATCCCAGAGTTGCAGCTGCGTATGTCCACTTGTGGGTCTCGTTCCGGCAAGTCCAACACGAGATACACCCATGCCAGCCTTTTCTTTAAAGCAGCTGCTGTTTTAGTCGCGACGTGGGGTTACCGTTAGCGACACACCTACTTGTAAATTTTTCAAAGCATCCTCACGTATTCATGCCTATAATGCAATCATACTGTTCCGGCACTAATCAGAAACCGCAATGTCACCTGTTACGAGCAATGCTTGCGTCTAAGCACGAGGCAAAATGCTCCAGGTGTACGTGCAAAAGCTTGGATATACATATATACAAACATACATAACTGTGCAGACCAGAAACGGACATTCGGTTCAGGTGCTGATTGAGACGAGGTAGGTGTAGAACCATTCGCGGCATCACGAATGGAGTACGTCGAGCGCATCTGCGTGTGACGTGTACGATCGTGTAGACAAAGTGGATTCCTACACAGGGATGTGTGTGCGGTGCCTAACGAGGGGAAAACAGCTGGCATGGACATCGCCGGTTACAGACACCGACCGGTAGTCAAAGGGGCGACACAGGAAAAGGCCGGCGAATACACCAACCTGTACTAAAGCGCGACCCGTGGCTTTTCAGGTGACCAGGGTGATCTGCAGCTTCATTCACAGCCTCGAGCTTTGCCCAAGAGGAATCGCGTCAAGCCAGATATGCTGGTGTATGTGGCCGCGTAACAAAAAAAAATCGTGCCAGTCGTCTAATCGCTTTGGGGGCTGTTTAATTCCAGGTGTTGGTTACGATCTTTCGTCCACATATTTCTTCGCGCTTCTGTTAAAGAACTGGCTAGTCTGCGAACGTTTGTGTCTGCAGGGCTCCGAACACGCCCGAATGACAGAACCGTTGTCAAGGCTCTTTTACAGTGGCTCAAGGAGCAGCCTGAGAAACGCCACGGTACAGCCTTCGATTTTAGTCCTATTAAAGGGGCAACTGTTTCAGCTGTTAGATCACAGGAGTCCCTAGAGACTTACCCTTTGATTTCACATCGGCGAGGCAATCCAGTTGCGCTTCTGTTGTTGTGGCTCTCCTTGGCAATGGCGTCCTCACTTGTCTGCCTGCTGGTCTCCTGGTCACCGTTCCGTCTCTCATCGTTTTGGTTTCCTGCCTCTTGCCACGTTTGGTCTGCGCTTTTAAACATAGTAGTTCATGCAGACATCGAATCCCCATTTTAAAGCGTGTAACTAAACGTCAGGCTTCAGTGGTTATGTGATTCGCACTGGACGCCTGGTGATTTAAGTTATGATTCCCATTACTGGGGGCAAAGTTCCCTGTCTTTCCAGTCCAGTGCTCTGCCAAGGGCTTCTGTTAGCGCGTTTGCGTTGTTGGTTTGTTACTACTGACACGTGACTTCACGGTACCTCAACTTGACACAACATTCTTGCTGTATCGTCCTCGCATTTGTCTGAGTGTAGCAGGTTTGAAATCTCGTGTTTTCTCTGTGTTCCGTTGAGAACCGTGGCCGCACCGCCCACGGAAGGAATTCTTCCTGTTGTGTTGACCTTTGTGTTTTCAGAACTGGTAGTCCCAGGGGGCTGGTTGGACAGCGCACTCTCTGTTGATTGGGACGAGTCTCTGGGTAGGTTCCTTTCTTGCCTAGTAACGCGCAAGAGTCGCCCTGCGATATGGCAAATCGTGCGTCATATAGAACCAAAGAACACAAGCGAAAGTTCCTGATGTTTGTGTTGCGTCGCGCATACCCTGAGTTGCGTGCTTGTTGACTGTTGACGAGAATGACCCAAAATGAGCTTGCGTCGACAAATATCCCCCAGCCGATGTGAATGACTTAGGCACACGTGGTTATGTTTATACGTATGCCTTCACCAAGCAGCAGAGGGGGGAAGCAACGCATGCGTATGCATGCATTGTCCTGTCGCCCCCCCCAGAGGGTTATGACTTTCGCCGGCTTTCTGTCGACACAGAGCACCGTCAGTGCAGTAGTCTGTGTCTAAGTATAAAATACGGAAAACTCGTACAAACAAATGCATGTGTATCACGTCTAGGTCAACAGTACAGTGCACTTGCGGGTGAGTCCAGGGCGAATAGGAAACCAGATTACTCCGGAAGATGAACGTGACAGTTACTAGTCATACTCTTGGTGGTCAGCATGTGTTTGAACAAGCGGCAGAGGTATGGATCAGAACAGGCAGGGCCAGGGTGGCTGCCAGCGCTGTTCGCGCCCGTCGCTTCTAAAGACATGATGGCGTTCTGACTGTGCCACTCAGGGGCTGGTGCTTGCGGGATCAGCGAAGAACACCGCGATAAACCGCAAGGAAGGAACAGCAGCCTGTAAAGGTGTCCTGGTTACTGATTTATCTGGCTGGAAATGTAGCGAACCGTCAGCAGGACATGGTATACAGACGACATTGATGGGAAGCACATGCGTCGCTGGCGTAGGAAAGACACGGCGCTCTGTGTTGAGTCATGCCTTCCTGAGATGCATTCGTCAGGTCCAGTTCCACCCGAAGTTCATCGGACGATCACCGACCCTAGAACGCGACATGCTATCCCTGTGGTGGACTTCAACCCAGTGTTTCCTTTTATCAGCCCCTTCATCAACGCCGATATGATTCGCACAGGTGAGGGACATACTGCGGTTGACGTTAGATGCAACAGTTCTGGAGAGCGTAGAATGAGCAGCGACATGACGCGACTAGTCTCGCAGCGAGATTAAAAGAAAAGGAAAGGGCATGCCAAATGGGGGTGGACACCGGGGAAAACGAGACGGGTGCAATGAAGCTGAACCATGGCGTATCGTACAGAAAAGCAGCTCAGTCAAGAGGTAGCGTCAGTCGAAATGCGCTAGGCGGATGAAGGCTCGTTACACAACCTCAAGCAATGAAAAAACCGAGGAGGTTCTTCAAAGATCAGAAGGTTCGCCGCTAGATGCAGGTTCTTGTCCAGAACGAGGTACCACACAATCGACAAGCGGATACGGGACATTCTCAGAGAAACGACTGAACAATCGACTCGCACAACACATCCTGTGAACTCCAGTTCGTCGCGTTCACCTGTTTGGTTTCGAACGATGAACGACTTAAACATTTTTGTGACACATAGAGCCGTTCGCAGTGTGCGTGTGCAATTATGTGGGTCTGGTGTCGACCGCGGGGAATGCTCAAAGTCACTCGCGTACACTTATATATATATATACATACATGTTGATGGCCACCTTCACGGTAGAGTCCTTAATTCAACGTTTGTAAAATCCGCGGCACGCCGCGTGCCTACTTGTTCTCTTTAGATATTCATCTGCGTAGCCGATCGATCGCTGTGGAGAGCCCCTGCTCTGTCTTCTCGTTCATACACTTATTCTTGCACTTTCGTCTGGAAACGCTTTATTAACGTTCCGATGTCTAGGCGTTCCGCCTGTTGGACGAGCTTCCCCGCTGCAGCCCCCGCCTCAGGCAGAAAACTTGCCACGCGTGCTCGTTCTTCCCAAAGACGGTTCCACCGGCGATCCAGTTTGAAGACATGTGCTGGTGCCCACTGGTGTAAACCACTGTTTGACAACGACCTGCTGTTTCCGCAGAGCAAGACCTGCGAGCATGGAACGCTGCGCGTGACTCCGCTGCCTTGACGATGAACCATGCCCTGAACGGTGGAGCTCTTGCATATATACATGCAACTGACACAGGGACGCCGGGAGAGATCCTACTGCAAGACCTAGTCCGATCAGATTTCCTCCTGGCTTGCAACAGGTTTGTTCTATCAGAACATGAGTCTTCTCAGCAAGGCGACGAGGGACGTGGTCAAACGGGGAGACCTGGTGCACCAGCGGGTACCCACGAAGAAGCGAAAAAGTCAGTACGCACGCCAACAGGGGACTTGGAATCGTTGAGCTCGATTATGTGGGAGAGCGTGGGTGTGTACGGGGCCCGATCGGTGGAGCTGCGCGCTGCGTTTCTAGCAGCAGTTTTGAAAGTCCTAGGAGACGACATGAAGAAGGCGGGTGCTGGAAATGAGCAGCTACAGCCTACCGAAAGACTAACGCAATCACATGACGGTACGTAAATACAGAACAGGAGGATGCGCATGAGAGGATCGTGTACGGAGAATGTGAATGCAGACCTGTGTGCGACGGGTTGCCGTCGATGCAGCGGTGATAGCGTACCAGGTCATTATTGATAAAGCACGCTTGATGGACATGTCGAGGATGAAATATCCTACCGAGGCACCCGAGGGTAACATCGTATACGGCAGAGCGTGGCAGAGAACAGAAACACTCGTGAAGGAATGTCACATGCTTCGAGTTCGACGTTCGTTTTGCAATTCATGTGTGCTTTTGTAGCATGCCAGGCTGCCTCGCTGGTTCCCTGTTCCGCGCTCGCCTATTTGTCGGATCGCTTGCTACACTCCGTATCTGTATCTCACATCCTCGTTGTCACCGGCAGACGTACATGGTCCACTTCAGGATGCCCCAGTCGTCGCGTTGTCTCCTGGTAGCTCAACAGCCAACTAAAGCAGAACACGAGCACTCTCGGCTCCATACTTACGGGAGGTTTGCCTTTTGTTTTGTTGCCATCTTTTCAGCTTTGGCGGCCTTGCTGCCTCGGATTTCACTCCACACTGTGCTCCTCAAGCTGTTGCAGCAACGACCGGCGTTACTGGAGCGTAAGACCTAAAATACAATGTGTGCGGTGGTGGCATGGGTACAGCACGCAGCGTTGACTTAAGACACACGTATTCTGGTTCATATCTGTTGCTTGTGTCTGAACTTTGATTTCGGATCCGTGCAGGTCTGCTTTCAGTTCCAACGACTGGAGCAGTCCGGCCATTTACTCGCTCTGTCCCTTCCGGGTTCCGTTTTGTGGACCTGACTAGAAAACCATGCTTATATATATATATATAAACATTTATGTGTATCTACATAGCGTGCCGTATTTTGGTATGTCTTTATTATTGCAGTTCGAGTGTGCCATGACGACGCTTCGTGCATGCTTTTTGCTACGTGTGAACAATCAGAGCTTTTATTCAGAGAAGTCACACAGCGTGACGGGTGTGCGCAGCACTTTATCTCAGCGGTGGAGAACTCTAGCTTCATTCTTTGTGTGCACCACCGCAGGCTACTGTTAGATATTGTTGTGGGTACAGTTGCTTTGATGCCCACGAACTCTCAAGTCACTGCAGAAAAGACACGTTCCATTTGCTGCTTGGTGTTTCGCTTTTGTTCAGATATTTCACCCCACTCCGACCTTCTCGCTTCCGCTACCTACGTATATGAAAGTACGTGCCAATTCAGTTCTTTTCGAGGACGGCTTCTTCATGGAATCGCACTCGACCCATGCTTTCTGTTCTTGTTGTGTCTGATCAAGACGCTGCGATGCCCGCGTTCGCCTGCCCTCCAGAGATGTTTGGTAGCTGATTCGTGGTCTACACTATGTTTGTTTTTTTTTTCCAACGTTTGATCGATCCTCTGGAATGTGCAAAGTACCGGTTGCGTCAGCGGCCTCAATGTATCCCGAAGCGTCTGTGGACGGGCGACGAACCTGCGGTGGCAGCAGGGCCATGTACAGATAACCGTGGCTGCCTCAGTAGATCAACGGCATTCTCTCAGGAGACATTTCACTCCACACACGAATCTGTTGATAGCGTAGCCCATGATCCCGGCAAGAGCTCGACGTCGGCGATAGCCCGTTCTGTACATGTGACGCTTCGGCTCCATGAATAAGGAACCCGGACGTATGACATCTTTCAGTGGACATATCACACGTGAAGGATGGAGTTCCCCTACGGTTTTGTTTGTATAGATAAACGCATGCCCTCAACATGTGTGTGGTTTCTCTCTCTGTATATATATATATCGCTATATATATATATATATATATATATATATCGCTAGTGATCAAACTTGCCTGCTCGTCTAACAGCGTGAATGCGGCCCAGGCTTCAGAGGCCACTTGCCGATTGCAACCGTGCGGCATCTCTCGCGTTCTTCGTTTACCGTCTGACTTTCATTCACGCAGTGGTTGGTCCCTAGTGTCCGCTTCCCTAGTTTTGTTGCTCAGTGAAACCAATCGCCCACGGACAAGGGAAGAATCCCGTTGGTCTAGAGTTTGCCCCTTTTCCTGTCCAGTCGTCTATGACATGCAGTGTAATGGAGGAATACAAGTATCCTTGTCAGTCGATTTTTCCGTCCGCAGCAGGCGCAGCGGCATTTGACGATACTGAAGAAAGCGTTGATGGCGGCGGCAACGGAGACGACGATGGCGCGGGTGGTGGTGAGAGAGGCTCGGAGTCTTTCTTGTAAAGTGCTCCAGAACTGACATCCACGTCGGGTCAAAAATCATGCAGCACACGACTCCGATAGAGAGAGTGTCAATTTTGTACGCTCGTTTGCGGGAACTGTGCGCCGACTACGAATTGGGCAGCTTTACCGTCTGTTGGCGTGGATATTGCGTGAACCTCATGTTTAAAAGCAGAGACCCACCTGGTGCAGTTTTTTGTAAAGGATGTGCGTCGCGTGTTCGGGGAACAGCTTTGCCTGCTGACGTGATATTGACAGAAATCTGAGGGCGGCTTTTTTGGTGGTTCATTCCATCACTGTCTGACGAAACGTTGCTGAACGAGGTGAATGCCGGTTGGCGGATCGCATGCAGCTGTCACGGGAGGAAGTTCTGTTGAGTGTATTTCGAACGAATGATGCATTTCGTTAATCTGCGAGCTAGCGCACGCGATAACGGAAGGGTGCGGGGAGACAGTAGCTGCTGTAGATAAGCGCGTTTCAGCTGGATGAGAACATAAATCCACATTTTATTTGTTAATAAAATATAAAATGCGCGTGTTTTTGCTTTGGGACTGCAGCAGGCCAGCCGGAACTCCACAGGCGTTCGTCATCTGGTATGCGACTCGTCAGACAACTCGCCGACACAGCAAGCAAATCGAGTGAGATGCAGATCACGCACACTTCTTCACGCGCCCATGTTCATGAACAACATTACTTTTCGAGAATCACCTTTACACACCTCTGAAGAAATGAATAGCGGGGGACTGTGCAGCGGTGGATTCCCCTGGAAAGAGTGAGTTGCCGTTGGGAGACGAGACAGATAGTTGGACTGGTCCGGTTCTTTGGTGTGCGCCGTACACGAGCCCCGATGCCAACGTCTCCTTTCAGGACGACGCGTTACTGGTTGTAGCCTTTACCAAGGTAGCACCGTGCCGCTGTGCACTGGTCCAAGATCGGGGGTCGCTTGCGAGTATGGGCCAGTTGTGTGATGTGACTAGATATGCCTCCGGTCCTCGCGGTGCCTCTCAGCCGGTGCGGAGGCACCTGTGTGGTTTCGTTTGTTGCGCGAGCAAACAGTTGATAGCGGATGCGGTTTGACGAGATGTGGCCAGCGCGCTCACAATGCATGTCTGCTTTGAAGGCAGGCGGCGACATCCACAGGTATACCGTCGCCGCCTTGTCAGAGCCAGGCTGTTCTTTCACGTTTGTGCTGGACGATCCAGCTGGGAAGAGGTCCGCACTTGCAGAGTGCCCCAGGTTTGAGAAGGCGTGTGTACTGACGCTTGCCGTGCTTCTTTGTCGCGGTGCTGCCGTTTGTGTTGTGTGCCTCAGGAGCAGACGCCCTCGATTTTGTCGAAAATCAATCTGACATCTTTTTCCGCAAGCTCCGACTCAACCTTTATGACGCGTGTGCTCAGGTGAACACGGAGAACGCGCAGTTTTCCAAGGTAGCGGCTGTCCTTAAGGAAGCTGCATTTATTCGTCTTGTGTCGCTGTATTTTTCGGCCTTGAGTAACGCGCTTGCACATGTTCCACAAGATGTGAAGGCTTTTCCGGAGTTCCTCAGAGAATCATATCGCGCAAATGTGGCAGCCACACTCTCACTGATTGTGGTTTCCAATTCTCCCCCCGCGGCAGCCCACATGGACCGTTTGGTGTGGGGCATCATCGAACAAACTGCGGCGGCCAATCATGAGATGATCAGCCGCACGTTCGAAAATAAACATGGTTCGTTTGAAGAGCGTCAGTGGCTCTGGTTCAACGGTAGGGCGAAAAAAAGTGACTCCAAGGCGACAGGGACTGCAAATATGACAGTTATCTGAGTAATGTACATGAGTATATATGTATTCATTGTTCTATGGGCGCGCGTATGTAGCGTTGCCTTACTTATATAGGAAGCGAACTACTGATACGACCGTCCTGGAGTTTACAATCTTCTGCCTGTTGGGACCTACATCGTGCCGCGCATTCGACTTACCAGATGCATGTGTAATGATGTGACGAAGTGTGCCACTGAGGGCGCTTCTCTGCGTACTCGTGCATCGGTGCGTGTGAAAAAAATGGGTACGCGCAGGTGGTGGTGGGTTGGTCCACGCGAACATTCTTTCCTCGATAGGTCATGGCGTTTGTTGGCTCTGATACGTATATTACGAGAAGGCTGCTGTGAGGATGAGTTCACCTCGCTGGTTGTGTACAAGAGCTACCGTTCTTATGTGAGAAAACGGCCGCCTTGGTTCCGAGACTATGTTGAACACAAGTGTGAGAAAAACATCACTGTCGGGGTGGCACAGCTGCCCTCCTTGCGTGTTTAGTGATTTCATGGAGAACGGCAAACGCCACCTCGATGTCGATGCTCATGCAGGAAGCCGCGAACTGTTATTTGGCACAGGCAAATATGCAAATGTCGGCATGCTCAGTTCATCCATGCTTGTCAAATACACACACGTATTATGTCTGGGTTAATGTCCATCCGTACGTGGTGCGTTTGCGTTCTGTTTCCAGCCTTGAGGTTCCAGCTCTCAGACACCATCACCCCCAGTACCATGGAACAATGGTTTCAGGCTCATCCTGAAGCTCAGAAAAGTAAGCGGGTGATTTGGCGAGATCGATTCATGTCTCCGGCACCTTCAGCAAAGCATCGGTGATGAAACTTAACACCCTTTTGCAGTGCTAGCGAAACCAAACACAAGGATGAAATTACCCAGTATCACGCGAGTGTTGGCTCTCATAAAACATAGGCACTTCATGAATCTCTTTGGTACACATGATAGTATCATTTCATCACGATGTCGTCCACCCTCTCGGCGTGCTGGCGTTCTGTCATCTACCGCCTTCATCTCTAAAGTCGGCTGTGTGACTGGAGATTCGTAACATTTCCGCCATCCGTTAAGCTCGTTACGCCGCGGTATCTGTCCCAATTTGTATGTGCGCCTTGGAACATCCTGTTGCGAGCCGACCGCTCTGGACGGGATGAAGCAGGCTTATCGGCCTCATTGGTGACCGGGCACGCTTTTGTACATCGGCGTATGCTGCGGCATTCAGTGGGCGCCATGGGGTGCCGACTGGAGTCTGAAAATTGGCACACGCTACTCACCGACACATTGGTTGGCTTCCGCAGATAACGATGTCGGCTGAGTTCCTATGTTTGCCTCTCATGAATGTATCTCCACTAGGTCTGTCACGGAGAAGCGCGCTGGTATTCAGGCTTCCATCCCTCCACGATCTCCGGGAAGGTAAGGTGCAGATTGGCCATATTTGTGGCCCGCATGTCGAAACTTAGACAGCACATACCTTCTGATATAATTGGCCTGGTGCATGGTTACGCTGTCGACTGTCTGCCATCCTACCGCGCCAGGCGCACGTGAGCCGAGCGGCGCATGCTTGAGGACATATTTCGTTTCCTTGTTAGTCTACCGCTGTTTCGTCTTTGCTTTCTGTCTCACAAGTTTGTTCGCGCCTCCCCATCGTTGTGCTTATCATGCGCCGCCTGGCGTAGGCATTCTGAGGAGTTCTCACGAGACCGTTGCCCATCCAGAGAATCCCGCAGCTCGGGTGTCACCTGTTCTATCGATCTATGTGCTTTGTGTCTCGGCCGCCGCATTTCTGGTGATCTTCTGGTATTCCCTTCTGCCGATCGCGCCTGCGGAGACACTGGAGCTGACATTGTTTCCTGGAATATCCAGCTTAATGTGTAGAACTGTTTGACGCGAAGGAAGGATGCCGCCTGAATGTGACAGAGTCTGCTTAAGAAGCCAAAGACACGATTTGCCTTGCATGTGTTCCTGAGGTGTGGAACCAGTTAATGACGCACTTGCCGACAGCGGCAGCATCTTCTTGGCACTGGACTGGCCTTCGCATTAGTTTTGCGACGCACTGCTGCATGTGGGAATATCATCCGTAAACGAACCGTGCAGCACTCTACCCGAAGGGATGTATTCCGATACACCAGTCGCGGTTGAGAAGTCATCAGCTGCGCTCTTATCTTCTGAATGGAAGTCTATTCCTGAAGACACAGACGTTTGAGGTGCATTCAACAGTTCGTGGCTGGAGCAACGCCCTCTCGCCCATCCTGACTGAAACTTTTGGCTGCTTCTGGAAATGTCACTGAACCCCCCGAGGGCTACTGTCACGGTCATGTGTTCCGACACGTTATTACACTTTCACGCTGAGAATAAAGACACGCTCAATGCCGAATAATTAACGGAGTGTGTCTCGGAGTACCGATACGTTGAAAATTGATCTTCTTTGCAAAACGGCCTGACTCCTGCGTACGCCAAAAGCATAATTGCTCTTCTGCTTTGTTAACGAAATGACCGGAGATGAACTGGGAGGGGCCACTCAACTGAGTTTGGATCACTCTATTTATATGCTTATTTACCTTTGTGTATGCACGCATATGCATATATATGTATACTATATAAAGGTGAGCGAAAAGGAGCAGAGTCGAGATAGATAGCCAGTGAGTGACTGGTAACTGCTTCCATGTGGAATCAACATTCACCTGCCCACGCACTAATGAAAACAGGAGTGTATCAAGTTCACCCGCACGCCTGCGTCTTTGTTCTCTGTTGCTTCCAGGTGACACGCCCGTCATTCCCGAGTTAGAGACGACACCCCCTCCATATCAAACCGTTTTGTTGTACGGCACATCAGACTTTTCCGAGCCTGCGGAATGCATTGCACCCTTCTGTCAGGAGACAGACTTGCCACCAGGTACGCACCATATCGTTATTCTTTGAGCTATACGCATGTATGAGTAGTCGTGTGCAACCCTACGAGTGAATGTGATATTCTGTATTCAGTCGCGTGGGAACTTGCATCCACGGTACTACACGCGCTATCCGTGAAGTTTCTCATTTGTCTCGTCGTAACAAGTGTCACACGGTGTACACGTCCGCGACAGTTAAGCGGATAATTAACATCGGGCACTATTCGGCCTCTCAGACAGGCACGCGGCATCTTTGTCAGCACGTACTAATGTGCGAATACATGTGTAGCTCTTATGAGTACGCATCATCGCTCTTACGCTGTTTCAGTGGGACAACGTTGCTATTGAGCGAGCGGACATCAATGCCTCAACACTGTCTCCGGAAGGTGTGTCCCTGCATAAGTGGTGTTGTTTTTATTTATTGGGGGGGGGTCCTGTCTACTCTTTTTCTTCGGCGTAGTCACCGTGGCGTGGGACTGCCCGTCATCACAGTATTCATGCAAATACATATATATATAGAGAGAGAGAGAGAAAGAAATGCGTATTTTATAAACATCATGTGCATACTGTATATATACATACATACTGGAGAGCAACATGCAGAGAGAAAGCTTGCTGTCGTGCCTGAATGCATGAGTCTTTTCGTATGGTTGTGATGGGATGGATATCGTGGTTGCTGATGGGACGCTATACACACATTGGTGTGGCGGATCGCCAAACCGCGTTCGTGTCGTCTACATCCATAGGGACAAACCCTTCCACATGTTGTCTTGTGCATCGCAGCGGACCATAACCTTCTGGAGAGTTGGACACGAGACATCACTCACGGGATCAAACATTCGCTGCGTGCACTCAACGAAGTGGCTGTCAGGGACGTGTTCGATGTTAAAGTCCTGACAGAGCACCTTTGTCGACTTTTACTCTTTGACCTGACGCTGATACGGCTTCAGTACCTGACGCGAGACCGGCCCGAGCTTCTGACAACTTCGGGGCCTGTGCAACAAGCCTTCGCGCAACTGAGATATTCATCAGCAGCGCAATGGGAAGCACTGGGAGTGTTCGGGCCCCTGTCGGCTGAGATCCGACAACACCTCCTTCGCTTCTTGATGCCACCAGATGACCTCGCCATGCAGAAGGCATGCGATGCAACATTAGCTGACACGGTTGCGGAACGGATACAAGCTCAGCGAAGAGGTGAGTTGAGAGACAGTGTATCACGACGTCAACGTCAGGGTGCGTAACTGGACAACTAAACGAGACTCTGATCAGATTGGAAGTCAATGCGCTCTGACAGCTATTGCAGCGCGTGGTTAGAACCGCGAACCAGAACGGAGGATGTTAGGCACTTCAAACGCGGAGTGTCGCCTTGCGTTTCGTCTCTCTAGTGTCAGTACTACAGACACCCTACCGGAGAAAATCGATGTTGCGATATTTGCGAGCGAGGCATTATAGCGTGCAGCCCAGATAATGGCTAGGAGACGTGCCCACGGCGCATTGTCCAAGACATTGTCGTTCCCCTAGATTACACGTCTGACTGGAGGTCACATACGTCTGTACAAGAACCGTTGTGAGACATGTGCCCACTTATAGAGATATATAGAGCCGCATGTATGCAGGGGGCTGCACTGGGATAGTTGCACCGGAGAGCGTGCCAGCTGAGGAAAGCTCCATGGCCGCTCCACATCCTTCGCCTTCTTTCACTGACTTCAGTGTGCGTCGCCTCCGAGCGAGGCTCGAACAGCGTCGCCAACGCTCGTAGGAACGTTTCATTTGTGTACGTCCTGCGTTCAGTTTCCGCTTACACTTCGCAAAGCTGTGTGTCGCACACTTGCGTTTCTCTCCCTGCAGCTTTGAATGCGAGATGGAAGCGCATTCCCCTTTTGCCAGTTTTGAAAACATGGCTGCAAGAACATCCCGAACTTCTCTCGAGTGAGCGTCCAAATTCTTCATGTCGGTGGATCAAGTACATATTCAGACGCAACTGTCGTGCGTTCAACTCAGCCTTCGCGCATGTTTGGACAATACATGCAAATCCAGCGGACCACCCGGCCACATCACGCATGCGTTAAAGTCCGTCAGCCGCTACGTCTTCTGCACGACCGACATCAGCGGCGTATAAGCAAACGCACCCATACGTCCACGAAAAGTCACAATGCGTGGACATCTGTGACCACTGCATTGGCTATATAATCCGTGTATATTCTGGAGGGCGCCAAACAGCAGCCCAAGCGTTTCAAAGCAATGATAGTTGCCTAGCGCTTCCACATTCTTCGCAGTGTACTTCGTCATACGTCAGCGTGCTGACTCCGAACTCCAATGTTCAATTTCATGCCCTTTGCTCACGCATTGAGTTGCTATCTTGCTTATGTGTGTCCTTGATTCGTTCGCCAGGCCCTTACCTTTCATCAACATCTCCACTGCTAATAGCCTTACAACGCTTACCTTCACGTAAGTATTCTCATCAGGTTCCTTCTTTTGATGATCCGTCTCTACACGCTCTCTAAAGTGTCGAGCTATCGATTGGCTTCCAGGTTACCGACCAAGACGCGGACCGATACGTAGAAATCTGGGTGATAGTGACGGGACGGGCGGGGCGCATCCAGCGTACTATGGGGCAAACGGCATGGGTACCTATATTTATGCGTTGCCAATGCGTATTGGATTCGATATACGCGTCCTCCTCGTACGCATGTCTCCTGTTGTTTGCCGAAAACCGCTCACGTTCGTGGGCTGCCACACGTCGCTGTCGAGCCAATTGGAGAACGCGATGGAGTTGTAGAAAGCCAAAGCGTGCATGGCAACAAGAAAGGTGCTGAGTCTACCAGTTGCGCCGACGACAGACTTGCCTCCGAATATACTTCTGTGCTGAGCGCAATTCCCCGAATTGCCTGGTGGGCTCCGTGCTGTTCCTGCGAAGTGTTTGCTGGTAGCGCGCACTGTTCTGCTTCTGTCCATAACAACTAGAGAGGATAATGAACAGCTCATACCTTCGGCGGGACTGTCGCACGCCAGAAGCAGACCACGGTGATTCACAGTGTTCGTTTTCATGCTTCAAATCATCTAGGAACAAAAATCAAGGAACTGCAGACAAGCTCTCATTCTGCTTTATCGTGTGTTGGGACGTGTGGTCGTATAGTCGTTTAGTCCTATCTATGCATTACTACCATTTTGGAACACAGTGGTAAAACCTCAGCATGGCACAGTATCGTAAAGCGACAGAACATCGACCAACCCAATATACATGCATAGGTATGTAGTCTTGTGCAAGGGCGCGTGCCTTACGAGTTACCCTCAAGTGCATTGTGAAAGACGGCTTTAATATGTAGATCGGTATAGAGAGCAGGGCATATTGTGATATCCATTGTTTTCGCTTGATTCCTTTCGGGTAGCTTCTCACCTTTTTCAGAGGCGGCTCCTCATTGGTGACCCCCGGATGGGATATCGAAGAGAATTCGCATGCGGCCGCCTACTCTCTCGTGCCCGTGTTCTTCGGCCACAGTTTCCAAGTCTCACACTGCCACCGGGAATGCTGGCCGCAGTGCGTCCTTGCATTCGTTTCCCTTCTGATGAACGTTGACAAGTGCGCTGGATTGTGTGTGTGTGACGCTGGAGGGTAGCCTCTCAACGTCGTGCCCCCATTGAATGAACAGAAATCATGTTGTTGTGTTCATCCGCCCAACGGGGTTTGTGAGCCGCAAGCACGCTTGCCCGGTGACGCGTATGGGAATGCTGGATCATGGCAATCTCCTGCTTCAACATCGGCTTGCCGTCGGACCACCGAGGGGTGCTCTTGGGTCTCTTGACCATGCCAGAACGCGGGATCAGTAATTGGTCGTTGCCCATATGTGTGCTGTCTCCCTGCTCCCTGCGTTATCACTCCTGTGACTTAGGACGCGCCCTTGGCTTATCCGGTGCACGTGACGTTACGGCGACGGCTTCTGACCACTCAACGAGTGTACAGACTGCCACCGATCTCGCAGTGCAAGATGACAGGGGAGACGCAGCCTCGGCACCAACTGTCGACCTTAAGGGAGACGACGAAGAGGTCGATGATGGAGCAGCGGTAGATGAAGCTCCAACGGTAGACGCTGCAGTCGAATCCTACCCTTCGGAGGCCCCGGAAGAGATCCAGACAGGTAGTCCGGCAGCCACACCAGAGTCACCCCCTGAGCACGACGACTCTCTATCGGCTGACGGAGTGGATGATGAGACATCTGATAGCGGTAGAAGATCTGCCGACCTGCAAGCCGCCGAAGCCCTGTTGAGCTTAGGTTCAGCACCGATAGTTTGGAGAAGTGACGAAAACGAGGCGGCGGTCACAGGCGCTGCCGACCCCGATCCGCAGGGTCAGGTTACTGAGGGCCATGACGCTTATCAGAAGGCGATGGCAGGTGCACCTGGCGAGCCGCACGGTGCATTGCACATAGAAGGTGAATCTTCAGATGAAGACCTACCGCTAGATTTGTCGCACAAAACCGGGCACGCCCATGAATCACCCGGCTCCTCAGGTACAAGGGGAAGTGCTTCTCAATTTCTACACGAACCAGGCGATGACAGTGACTTCTCCGAAGGCAGGCATCCCTTAGGCATTTCGCTAACAACAAGGCACATGTACCAATCTGACGCAACATTAGACGCAAGTAGCGGTGCTGGTTACTTTGCGGATGAGTCAGATGATGACGATACTTTGTCTGGGGAAGAGCTACCCTTAGACCTCTCGGTTCGGACAGGACAAGCGGGCCCCTCTTCTGGACAATCCGATACAGGTGGTGAAGGTGCCGGCGAATTCGCGCACGCGTCAGATAATGACGACATCATTTCCGATGTGGATCAACCCCTTGATCTTTCGGCCAAATCCAGAGGCAAACCAAGTGATTCTGAAGATGAGCAGCCAATGGATCTAAGCGGATAAACAGGTGGCCATCATGCGCTTCCACGTGTTCATGCCTGCGCTGGGCGATGTAGTGCTCAACGTATAACTCCAAGGCCCTAAAACCGAGTTTCGTTCAGTACCCCGAAGCATTCAACTGTGGGACTACACGAGCGTTCGTCGTCCTCGCCATGATATCGCATGCCCTCAATAAGCTCACGGCGCGTAATGCGTTTTCGTCAATGGAAAATGACAGGCTTAGTTTCCTTTCAACCTACAGCTTGCCAATCCCCTGGAACAAACACAGTAGTTAGAGCGTTACTTAGTGCCAGTGTGAGACATCGATTTGCTCAGTTGCAAACTGCTGGCGTGGAGACCAAATTGAAAGGCGTTATCGGTTGGACTGTGCATTGGGGAGGCATGACCATCTGGCAGACAATGCCATGCGGCAGTGAGTATTCACTCCAGCGAGAGCAGTGTCTGCATTTCTCTGGCACGCTACCTCGAATAGCCTGACAATCCGTGCAATTTCCCCTATGTTTGTGGGGTTAAAGAACCCGCCAGCTGCTACGTTTCGCTCAGGTCCGACCTTCGTAAGACTCGTTGACCTTTCGAATATCCGCACAGACAGACTGAAACTGTGATATGATTTCGTTGTCACTGGAAGGGTAAGGCATTACCGCTTCGTCCATCACAAATGGCGCATCTGCTCGTGCCGCAGCAGTTTGTTCACCAGGAGTGCATTTGTCGCTCAATGGCAACAGCTTCGTTTCCTGATAACATGCAGACAGACAGCATGGAATGCTGGTTGCTGGACAGCGGTTTGAACGTAAATGTGCGCATACAGCTTTGTGCTTCTACATCGGGTGTAGCATTATTTTGTCGACATTTTTTTCCATTACTAGAGATTTACATCGACGTCATGAGATTACACCCGTCAATCAGCACTCTTGATCGTCTGGTCTTCGTTTACAAGTGTGCATTAACGTATGATGGCACATGTCATGGCCTTTAGGTTATTACGTACCCATCAATTGGTACAAGCGAACCACCCACAACAAAAATATTTTCTTGACAACCTTCATCTCAGACGCTCAATTAAGAGCATGGGTATCGAGAGTTTACGGGTTGGGACTCGGAGAACGTCTTCTGGATATTTCAGAGTAATCCGGGTATGTCTCGGTTGTACGTCTGTGCTAGAAGATATGCTTTTGCGGCGTGTTGGACATCGTCGTACTTAGCAGCAATCCGGTGCATTACTTGATGTGCATGGTGAGAGGCGTCGACTTCTGTTTTCGTTGACATCAGCCAGGTCAGATATTGGCACATGGATTTTTGAGCCCACACACACTGAAGCATCGTCACGTTTTGTAAGGAACACCTATTTATTTCAGCATTTTTAAGCCCCTGTGTGCTTCTGCGGCCTTGGGTATCTCGGGAACGCCCAGAACCATAGACTACATTGAAGACATGCATTCTGGCCAGAGTTGCCAAAGGAGGTTGCGGTTGCGTCGCTGAGGAACACAATTCCACTCTGAGAATGTTTTCAAGGCACCTGTTGAGCGTGAACTGTATTTTAGTCTTCTATTGCATGTTGGCTCCGTTTGTGAGCCTATGCACTCCAATTCCCCACGGCACGTACCCGCGTACAAACTGCCACTTTCCAATTGACGACTGCTGTTCTCTTTCACCGTCGCAGCGCTTCAGATTGCCAGGTGGCATTCTGATTCGCCTGACAACAAGCATTTATGTCGCCAAATCCATATACCACCTTCACTTTTCTAACTCTCTGATCTTTGAAAGGTCAGATAGCGTGTCGAAAGAGAGGTGCGCGACGTCATGGCAATCGACGCGGTTGAAAGCGCTTCAGAGCCTCCTGTCGAGGCACAGTCTGTTACGCGACGTGAAATAGTCAGCAAAACAAGAACAGCAAGGACAATTCTGCAGTGAATGCGATGTCGATAAGTAAAAGGGCGTGACGCCTGTGCAGGCAGTGAGTGTACGACTGCCATTATTTACAGACGTAACAAATACGTTGCCCTCTTGTCCGTAAACAGTGTCTGATTCTTATTGTTCCTTCGTCCACCTGCCGAAACGATTTCCAGCTTTCACACCATCAGCCACAGATGGATGCGTGCGATGTGATGTGCTGAACGGAGACATTCTATGGCCTTTTGAACTCATTCCCGCACATATAGGAACTGCCCAACACTTGAGCTGAGGTATTATCACATGAAACTACGTACAGTTTAGCCCACCTGCAAAAACATGCATGGATACCGCAACTTCTTCAAATATGAAGCGCTGCCGCAAGAGTGAAGGCTTCCCCCTCATCAAGGAATATCTGATAGACGTCTCGCTGGGTCCTTTGCGGATCGTTGCTACTGTATGGAACGAACAGCCACTGCAGTAGGATACATGCTTGCCAGGTCGCCTTTTGGCATGCCATTGTATGCCAACTCCCGGTATCCTAGTCCGGGAATCTCCATCCAAATACCGTTGTCCACTTTAAACTCTGACACTGCACCTCCATACACTCAGGGAGACATTTATAAGTCGCTTATCCTGGCATGTAGCTGGACATATTGGGAGCACTGACCAAGGAACTCCCCTCCACGTCGGCTGCATGCCTCTTCGGCTACTTTGTTTCACAATTGCCCTCGCCCACCTTGGCAAAATGTTGTTGATCTGCCGCCACGTCCTGACCAGTCTCTCCTGTTATGAAGCCACTACGAACCTTTAGTTCAAGCATCTCTTCTGCTGTGGTGAGCGCCCGATGAACTCTCGGTTCAGAGGACCGTCTTCACCACAGCTTGTACAGAATCTCACCTTTTTTTTCAAGCGTCGTCACGCTGGGGTTGCCAGTCGTGTCCAGGCATGACCTGTACCCAGCGCGATTCTGGGTCATTTCCTTAGATGCAAATGCTGAAGGAACTGATCTGAAGCCAACGTGTTACGTGATCCGCGACGCGAGTACTCGAGAATCAACGGGAGTACAGCCCTGCTGATACGTCAGAGTGTGTCTGCCAGTAAAAAGATAGTACTCGCATGATACACACCACGCAAATACTACGTTGATGACAACCTGTAGAGCTGTCAACCTTACGAAAGCTGACACAGGTGGCCAGTCTGCGTCTGTGCTGCAGGCGGACAGGAATGACTCAGTAGCTGACAAGTGAAAAACCAACAGCTCATGATACCGTCAGGCAACGGAATATACTGATGATCAATGACAAGAATCGGCTTGATATCATCCTTAACACCAGCGCTCGTGTAGGCTTTCCATTGCGTTTCAGTCCAGTGTTTCCAGCTCCCTGCAAAATTACAACAGACGCCTAGCAGGCCACGCCTCAACGAATAACAGCTCATGAAATGGTTGAATCTGGTTTAGTTTTATATCCACTTACAATAGCCACTGCCCTCCCCGGATATGTACTACCATGAGGACAAATGAGTTTCTGGTAGGTGGCTTGAGTGGTGTTTGATTTGCGTTTTATATTTAAAGTTCATTCGCAACGGAAACGCTCATATAGAGGCACAACAGATGATACGCCGTGTTATGCACGTGTTTAGGTTCTCACAAACGCCAGCAGCTACAACAGAATGGTATTTTATAGCATATCATGCGATCTTTAAAGTGGTTCGATCCGAAACAGGTGGCTTGCTAATGTTCCAAACTCGCTGGAATGTAGGAGTTCCCGCAGACTGCAATACCAGAACGGTGTGAATTTCCACAAACGCACAAACAGTCGAATTCCAAACTCGGTGCTTCCCACATTTCTGCCAGAAAAAGGAAGTTGCCGCCATTCGACGCTGGCGTGAGGGGTCGGCACTCAGGGTGACACCGTCTGGTAGAGTATATTTGGAGCTTTGACATTGTTCACTTCGCCACACAAACGGTTTCGTTCACTGCCACCCACATTCTATTGACTGTATCCTATGGCCCCTGGATGACACGGATGTGGTCCGCGAGTTCATCCTCGAACACTGACGATTTGGCCAAATGACGGGAGAGGGCTAATACTGTTTGACCCTTCAGTTTTTTTACAATGTGTGAAGGCGCATGCTTGTTTTCTTAAAGTTTTTTTTGATGGGGTCTAAGATACACTCAAAATTCTGCTTTGTCCCCCCAACCGACAACCGCGCACGCGCACGAATTTTTTGTGGTTTCCGAAACGTCTCAAGCTTTCGCGGCTCCAGATGTAGCTGATCTCCTCTGTTTTCGGTGAAAAATAGAAGCATTTGTTGTCTAAAAGCACTGAATAACCATGATGTATGGTGTGTGCCGAGTAACGTTGTAGTCACACAGTCTGGTGTCGTTGGGAGGCTACCTGCAATGGCTCTGGCGGGTCGGCGCTCCCCTTGTGGCGTTTAACTCACCCAGGCAGTGGCGTGGTGAGATATCAGGGGTTCCTCCATTCACTGTAGCATTGTTGAAGACTGCAATTCCAACGTGCAGCACGTTCTGTGCGTCCCAAACAATCATGTGCCAACATCGTGCACCAGCTTATAACTTATAGCGACTTCGTATTATTGTTTCGTCGCCCCAAGCCAAATCCATAACAGGAACTCAAGTTGTGTTTTGTTTCGGCGGCCCCACACCTGCGCCCTTATTCGCTAGCACCGCGAGCTGCCTGTGCTGCATGTACGACTGCCACGGTTCATTCAGAAAACACCTGAAGCAGACGACTCTTCCTCTGCAGGCCTAAGCAAGTCGTAGAGCCGCTTCGTTGCGCCCGGTGCATCTTCAACAGTTGACATGGCTACATGCCAAACAACAAATTGCTTCGGTTTATTCCGCCCCTATTCGTTACCGGTTTTTTTATGTGAAACATTCTTTCTGCGAATATTCACCGCCGACTCAGTTCAGAAGTGTTGGCCTTGAGCCGTGGGGTCACACTTGCAGTTGCGGTCTGAATTGCGATCGGCGCTGTGGCGAATGTCTGTATTCAGACGGAATTTAAGGTCCGCGACTAGGTTCCATTCGACATTGCCATGATGGATGGTGTACAAAAGAGAGAAGCCACCCCGGTTCAGGTGTCCCATTACAACGACTCCTTGTACACGGTTGAGGCGGGTGGCCAAGCAGGCGGCGGCGAAGCCTCGATAAGCCAGAAAGGAGCAAAGCCGCATTCTCCGCCGAACAATCTGGTTTCAGCTAGTGAAGAAGAGGATAGTAAGACACAGGTTTCCACAAGGTTTTATCGGCGTTCTAAAAGCCAATTAAGTCATCCGAGCAGACAGTTCCCCGGCTTTTCTCCAGTTAAGCTGGTAGCACTTATTTCCACAGTTGCCGTCATCTACTTCCTCAGAATATATCTTCGTCGTTGCCTTGTCCCGCAGCTCGGTACCTCGTCGTCCTCTCCTTCTCTCTCTCCGTCTCCTTTTCGAATTCGTGGTCTTCTGCTTCCGGTCGTTTCAAATGGTAGTATCGCACCTCGTGCTGTCGGGTCCTCCCACAGCAGACGTCTGTCACAGGGAGAAGAAACGCCGCTGGACCCGATTTGTAAAAGTGGCGAAACAGGCGACGGAGGAAGAGAAGGGGGAAGCAAGGCCGACCATAACCCACAGACCGGGAACCAACCCGGGGAGGAGCGCCGACGAGCGAAAAGGGCGCACGCACAAACAGAGGCCCCAGAAGAGGAGGAAGACGACGTACCCAAGAAAAATGCTCGTCCTCGCGCGCACCGAGGACAGGCACAAGCGGAACCCGGCGAGGAGGAGAAGGACCGCGCGGCTGATGTGCCTGGTGAGCTAGATGGGTCTGCAGACTGTAGGCGGGGTCACCTCCCAACTTTGATACATGGGGATAAATGTTCGAGTACCCTCTATGAAATACAAATGACAGTCCAAACGGCTCACTCGGTAGCATGCGATACCTGGTTTTGGCCTTGGACAAAGACAGTGCAACTGCTCAAATCCCTTGAGTCGACCATGTAGACGAAGATTTTCTTTTTTAGATTCACAGGGCGCTCGTGGTTTGCTCGTTTGTCTTCCTCCTCTGTCGTTCATGTGCGTTTCCCCCTCCACCGCCCGAAATTGAGCTGACTGGGTGGCTCGCCGTCTGTTCTCACTGTGTTATTTATAGAACACAGGCCTTCGCATGATGTTGAACGGGCTCATCTTCTGAAACACGAACAGCTGCGGACTTTTGAGACAACTTTCCAACAACACCTTGCTTCCTTGCACTCGTCATCAGGTAAAGTAATTCAGGAAACCACCGCAGATACTGTTGGCACGACATGCATAAAGAACAGTCTGTCCACAATTGGTCGACAAGCGGCCTCGATTCAAAAGTGAACTACAACAATCAACGAACTCAGCGGGCGGAGATAAATTTGGCTCGTGCGGAACGTCTGCATCCGCGTCCTGTCTCCTGTAACTCGTGAGAGCAGCTTATGCTGGTGCATTTTTAGGAATAAAGGGGAGGGGCCGGAACACATGCAAGCATGTCACTGGACATGGCAAACACGCTTTTGCCTCTTCGTTGCTTTGGCCACTGGATGCTGATACAGCATCACAGCCGCCAATCCTCCAGACCCAGAACTGGAACAGTTTCGTTCTTGTACAATCGCACATACTTTTGAACACTCGAAGTAGGTGTCGTGAATCGCGAGCTAACTGTTACGTCGCGGTAAGCATGTATATGCATATATATATATATATATATATATATATATTAGATCTGTCTAATGAATATGGTTTTCGGATAATCGACTCATACCGCGCCTTCCGATGGGTCCATCTAACAAAACACCTGGATCATGCTGTGCACACAAACGAACAACTGCATGTGGCACCACTCCGTAAAGAATTGCCTGTACGTGGCAAAGCGTATGGCTGTCTTCGGTTGCGGGCGCACATTCAACGCTCACTCCCCAGATGGGCTTCAGGTTGGTGGCATGTCGCCACATCTCTGTGGACAACTGATCTGCGTTTCATTTGGTCTTTCACCCGTAGTGAGTGTTCGTTATAGTTATTATCCGAGCGCTGGCCGACTTCGCGTTACTGGTTTCACACTCTCGTATCTGGAACCCCTGTCTTGCTCTTCGCTTGTGTCTTGGTTTCAAAGGTTATGAGGGGGGTAGACGCTGTCCAAATCGGATGCAGTGCGCGAAGTGTCTAAGCTTGTCTATTTCATCGATAGGAATAACGTCGATACCTGAGAAGCGTGCTGGAGCGTACATGTGCTTCGCCTGTAACCGTCATTCCGTCCCCACCACAATTCTCTTTTGGAGTCAGCTCTGCTTTTCGAATGATTTTTTGCCTCGCTCCTCGTTAGATGTCGCTTATTACAACGCTAGGAGTCTCACCTGAACAAAATGTTGCATATACTACAGCCTGAGAAACCATTCTACCCCGGAGCCTTGTCCCCTCGTAGCGTTATTAGCTGCATGGTTGCCTATTGTTCTTGCTTGTTTCCCTTATTTACAGAGAGCGATTTTGCAGCTCAAAGTTCCCTTCTTGTGAACGAATTGATGAACATTCGTTACAGATTCTGGCAAGCGGAGCGAAGGCTCGTGCTAGCGCCCGGGCGCTGCCGGATTGAAACGCTTGTTCGTAATTTGGTGGTTGCTCAATTCTTAGTCGCACGCGCTTTCTATTTGTTGCGTAAGCGCTGCACGGCAGAACTGAGACAAGAAGAATCGCTTGCAACCATCGGTTTTCCTCTCACTCTATACCAAACGTCTTGACCATTATCGAAGCAGCTTGTGAACCACATCTGGAGAACGAAGCACCGAACAAAACACTTATAGGGGCAAGCAAGTCTGGAGGTCGGGGAGCTCATCGTGTGGCATACCACCGTGGTAAACAAGTGCCGGCAACAGGTGCCACAGACCAGGGGAAGGACAGCAGCGACGCTAACCAGAATATTCGCTCTCAAAATACGCAATAAAGACTGGTTGAAAAGAAACAGCCGGAAACGGAGGGACGTCAGATGTGATAAAGCTGGTTCCCTCCGTGCCGAACGTCAATGGTACACATAATGGATCGGTGACGCTGGTTGGAACGGACCGGACTGCTTACGGGCCGTACTGCTCCTCTTGCCAGCCGGTCTTGGGATTCCTGATTTCATAGGCCGATTTTTCCATGCTGGAGGTTTCGAATGTCCGTAGCATATCAGCTCTCTGGAAGCAAAGCAACACAAAAGTGGAACGTACTTGTCTTCTGCCGCCGTCCGCAATGACGCTAGTGCGAGTGCCTGGTTGCTTAGCGTGGAGGCATGGCGCGGTCGTTCAGGTTATGTTTTGCTGCGCCACAGTCACACACGCGGTGCATCCGTTTTCCCCCAAGTTGTAGCTCAGAAGCAGGGGGTGGAGTCGGCGTTGGATTATGTGTTGCGCGGCTGTGTCAAAAAGTCGTTAGGATAGAGCCCGTTGACTGGTCGACTTTTGACGGTGTTGGTCTTGTTCACGGCGACTGGGCATCATCAGCATCATCGGCAGGTGACAGACGCACATTGACAGGAGTACCGGAGGAAGAGGTCATGTACTTCTATACTGTCAAATGTGTGACTCTTCGCATCGGCAGTTTTTCGGCGATGTCCTGCAATACGACGCTCTTGCTGCAGTTCCTAACAGTGTTTTGTCCTGGCTTGAGGGGGTTGCTTGTTCTGTGTTTAGGATATCACAACATGCATCCTGCGATGACACCGAATCCGAGTCAAGCTGCAGTGAAACTATGGAATGTCATGCACGACACCCGGCACCTACTTGCAGAGCCCCTGTACACGTTGGAGACTCGCTTCGCGGCTAGGCACGGAATGCGTATGGTGCTCAATGCTGTTGGCTGCAGTGTTCTTCCCAAGGCCTGTCATACTGCCACCTCGAGACACCCCGCAACTACGAATATCGACACGATTGTAGCGCTCATGGCTGGTAAGCGCGTTGACTCCACCCTGAAGCCGAAGCCACTTGCTTACATGATGCCCAGTTTGGCGAACGCCTGCGACAGTGTTGTCAACCATTGTTAACACAAACTCCTTCAGGGTCGCAGCGCCTATCCGACAGGCGCCCTCTGCTCCAGCGACGCCTTTGTAATGCCTCAGCGTTTAATGCGAAGAGGTAAACATGGATGGTGACGTCCAGTATATTCATATAGACGCCTATTCATGTGGTCCCGCGAGAGTAGAAAAACACCCTTCCGTTCATTTACATGTTCAGGTAAACCGTACTACTCATACAGCATGAACGCAGACCCAGCGTGCAGGATTTGGATCGTCCTCGCACGAGAGTGTGTACAAGCATGCATTTATGTGTTGGCGACATACCCGCGAATATATTGTGTTTGTGTGAAACTAGAGAGTCGGAAGGCAGCTCTTGTGGTGAGGCAGTGCCAACGCAGAGAGGCAAGACTGCATGCGGATCTGCCGAGTGAGTAGCCAGCAGCACATCCCAGAACGCCGTGGAAAAGTGCCCACTTTGTGAGTGAGATGTAAGCGGAGCTTCTGCGCACCATACCGAGTGCCGCCGTGCACGGCGTTTTGCATGATCAAGTTGGTGGTTGGTTCATGCTAACGGCTGGTGAGTTTCGGTTTTCTCCACTTCCATTTTGTGTAGAAAGTCATATTGACTCTAGGAACCGTTGGTCGTTGATCGTGTCTGAGATATTTGCCGGTTTGCCGCTGATTCTTTTGTTTTTTCAGAACTCAAGGCGCCAGTATATACTTATTCCAGTATGGTGTCGATGCAACGATGGTTTGAAGACCACCCCGGCAAACGTGAAGGTACATTAACGGTAGCTGAAGCTCTCTTTCAACACCGCATTCAGCCCATTTGCGGTGTGATGTGAAATGTTCGTATGCTCTCTTCTCTTTTTCTTTCGCACACATACATCATGGCGTTCCGCTTTTTTGTCAGGCCCGCCCGCCCGCCCGACCGGTTGTCGGTTTGCCCTTGATCTTGATACATTTTCGGCTTCGTATCTTGGCCGGGTAGTTGCTCATGCATTTCCTATGTGTCAGATCCCTGCTCAGTGGTGCTTCTCTCTCCATCGCATTTGTATCGCTCTTGCTTCCGACAGCGCTCGTGTTTCCGTAACAATAATAGACTCATCAAGTTGTTTTTGTTGTCACAGTCCGCTTTTCACGTTTCTCGTCTCCATCTTCGCTCCCAGATGTCGAGCATCATCGCTGCGTTTCGGATCAGTTGTTGCTGGTCTCATCTTGCCGCTATCCCTCGACGTGTCGGTTGCCGTGATGTTTGCCACCTGAGAGCTAACAAACGGCGTGCGCAGCTGTGAATATTTGTTCTCGACATCTTTCAGAGCTACTGATCCCCGGCGGACTCTTGGAACACATGCTGTTCGCAGATGCCGATTTGCCGCTACGTAAGTTTCGTCTCCCATGTGCATGCCTGGTTATGCCGTGAGGTTGACACAAGAATGCTACCCCTTATACCTCAAAGAACGCCGACTTGAATATGCCTGGATATTTGCTCGTGTTGTCATTAAACTATGAGCATGAGAGGAGTGTCATATGTACATAACATAGTAACTCCATCAGTACATAGCGTTTCTGAGTTAGTAACAAATGGACACATCCATTGATGCTCGTAAAAATATGTGTACATGTAGGAGACGACGTTGCACTGCTGCCTTATGACTTGCCATTCACTGTCATATCAAGGCCTGGTGGGATATGCCGAGGAATCTTTTTCACCTTCACATCCAGAGGTTGCTGTATTTGAAAAAGCAAATCCCTCTCTATCCAGGATTAATATTCATGTAGCGCGCTACCAGATGCTCTAAGAAGAGCAACAGCAGCAGGTATGTATTTATTTCAGCACGGTTACACGGAACTACCATGTTACACAACGCGTGTCACTGTCTGGAGCAAGCAAGGTCCGTCGAACGGATCAAGTTTGACGCTAGCGGGTAATCGCACGACGTCTACGTATTCCAAAGACAGAGGCCTTGCACGAGTAGTGCTATCCCGTACCCTCAGTTTTTTTCGAGATGTCGTTTCGCTATTCCCATCACATGCTATTTGGCGCGGGCTACGTAGCGTGTAGCCAGTCTCAAGAGGGAGGCTTAATCCAAGCACGTTCAGAGCCCACGGGTGGCATCGCCAGTTACTTCACAGTCAACTGCTGAAACTCAATATCTTCCAGTATCGTCGCAACTCTGTTCAACGGCTCATGCTGTCCCCTCCCGCGCGCAGTAGATTACATTCTTGTCTCCGGGGATCAGCGTTGCGCGGTCAGCCCATCACATCCATGAAAGCTTGATTAACGTGCAGCTGAATTGCATGACTGCCCGTCGTACGTTCGTCTGAACATCCCATATTGAGATATGCCTATATATCTATATAGGCACAACAGTGATTCAGCGTCCGATGGCCGTGTCACTATCCTCAGGGGCATATGCGGTAATAATGGCCAGGGTGCGCATCCGTCTAGACTACGCATGACGCACCACTGTTGCCAAGAAGCCGTATGCGGTGTACACCTAGATTGTGTTCGTTCTCTTGTCTCGAGTCGCGTGTCGTTTGTTGTGTATCTGGCTTGTGAAAGAGGAACAACCATCCAAATCCGAAACGATAAAATCGGCTAGAAGATATATATGCATTCCTGCTTGTTGTCATTAGGTCCTTGTATCTCTACATTGCGTATCTAAAACTGATGTGGCTTCACCTCACTGAAGATATGATAATGAGTTGCTGTCTTTAGCGTTCCACGTGCGTTCCATCACTCCCTTTCGTATGGTTCATCTACCGAGAGCTGCATGGAGGGGGTCGCGCGAATGGGGAAGCGAGAGTTGGACACGCGAGCGGCGGTAAAAGGATGGTCAGGCTTCTACGACATGGAAGCGTCGCTTCAGCGGTCTAGTATGACTTGATGCGTTATGTCGTTTTCTTTGCTGTCATTGCGTTCTCCAGCTCCAATACCAACCACTCGCGGTGGGGATATTAAGCGGAAACGAACGAGGTTTGAGACCCCTGTCGTCGACTTCACCTCCATGAACGATGTTGTTCGTCCGTTTCTGCCTGTCGTACACGCCCCCTCAGGTTAGTCTGTGAAGCCCCTGAGGAGAGAACCCACGGACGCGAAAAGCGAAAGATGCCTTATAGCTTGGGGCTACGGACATCGGACGCTTGACGCCGGACACACTAGACGTTCTCTATATGGACGTACATATGAGGATGACGGGGGCGAGTTCATGTAGCTGTGGACTGGTTATTCCGAGACTGAAGAGGCACAGCTGTCGCATTGCCATGAGTTTGATCCAGAATTCTTAGCAACGTGTAGAACAGAACTCACAAACAAATGGTATGATGGAGGGCACCAATCAACATTCCTATCATATAGAGGCGTGGACGTACATGGACAGACTATCACTCAGAGTCGATCATAATGCCAGCAGCCGCAAGATTCTGAGTCCAGACCCTACTCATCATGATTATACCTTCCTGGCGTATGCTCTTGTCGATTCGTACAACCTCTAGTCCTGAAGTCTCATGACTTGCATCTTCCTTTTTACTGACGCGCATTCAATTTAGTACCCCGCCGCGACCCCTGCGTCGCAGTGGGAAAGGCAGCTGGTTGTATGAGTCTATCTGACAAGGCGACTGTGTAACCCATGCTGGTGACAAAACGTCCTTCAGGGAGATGAGAACTCGCGTTTCGTTGCGTGAGCGTAATTTGCATTGACGCAGTCACACCGCTTGCATTCGAAATAGCTTTCTCGCTGCTGGTCAGGTGTTGTGTGGTTCCCCATTTAGATGCATAATGATCATTTGGTGCACCGTTGTGTAGCACATCCAGCCACTATGCTTATTCAGTCACCTCTCACATTTTTCTGTGTATCGTGGAGCAGTTCCTCCTATCTCCAACAGTAGGGCGACTCGTCCTCCCAAACTCTCCAAGACCGTAATATCAGGCAGTGTCCTGCGTCACATTTCTTTTCGTGCCTCTCGGGACAGTCAGGCATGCAGGAGACTCCCCCTCCCGACTTCACTGCCGCCTCGAGTGTATTTGTTGTTATGTGTTAACAGAGAACACCATCCGGTTGTACAGGAGGTCCCGTGCTGGTGCCGCGCTCCTTCTAAAACAGGAAATTCATGACAACTTCACCAGTTGCAAGAGGGGCATGAACTTTTCCAAATGGGTCCAGCAGCTCCTGCAATCGTTAGTGACAGCAGATTTCTCTCTTGCGGCGCACATGGTCCTCGACTCGGTGATCCAGGCAACGGAGCCAGCTGAATCCGACGATGGAGAGCAACAAGGCGAGGCGGAGCCGTCTGCCTCACAAAGTGGCCACAGCGGAGAAACGGTAGCCAGTGACGATGAGGCGACGCCCGGCAATAGCCAAGAGGATCTAGACGGGCCCAGGGCGTCCGGTGAAGGTCGAAGAAAGAGAGAACGCTTTCTCCTAGAAGATCTGGAGCCACTTTGCGCGTTCGTGTGGCAACGCTTAGGAGTGTACGGTGATGCCTCGGCGGAGTTCCGCACCGCGTTTTTGGAGGCAGCTGTGTCCGTAATACAGGACACTCTCAGAAGCGCTAAGCGGAGCGTTCACCAACAGAGAGCGGACCTCGGATTGAGGGATTTAGAGGACTGTGAGAGCCAGTACATGAACAGCACCATCATATTGGATCCAGAGAACCGGGCATTAGTTGAGAGTGGGAGTCCTACATGTTATCAAACGCCAGTGATCTCCTGAAATAGCACTATGGCTAACACTTTATTGGTGACTTGTCTGCACATGTTAATCACGCAAGGTGAGGCCGTAGCGTGGTGAACACGTAGTTCCATGCGTTGCGCGGTTTGACGACTACCCTCGGTCTTAGGCTGACACGCCAAGGGCACCAAGACGCAAGCACTGATCGGATAAAGCGGCGCTGACCGCGCTGATCTTCCCGTACTCCCGATGCCTCTCCCATCCGTGCATAATACCGACCCACTGGATTTCCCGAGAACCGCTCTCCGCTTATGAATTGTGGGACTTCAACTGGGAGACTTTATACGATACGATTTGCCCTGCCACAAGCCGTTCCTCAACGCCGTGGCACAGTCGGACACAAACTTACTTTTCCACATTCACTTCCCATGCGGTTCCTACCGTTCCTTTCCTATTGCCTGTTTGCGTTGCCTGTCAGTATTTCACCACGCGCTTGGTAATGTCGACCTCCTTAGTGTCCTCGAGCAGGTGTTGCAACGACGACCGGAATTACTGGAAAGTAAGAATAGACACTCCACGCACAAGATGGTTTCTGTTTGCCGTGCACCATCGCAGAAGATAGGTGGTCAGCATTCTCTGTGATCTCGAACATTCGACCTCGTCATCAACGTCCGTGATACGCTGCCACCTTTTTCGCCTCACTGTTGTGGTTGCCGTGACTATGCTGCTTCTGCGTACTTTGACGTTTCATCACATGAGCCTCTTTGCCATGTCAAGCCGCTGGCTGCTTTGCTGCAGCGCCCAAATATGCCGGGGGTGACCGCTGCCTACCGTACATATGACTCTCACGTACGACGCAGCTCGTTGACCAGTACGACCTCTCTACAGCCTTGTATGGGTTTAGCGTATGTGCAATTTGTGTCACTTTTGTCATCGTACTTTTGCAACCAAGCGTGTGCTCGGTGAAACCTGGGATACCAAGTGAGCTTAATACAATGGAGTTTGGAGAAAGTCGCAGCTAATCCTTCTCAGATGCAAATGCTCTAGACTCAAGAAATGCACACTTCTGTGCCCGAAGAGAGAACACATTGCTTCGATGAAGGCACGGCGTTCACCGTTTCCTGTGGTTCGCCGTTTCTTCAGATTTCGATGTGGATTCCGATTTGCTTGCTGCCATCGCTAGCAGATCAACTGAAGGTAGGCTCACTGCATAGATGTTCGTCCTCATTGTTTTTTATTCTCGCTTATCAGCGGGTAGCCATAGCAGTCCCCCCATGAGGGACAGATGAAATGTGCATCGTCGCATAAGCAAGTTCATACATGTCTGGGCACCCATATGGGGGGGTTATCAACGGGTGTACTGACGTCTTTGTGCCAACCTCCGCGCAACACTAACAAATAGATCTCCATCGAACGGCATTGTAGCGGAGACTGCACACAGTGTCTATATCCAAAGCCGTCAAGGCTGGTATATACACCGTTCCTTGCGCGAGCGTTGTAGTTGCAATAGGATACGTTAACTCCCGCATTTTCCTCATGTTCCGCGATCCACACACCTTCGCCGTCTCGGCTCATAACTTATCCCTGGTGGCCGATCCCCGTCGTCGTTGTTGAACGATGTTGTTCACTTGAACTTTGTCGATGGCTTGTAGGGAAAGGCTTTGGCCGCACAGCCCATTTTAATTGATATTGATTCCACATCGTCGGATGCCGGCGAATATATGTTGCATGTTCGTAGCGGACTGGATATCATGGTCAATACACGGAGTGTCGCTTTGTGCGTAGACGCAGACACACAGGTTATCTCTCAACGTCGCGAGGACAGGAGCGACCCCAGCGGAGGAGGAGGTAAGGAACGTTTTATGTGTTTCCTGCGTCTGCGGCCAACCTCACTTCTAATGGAGTCCACGCCGTTCCCGAGTCACGCGCGATTTTCGAAGGTTTCTCAGCCAGTTGCATCCGCGCACTGCCGGACTTCATTCGAGTATCAACTCGGGAGCTCCCTCAGTGATACTGAAAAATTTGGACGGTGCATAGGCCGTGAAAGAGTTCACTACCACTGCCCGACCCCATCCCAGCTTCCTCATTTATGTGTGTGTAGTAGCGAGAGCTCCTTTGTGGACGTTGTCAACCTGCCGCAAGCAGAGATACACTCAGTTGACTAGGGTCATGCTGACCGGTTGTAGTGCATTAGTTATGTGCCAATCCCCCATAGACCTGCTCACGTTTTGTGTGTGTGGTAGTCATTCCAGACCTCCATAAAGACAAATTCAGATATACCCTCATGAGATCTTGAGTTCCTTATTTGTTTTGCTCGTGCACTGTTCATGCTTTTGGGATCTGTGAACGTTTGAACCTTAATCCCAACGATTTTCTCCTTGCTGCGTTCCTTTTTTCCAGTGGATCAGGAGCCGACGGATGGAGCGCCTACTCCTCGTCTGCAGCCCCTCATCCAAATGCTATTCGATGCAGCAGGTGGTTCCGGTGAGACGCTGAGACAGAAATCCTCGTATCCCGTCTCCACACATAAATTCGTACACATTTTGGTTTCATTGTTTCCTAGCTCTGTAGACGTGAAGGGAACCGAAGTGGTGGGGCTGTGCTTCCATTTGATCACACGGAGTCCTGTGGAAGGATGCAGAAATCGAGTTTCGCCGCCTGCTCGGAGCTTCATTATGTGTGTGAGGCGCGTGCAGATTCGGGACAGATTTGTTTGAATGTACCTGTTAGGCGCCACTGTAGCGAAGGGCATTCTGTATGGTTATGCCTCAATCGAGTATGTGAACGTTTTTAACTTTGTTCTGCCGCTGTCCATTTGTGCTTGCCGATAGAGTACAATTGGAAAATATCCACCCGATTGCCTCTGTTACTGGCTTGGGCTGCCCATGTCACATTCCACTGCGTTACGCGCTGTCTCTCTCCGACGCAGACAGCTACAGCATGTCCGGGTCAAGTTACCGAGTGGCACTTGGTTTCATTTTTATTGTGGCTAAGTCTTATACACCAGTGCCGATTCACCGTTCTCATTTTGTATTTTTGAAATGTCGGTGCCTCTTGCTTGTTTAGCGATTTTTGTAGGCGACAATGCAGTCACTTTCCTTCACGAGTTGTCAACGTCAGTTTTACCCACGCTGCTAAAGACTGCAAGATTTTCGTGGGCGTCTCTTTCCAGCACCATGTTGACGATGGAAAGGTTAGAAGCAGCGCTTCGTTCTGTTGCTGTTCTTCGATTGATGTCGATATACGTCACCGTCTTAGGAGAAAAGGGCGTGCTGGAGTTAGTTCCTGACGCATTAAAGTGCACATGTATCAGGAATCAGAAGCGCGCAGAACTCACAATCACCAAGCTGCTAATTGTTATCTCAAACGCGCCTCCTGCGGTGCTGGGAATGAGACAAATGATGGACGATCTGATCGCAGCTGCAGCCGAGTCACGCAGACTTCCACACCTGGAAGAGTTTGCTGCAGGCGAGGACAGCGGTGTGGCATTATCAAACATGGTTTTACAGGGTAAGACAAAAGACGAACGTCGTCCCATCACTCGAATTCCCGGCGATTCGGGGGAATCCAAGAAAATGCATAGTCATACAGTGATATGTGTTTGTTTGCGTACTTATTCACGAACATGTGCTGCACGGACGCGTGGGAGTTCTTTCCACGTGTATCTATGTGTTCTGTGCGTAAGCACTGACATTCGAATGTGCAGGTGAACTGCCTCGTGTCAAGATGTTCTTCAGATACTTTCTATGAACCTGACTCGGTGACGTCTTGCTTTTCGTATCCGTCTGAATGACATTTTCAAAACGTTTCGCGCATGTTCCGTGGCGCAGGTAAACGTGCGTATCATTCATGCGTCCAGCAAAGAGAGCAAAACATCGTCATGTGTGCAGCAGCGTCACATCCCCAGGCGGTCCCTCGTGCATATAAGCGAATATGACTTCCGGCATGTCCCCTGTCTTGTTGTGTCTGCATGGATCCGTTAACTAACTCGACCGCTGTTCTCCACTGGATTTTGGTAGATTTCCAAACACTTGCACAAACGGCGATCAACTGCAGAACCGTGGACAGGTGGATCGAAGCTCATCCTCACACGCAATCACGTGAGTCGATAATTCCATTTAATCGTGTTCACACCTACCACGGTAGACGAACATCCAGGACGGCGACGCCAGTATTGGAAAACATGTTCCAAGACTTCTCTGTTACGTTCTGCCGCTCAGCGCCTCTTCGGGAGCGAGGAAAACACAGTGATGCGGGCCGTTGTCCCCATTCATCGGTTGCGAATATCGATTGCTGCCGTTGTCGTCCTTGACCACACATGCCTATTTAAGACCGTGTTCCCTACCATCCTCTTGTGCAGTCAGTTCTCTTTGCCGGGTCCCTGTCCTCAGCGAACGTCTCCCTTGCATCTGCGTCACCGCGGTTGCGACATTTGCGTTAAGGTGCATTCGAACACCCAGTTCACCCACATGCTGGCCTGTTATTGATTTTAAACCACACCAGTATACTGCTTCACCGCTTTCCTTCTTTAGTGGTAGACAACCCCACTCTGTATCCACGTTGACAACGGCTGCTCCTTCACGAGCCCACCGCGCTGACGTACCAACTCTCTGCAGATTCAGTCATTTTACCAGAGAAACCAGTGCTCTGATACCCAATTTGGCTTCATGGGGTCGCCGACAGCACCTCTGCCAGTCTTGTTCGTCTGTACTTTACGCCCGTTGCGTGTCCGGTTGTGTAGAACATTACCATCTGATCTGTGAGTGTTAGTGTTCCTTCGTTCTGCTTGTCGGTGTCTTCTTCAGAGTTGCCGCGTTCGGGAGTCCTGTTTTTTTACCTGCCACGACTCTTGCCACAACACGAAGGTAGGACATTTCTCTCATGTTTCTTGCCACGCAGCAGCAACACTCAGGATTTCTGCCCACATGTTGTTAATGATATGAAAGGGAGACGCGCCATGTATCCTGAGCATTGCGGCGCAACGACCCCGCGCACCGGTTTGCGTACAAATAATGTGTTGGCTATTTTGGCTCTCCTGGCTGCTCCGCGGTGTGGTGTCATCCCCGTCGTTCCCTTAAGTGCAGATACTACTTGCGTTTCGGTGATGCTTCCACCTGTTATCTGCAACGTGACAGCTACGTGTTATGCGGTCATCCAGTGCATGTGGAGCCGTCAGATGTCCTCTGCTCTCCTGGGTTCTGTCAATCTACGTGAAATATCTTCGTCGGTCACAGTCGTCATTGCCTTAGTCGACTGGATGCCTCGTCTTCGGGTGCAGACTCTTTCAGCCAAAAGACAAGCCTACAGGGGGCTTGCCGTGTACTGGACGAGATTTGGACACACACCAAGTATCGCGACTATAGTTCCGTGGTATTGAGACACTCTGGCGAACAGACAATTGCCAACTATTCCCAAAAACCAGGCGCCGCTTTTTTGTGGAACGTTGCTTATCATGGCGTGGAGGTACGGTGCGCAGTATGCTACGAGCAAAGCGCAGAGGTCCTCAGGGTTGCACTTATGTCAATCAGTGTTTCAGTGTTGGTACGCTTCGTCTTCGCATGCAGCTTTCATCTTGTGCCTAGCTCGTAGACACTTGGACAGTCGCCTTCCAAACGTTAACGGAGGTTCTTCAAAATCCTATCCACAACAATTTCCGAAGCTGATTCACAAATCATTTTCTGTTGAAAATTCGTCTTTTGGTGTCCTATGGGTATGCCTTTGGGGATGCATGCACCTCCGTGTTGACTCACTCACAACGGGTCACGACTGATGAAGAACATGAACACAATTTCGAATATATGCCAATGCACATGGTCATGTCTCATGTTGTGCATGTTGCGATACAGATAACCGTCTTTATGGGCTGCAGGAATCCCGTTTTACTCGCTAGTGCATGTTTGTGTACGTCAGAGTGTTTATCGGCCCTTCTGTGATCACACAAGTGACTCCGAGTGACAGAATGCACGTGGGCGCGATATTGACTACTCATTGTGACCCATTTGTTAATGCATGAGAGTCCACGGAAGGTCCGACGCGGCCACACGGCTGCTGATATGATGTGTACTTGTCATCGCGTCTCGATGGTGTGGGGCTCGCATCAACGCAGGCAGATTAGACGTATGGTTGCCATTACGTGTCTCGGTATGTCACGTGTGATCCCTCAGGGGATGATCCTGTCGTTCCTGGGTCCGACGACGCAATGTCTCCAGAGCGGCTAGCAGTGCTGTTCGGCCTTGGCGATTATACGCGACTGTCTTCGGCTATCGCACCTTACTGCAAGGAAAGCGATTTCCCACCAGGTAAGTGCAGCTCCGTACACATACCGATGAATCTTTCCGTGTCTTGTTACAACCACTCTCATTGTTACGCAGTCCGACGTGTCGCCATTGTTTGCCAGTGTACGTGCGGGTATTGTGAATAGAAGGAAAGATGGCAAGCTCCCGCAACTCTTTCACGGCGCGTCCCCTAAATCGCCTTGGCCTTCATGATGGATTCTCCAGCCGTTTGAGCCACAGCATGCTGAATGCAAGCGCATAGCACTGAGGCGCGACACATATCTGATCTAGAATTGGTCTCGTTTGTAGAAGTGCATGTGTGGCAATAATTACTTTTTCCCCTGAAGTGCGTATTAGTCCCGTGGAATTACTCCTCACTATGCTCTGGTGTGAGGAGGGCTCCCCTCACTCTTCATTAGCGCAACACGAAGACGATTCTAAATGCTTGCTCTTTCGTGCATGAAGGCCCGAGTCGTGCAATTTCTGTTGTCTCTTATAGAGCCTACTTGAGGACAGATGCGTCAGGCTCCTCTCTCTCTCTCTCAATATATATATATATATATATATGCTGATGTTTACGAAAGTGGAGAGAGGCTGTGTTGAAAAACAAACCCTGTCCTTAAAGCAGTTCGCGTATACTGCCTGATGCACTATGTAGAGTAATCGGTGGACGTGCGAGAATGACAGCAAATGTTTGAACTCGTTCACAGGCACATGCGGATTTCTCGCCGATACCGCTTATTTTGGTTCTTATTTACAGATGATGCAGAAGCGCGTCAAGAGTGGGAAGAAGCACTGGCCTCACACCTTCGCCTGGCGAGCCACCGGGCCCAGTCCGATTTCACGCGGTTTCTGCTCAACCCTCACGAGAATATAACGACGTTGTTGCAGTGCCTTATGGGCCTCGAAGCAGAACTTGCTCGTGCACAATACCTCACAGACCAATCTCCCGGACTCTTGGAAAGTTCCAGGCTGTTAGGCAGCTCTTTTAGGTCAGCTTCAAGGATGTCAGCTACGATTTGGGAAGACATCGGCTTTTTTGGGCCTTTGGCCGAGAGTGCAAGAGAGGCGGTAGTCAGCTTTTTTCTTCAACCAAACGACGCTGCGGTTCAAGAGGCACTTGGTGCGAATGCAGAAGGCACGTTTCAAGAGCGGCTGCTGCTACAGAAACGCAGTAAGTGAAGCGTGCGTGTTGAACTTGGAGAAACGTTGGCAAGTTTGCCAGAGCACGAGCTGCAGACGGTGCGGAGGAATAAGCCTGAGAAGAGGCTGGACATCCGCAGAGATGTTTTGGCGACTACAAGCCGCAGATCGGCTATTGGGAACTCCACACATGACGAAAGGTTCCAGCACGTTTATGTGCATCCGCAATAAGGATCTGTCATGTCCGCCCCCCGTTTCGGAGGAATGCACAGGATTTGTCACTGAAACTACGATTGTGCGAAGGATGGAGCACGTCCAAGCGTGGACGTTGAGAGCCGAATACCAATCCGCATACGTACAGCCAACTACGCTTTCCCGTTGGCCAACGTTTGTTAAGATTTGTTTTATCATATGAAGAACATAAATGCCTCCTAGACATGTCTATCTGGATGTACGGGTCATATGGGTCAGCTATGCAAGCTCATATAGCTATTTAGATTCCGCTGTCTTCCACCGCAGTGAGGTGAACAATTGAAACTCTGACTGCTAGTTCCTCTAATCGCCATGGCCTCTCGTTTCCGTCTTTGTTCATGGTGGCTGAACCACATGTCCGATCCTGTGATCTTTCGTTCACTGGTTTGTCGTGACCGTGTCATGTGTCATTACTGGATACGCTGTACATTTCTCCTGCTTACTTGCAGCTCTGGGTGGACGATCTCGGAGGTTACCTATTCTTGCGCATATGAATGCCTGGCTTCAGCGTAATCCCGAGATCCTTGAGAGTAAGTTATTTTACTACCTCCTCACCTCGTTGACTACCAAAAGCGTCTCACCCCCAGTGGGCTCATCTTCGCCCACGTCCAGAACAGCCAGTACAGACAACGCCCGCGCAACACAAGTTAGGAGAAATCATATGCCAAAATGGGTGAGACCACAGCGCAAGCAATCCTAAAAATTTTATTGTCATGTGACAGTTGCTTAGATAGTATAAAACCTGCGTCGGCACATAGGTAGCATAAGAATGGAACGAGACGCCAGCATCACGAAAACTTCAGGCCACTGAACAGCATGTGCGTTGTGGGGAGGCGACAAACAAGAACGGTGTAACGACGTCTTCTATTGATGCTCCTGGAACGTATGTCACGAAACCATTCGAACTTGCATAATGGATGAAGCACTTAGTAACAGTCGTGAACACAATTTGGTGAACGCACATGCGTTTGCACGTGCTACCCCTTGAAAAGTAGTCGAAGCTCTATACAACGCTGAGTAGGTGACACAAGGGCTGGAGAGAATGGGACTCTGGAACCGGCGCTAAGGCCAGGGGAACCTGCTATGTTGACTGACTCCTCCGGTTTCACATTCCACAACACCACCGTCCCAGGTGCTCGGGTCCTGTCAGGCAGAGTGATGTGTGATCCGCAGTTCTGTCGTTTTGCTGGTGCCCCTGATTTTCTCTCGTATGTTCTTCGCCAGGCCCTTACCTGGCTGCGGACTCGGTTCTCATGACGGCGATTCTAGACGCCTCGCCGGAACGACGACAAGGTAAGAGGTGCTTCTGCTGGCAGTCGACACCTCGTGGAGTGAACCGTTTTAGATCGCTGATTCCTTCGTCTCAGTCGACGGGAAAGGAAATGGTGCCAGAGGGAAGATGGGGAGCGGGATTCGGCAGGGGTACGTACACGGGCACCAGGCCATAAAAAGGAAAACTCAACGGCCATGTGTAGCGATCACTGGAACCTACCCCTAGATTATGTATCCACCGCTGTACTGACGTGCTGCACCACTGATGGCCAACTGTCCTTGTGCGTAGCTGTGCTTTACTATAACTATCATGTAGGATATCGCGTTCACATCATCGCCTATTCGTACGCGCAGGGGTTCGCTGTTTGGCGAGGTCGTTGGTTGGCCACAAGTGTTTGCTCACGGTGT